>NW_006922022.1:1028556-1145007 GCF_000298275.1 Orycteropus afer afer | reverse complement strand
GGTGATTTTTAGGTTAATTCTTAGGTCCTACCACCAGTCGGGGATCTCCGAGCCGCCTGTACTGTCAGGGTCACTCCGTTCACTGTCAGACCGCAGCTCCGTATGTCTCCTTTTTTTGGTATTTTCATGCAAATTCTTCTGCTAATTGGGGTTTAGTCCAATTCTGTATCCTTCCCTTTAAGGCTCTGGGGTCCACGATTATCTTCTGTGTCTGTATTAATTGGTTTCCCTTTTCTTTTTGAAGAGGGTCTGTGCAATCCTTCTGCCTAGTCTGCCATCTTGCCGGAACTCTTCTGTAGCATTCTTGAACAGTGATGAGAAGAAGAGGTTAATCTTTGGTCAAGGCAAACAAGTAATTGGGCTTCCTAATAGGTTCTCAAGGTGCATGCACAGGGTAGGGTAGGGGAATCAGTCCTAGTCCTGACCATTATAGCCCATACAGACTGAGTTCTTCTACAAAGTACAAATGCTTTTGAATATATAGAACTTGACTGAGTTCTCAGTGTTTTAAAGGCAAGAAATTTCTACATAGTGGATACATATTGCCTTTCAGGGTATGTCCTCTGTAGATTATCATGTTAGCTCTCACCAAGAAGGCCATGGTTCTGTGAGACCCTAAGGTTCCATTATTGGTTAATGGATTAAACACACCTGGATCTTGATGAGGAATTAAATTAGTTTGTCATCACCCATACCTCAAAGGACTTTCTCTTTTCATATCATACAATGAAATTGCATTTCAAAGAACAAATATGGCTGAAATATTTTATAATGGAAACATCTATTATTTTGTCTGCTAAAATACTTATCTTCTGAGATACTATTGCATGTTGTTTAGGAAGTTATTCTTCCTCTCCCAAGTCTCATAGTTTCTAGTTGGGGTCTCAAATCATGGTAGTCTAGGCTTCTTGCCATAATTGATTGGTCAAAAAGTGTCACCTGTTCCAAACTGGGCCAATCAGAATTCTTCCCTGGGATTTTTCACACTGAAGCTAGAGAAAATGCTTCTGGTCCTTTCGTTATCCACCCCCCCACCCCCTACGTGGGGAAAACTGTTATATAGAAGCCTGGGGAGCAGTCAGCAACTACATCCCCAGTCATATAAAGACAGCCAGTCTGCATAGGAGAAGAGAAAGTCAACATGCACAGAGGGAAAGACACAGGACAGAGAAGTAGTCCTGGCAGCGTCATGTCTCTAGGTTTCAATACATCTCTAAGACCTTTCATAATTCCCGTTGACAATTTAAGCAGAGTTTCTATCACTTGCAAACAGATGTTTTGACTAATGCATGCTTCTACTTTCTACACAACCTTTCAGTAAAAGATCTTCATGTTCTATAAACTCAAGTAAATAGACTCCAGAACTTTCCCTAGAAATGTGTCATATACAATCCCTAGGTTCCTTCAAGGGGGCCTATTTGGTAGGATGATAGTTTATGTTTGCATAGATTATACTCAAGGAGTATATAAATAATACAATAGAGAAGAGGGGTGAATTCCAGGCTTGTGAGCTTCAGTTTGGTCCTCACACTCTACCGTTTTTAGCCTCAGACAAATGTTTAACACAGCTTTTCTGTGTCACACATCACAATCACAGGGCTCCTTGACCTTGACATATTTCTAGCTAGTATTTAATCAAAACTGTTTGGCAGCTTATATAATTTAGAGCCAGTTATATCTAAGCTAGCATTCTAACTAGTAATTTCATAGTCATTGTAAATTGGGAGAGCCTCCCTTTATGAATCATATTGCTCCAATTTTCAGAAAGAATATAAAAGCAGGACAGATTTTTGTGATGTATAACTTGAGTTGATTTTGAACACAGAAATTGATGCATTAATAATTATGTAATTCAAGCAAACACACTTTTAATTTGTGTAAATGGGGATTAGAGAGTGGGAGCTGAGGTTTTGTCATAATGTACCATATTGGATTGATTCTAAGATATTGCTTTACCTACATTAGCATCCCTAATACCAGAATGTAATTGACAGGGGATAGTGTACTGCAATTTAATTGGCAGCACTTGTTTTCTTCCATAGTGGTACCTAAAATGATGAAATATCTTACAATCAGTGACATTTTGGATTTGATAAATGATGGCATTAAACCAGGAGGGCACATTCTAGTTGTCACAGGATTTTCCAATAGGTTACTTCATTTTCTCCTCACAAACATTCTGTGATGTAGCGGAGCTTTAGACAGGTTCAGGTGTGGGCCTCAAGCCCCCATCTGTTACTGACAGAGTCCAGCTTAGGGGTCGGTACCCAGAATCCCATACAGGGTTCTGCACATTGAGGTTCTTAGAAGTTCCTGTTAAGAACCATAAGCCACTGGAGCTCATTAGCCATCCCCAAATATGTCTGGTTTCACCATACCTAGACATTTCCAGTAGAAACAGGGGTGAGGGTAGGAATAATAGACAGCATGAAGGAATGTCTGTACCTCAGAAAGACTAGATATTTCATCAGAATTTAGATCACACATTCCAGGGTTGAACCTCATTGTCCCTAGTTAGATTACTCTGTTAAAGCTCCAGGAGCCCTGGTGGCGTAGTTGTTACGTGCTTAGCTGCTAAACAAAAGATCAGAGATTTGAACCCACCAGCCATTCTGTGGGAGAAAGATATGGCAGTCTGCTTCCGTGAAAATTAGCCTTGGAAACCCCAAGCCTTAGATACTCTGTCCTATAGGGTCGCTATGCGTCAAAATTGACTCAAGAGCAACTCTGACTCATGGTGACCCTTGTGTGTCAGAGTAGAATTGTGCTCCATAAGGCTTTCAGTGGCTGGTTTTTCAGAAGAAGATCACCAGGCTAATCTTCCAAGGAGCCTCTGCATGGACAAGAATCTTTTGGCTATCAGCCCTGCATGTTAACTGTTTGTACCACACCATGTGGAACTTCCTATGTAGGATTATACCTTAGTTAAAGTATGAGCTGGGAGATATTATATTTTCATATTTTGTGAATTGATGCTTTTGAGTTGTGGTATTGATGTAGGATATTGAAAGTACCATGGAATGCCAGAAGAACTAACAAATCTCTCCTGGAAAAGTGCAGCTGGAATGCTCCTTGGGAGTGAGAATGACCAGACTTCATTTGACCTACTTTGGTCATGTTGTCGGAAGAGACCATTCCCTGGAGAAGGATATCATGCTCAGTAAAGTGGAGGGTCAACTAAGGAGGGGAAAGCTCTCAGTGAGATAGATGGATTGACACAGTGGCTGCAACAACGGGCTCTGGTACAGCAAGTATTGTGAGGCTGGCACAGGACCAGGCAGTGTTTCGTTTTCTTGTACATAGGGTCGCTATGAGTTGGGGCCAACTCCATGGCATCTAACAAGAACACTTTAGTAATAATTAATATCTCATTTGATTATCCTGGCATGCTCCTTGTGTCCCAGTTTGTGTGAATGGGCTTCTTTCTGCCACTAGAGGTAAATTCCTTGCACACTGGATCATCTCAGATTCATCCCAGTTTTGCCTCTGTGTTCTTCACATAGAGTCCTGTGTTCTGAACACTTGAGATAGATGATATCCAGGTGGGCCTGAACACTCCATTTCCCCTTTCTCTGGAGTCACCACACCTCATGCCACTGGGAATAAAATGCTGCCAGTGGGTGAGGCTGGACTGGCTTCTGGTCCCTCAAACCAGCATTAAATCAAGGAACATTGCAGGCCATCAGTCCCCCGCCCATTCCTCACTTCAACTTAATGAGCAAATAAGGAAAGAAAATTAAAGCAAAAAAAAAAAATTAAACAGCAAAAAAAAAAAATTAAACAGCTTTAGCTAAAATCAATAGAATTCTATAAAGCTCTGGGCTGTGGTACTGAGTGAGTCCAGAGTAATCCCCTGCATATTGCATGTTAAGTTAACTTGTAAGAGAAATATGCTCCTTACTCGGCCTCGCACCTTCCCCTCCATTGTGAATGAGGAAGCAGGGAACACAAATTAAAATAATGTTGATTTAGTTTCAAGGGAGAACCCAGGAGCATCTTCTACCTGGCCAACTGACAACACCAGCCCAACTGTGGACGCCTCACTCTGCTCAACACAAAGAAAATATTTGATCCCAAGAGCTCAGCCAACTGGTGGATTTTTATTTTATTTTGGGGTTTTGTTTCTTTTATGGTTTAGTTTGGTTTACAAAATTTTAAATGCTAACGTGAAAATTTCTTTTTCAGTAAAAGATCTCTGCTCCACTCAAGCTAGATACCCTGGGCAGCTTATGAATGGGCACACTGGGCCCTGGGGACCAGTTTGGGGAAGTCAACTGCCTCTGAACAAGTTTTGTGGGTCATTGAACCTTGTCACTGGCTTGTATCCCACAATTGATGGAGAGCTCAGGAAACCAGCTTCTCAGGTTTGCATCTGGTGATTCAGTCACTTCCTTGAGTACTGCAGATGACACCTTAAATTCAAACCAAAGCAGGTAGCAGAAGTTAGTCCAGATCACATAATCTGTTCCTGTGAATAGAGGGAGCCAAGGTCATGATGAAGGGTGATCAGGGCTGGAAACAGGGGCAGTGAATTCAAACAGGCCTGTGTTCAAACTCCAGCTCCACCACTAACTAGCTGCATAACCTCAACTAATTTTAACTTCTCCAAACCTCAGTTTCCCATCTTTAAAATAGGGGTTATGAGGCCTCCTTTGCAGAATGATGCCAAGGATTAAGTAGGATGCAGCATATGAAAGAAAAACATCTGGCACTGAGAAAATGCCCAGTAAGTGTGGGCTTTCTACTAAAGGGATGACCATGTGACCCCAGAGACAGAGAACAGCACAAGGACCACAGTGTGGGCATCCTTACATGTGATGACTGGTCCCATTCACTTCTGAACTTCTAGCACTTAACACATTGACCAAAAATAGCTGAGTGACTGAATTAACGAATGACCAGAAAAGTAGAACTAATCCTGTGTTGCTATTTTTTAGATAACTTTTTTACATTATAAAATTAATTCATGTTCAATGTAGAATGCTTAGAAAATGTAATCAATGAGAATCAAATAAAAGTCATCCATATTCTTGCCAACCAGAAATAACTAGCATTATCACTTTGGTGTCTAGCCTTCTGATTATTTGCCAGTATGTCTTTGGAGATATAAATATCTGTGAAAGTAAAAAGAGACCATCCTGAAATACTATTTATATAATCTGTTTAGCTTGTTTAATGATGAATCATGAACATCTTTTGGTCATTCAATGCCCTTCTACTCTGCTATGTGAATATTTAAAATTTGAATATATTCCATTCATTCAGCATATCTTAATTTCTTTAACTGGGCTCCTTATGCTCAATATTTAGGCTGTTTTTAATGAGTTCCTTTTATGAATGACATTATGATGAACACCTTGGATATCCATCTTTGGGACCAGGTCTGAGTATTCTCTAAAAATAAATTCCTACAAATGGAATTGCTCTGTCAAAGACCCTGGAATAGCTTAAGATCTCCCAGAAAAGCAAAAAACCAAATCCCTTGCCATCAAGTCGATTCTGACTCATAGCCACCCTCTAGGGCAGAGTAGAACTGCACCATAGGGTTCCCAAGTCTATCATTTTTATGGAAGCAGACTGCCACATCTTTCTCTGGTGGCTGGTGGGTTCAAACCATAGACCTTTCAGTTAACAGCCAAGTGCTTAACCACTGCACCACCAGGACTTCTTAAGTTCTCCCAGAAAGGGAATGAAAATAAAGACATTGTGTGAACAAACCTCACACCCAGGCGCTAGCCCACAGTGGAGACTGAGAACTAGGGCTGACCTAAGGAGTGGCCAGGGTGACCAGGGAAGAGGGTTTAGTAGGGATCAGGGCCAGCATTAGGTCAAGCTAAGTCACCTATAGCTGTTTGACCCGAAGCAAGTATTTTAATCACTGCAAGCCTTCTGTGTAAAAGAAAGATAATGATACTTTCCATCTACTTCGGGGGCTTGTTGTTAGAATCTAATGAAAGGATATCTGTGAAAAATGCTTTGCAAACAGCAAATGAAATTAGGGAGGGGCTGTTCCGGGGGCAGCTCAGGGAAATTGAACAGTTTTTCCTAACCTCCAGAGACAATCTTCTCAGTGTGTGGCTTCAAACTTTTGTTTAAAATGATGTGAATTCCCAGAACATCAGACGCGCCCATGGTCAAATGTAAGTACAAACCACACCCCAAGTCAAGGGTGCTGGGAATCCTCACCCCTCACTCCTCGGGGTTACTCACCCTGGGTCGCCTTCCTGCCTTCCTGCTTTCCTTTCATCCACCTGCACAATCAATATCTGTGAGGAATGTAAATTACCACATCGCTGGCCCATAAAACTAACAACCTGGAACCCTCACCCATCCCTCCTAACGGCGTCTGGTGGAGGGAAAAAGAGGTGAGTCTGGCTTCCCCAGCAGACCCAGGCATACTTGCTAATTTATTCAAGTCTTTTAGGCTATTGGAGTGCTTCCTGCTACCAAATAATTTGAGTTTTGTGAGACCTTCAGAGAAGATGACTAAGGCCAGGGTGGCTTTCCTTTAGACTGAGCCTTCAGTCTGGAATATAGTGACTAATTTAATCTTCACAGCATTGCCAAGAGACAGATGGTATCATCAACTCTCCTTCTACAGATGAGCACACTCAAGGACAGATAGGTTAGTAATTTGGTCAAGTTCTGGGTGGTAAGTGACAGAGTGTGGATTTGAAACCCAGGCTGTCTGGTTCTAGTATCTGGCTTTAGTCACAAATCCCCACTGAGGGATTAAGGTGTCAGAAAAAGGTTTTGGCCATCTCTTAGTGTCTTAGTTACCTAGTTCTGCTATGACAAAAATACCACAAATGGGTGGGTGGCTTTAAAGAACGGGAATTTATTGGCTGATGTTTAGGACACACTCTACTCTCATATGATTCATTAACATAATAAAAGGAAGCCCTTATTTGTAAACAGGTCATATTTACAGGTGTAGGGGTTAGGATTTCCACATAACTTTTTGGAGAGCATAACTCAATCCATAGTTCTTAGTGTTTGATACAAATGTGCCTAGTATCAATCTTTGGAATATAAGCTTACTGACTGCTCACCATTCTCACCTTTGGTATTGTCAAAACTACAGAGGTAATAGTCAAAGGTCCACTTTATACCCTGTTACATATGCAAATCTCTTAACAACTATGTTTAACATTCCTAAACAACAAATAGAAGCTTTAAAGCTAGGGAGCACATGGTTTAGAAGGGAGAGAAAAAGTCAGGAAATAGAGACTCGTGATGCAGTGTACATGCTGTGTTGCTTGATTTTGTGTCATGCATTCCACTAGTATCAATCAGACACCTACTATGGGCCAAAAGGCAGCTGAGGATATAGAGTTCAGAATGGATGAGGTCCCTGACCTATGGAAAGTTCCTACAAATAGGAGGAAAATCATCCTCTGGAAAGAAGATATTTCAGTTATCTATTGCTGCATAACAAATGTCCCCAAAACTAAATGGCTTGTGATAAATCATTTATTTGTTCTTGATTCTGCAACTTCGACAGGGCTCAGAGGGGATGGCTCTACTCTCTACTCTTTCATGTGTATCTTCTGGTGTTTCTTGTTGTTGCTGTTGTTGTTGTTGTTGTTAGTGTCAGAGAGTCAGTCAGTTCCAACTCATAGCAACCCTATGTACAATAGAATGAAACACTACCTGGTCCTAAGCCATCCTCACAATCCTTGCTATATATGAGCTCATTGTTGCAGCCACTGTGGCAATTCATCTCATTGAGGGCCTTCCTCTTTTTCACTCACCTTCTACTTTGCCAAGCATGATGTCCTTTGGTGGCTCTTAGACAGCTGCATTCAGCAGGGAGCTCAGCTAATGAAATGTCCAAGAAGGCATCACTCACATGTCTGGCAACCAGTGCCAGATGGGAGTTGTGTGCCTTGCTTTTCCTCTATGTGGCCTCTCTTCCTCCAGTCATGTAGATTGGCTTCCTTACTGAATGGCAGCTGGCTTCCATGAGGGCATATCCCTTAGAGGATGAGCCCCATTATGCAGGTGTGTATTGTGTCTCTGCTTGCATCAAGCTTACTAATGTTTCATTGGCCAAGCAAGTCACGTAGCCAAGCCTAGAGTTGATATGGAATGGGACAGCAGAAGGGTAGCATGGGTCATTAAGTCACCAATATAACAACCTACTACAGAAGGCTTCACAGGATGTCTGAACCCACCACTAGCCACTCCAAGTGTCTGAATCCATGTTTCTAGCATCTCCTCCCTCTAAAGGCTCCAACCCAGCAGGTGGCTTTGGGAGAGAGCCACCAAAGTCAGAATGAAAGGGGAAAGAATCTCCTTAGATCAAATCTGAAAATTTAGCTTCTCTATTACCACCTATATGACTTTGATTTTAAGAGGCACTAAGTAGGATCCATCTAAAAAATAAGACCTCATTGCTTGCCATCTCTCGGTTATAGCTTCATTCTTTGCAGCAAGGTAATCATTTCTTTCTGGAGTAAGAGACTTTTAAAATTCACACCTTTGGGCAAAATGATTCAGAGTCTTACTGTGTGATTTGATTGTAATATGCGATTGTAACAGTATTACATGAACCCATGCTGAGTCAGAGGAAATCTTGAGGGCTTACATGTAGTTAGTCTAATGGATCAGAGCAAATTCTGGGAACACAAACAAGCATCCTCCCTATTGGTTGGTCAAAGATTCTGGCTTCTGTGAAAGGAAGTCCTCACTAGATGACAGGGAGAACCACAAACAGAGCTGATTCCTGTGGTGTGGCTAAATTGGAGAGCCAATGAATGAGTTGATTGCCCCAAAGGCTGGGTTGAGTGCAGCTCCTTCCAGCAGAGTCCCACAGCTCTCTCACCTATCACTTCCCCTTTCCTCTATTTCCCTACTGCTAGGAATCATTCTTCTAGTAGAAAGAGGTAGGAAAATCATGCTCTTGCTCTTGACACTGCCCACTATCTTTTATGAACTAGTCTCTTCTTTGGACTCAGCTTTTGGGTCTCAATAATCAAGAAGAAATCAGTTGCCATTGACTAGAGTCCAACTCATGGCAACACTTTGTGTGTCAGGGTAGAATTGTCCTCCATAGGGTTTTCAATGACTGATATTTTGGAAGTAGATCACCAGGCCTTCTTCCAAGACACCTCCAAGTGGACTCAAACCTCCAACCTTTTGGTTAGCAGCTGAGTATATTAACCATTTGTATGGCCCAGATACTCCCATTCTATAGTGGGATAGAATTTCTCCATCCCATTGAGATGGATGGTGGAGATAATATGGAGGATGGAAAGTGAAGACCAGATGGAGGGTGGAGATAAGAAGAAGGATGGGATAAGATGAAGAAGGATACAAGATGGAGGAGGATAAAATATGGTGGAGCATATAAGATGGAGTGTAGAGGGTGGGTAAAGGAGGGACGATAAATATCAGCTAGAAATTGAAGGATGGATACAAGATACAGGGTGAACACAAAATGGCAGATGGAAGGCGAATACAAGATGGAGGATGGAAGATGGAAACAAGATGGAGAGTGGAAGATGGACACAAGATGGAGGGTGGATATACAAGATGGAGGGTAGAGGGTAGATACAAGATGGAGGATGGATACAGGAATGAGGTATACACAAGATAAAAGATGGAAGATGGATATAAGATGGAAGGTGAACAAAAAACAGAAGATAGATGTAAGATGCATGATGGAGAAAATGGAGCCAAGAAGTGCTTCCCCTTTTCTGTTTTCTCCTAGCCCTAAGGCAGTAAACACAGAATGGCTAGCTTAATTGAAGGAGAGAAAAGGCTAGTGAAATTATAATGAGGGTAGGGCTGAGGGGGTACTTCACTTTGTTTCTTGGGGCTACCATTAAAAAGATAGCACAAGGTATCTGGCTTTAAAGAACAGAAATTTATTTTCTCACAGTTCAAGAGGCTAAAAGTCCAAATTCAGGCCATGGGCTGCCGATAATCCTTGGCACTCCTGGGCTTGGAGATGCATCTCTTCTATCATCATGTGGCTTCTGCCCCCTGTGTGAGTCTATCTCTTTGTGTCTGTACTCTCATTTATAAGACACCACTCAGAAAGCATTGGGTTTAGGACCTACCTTCCTAAATCCAATGGCCTCACTAACATAACAAAAACAGAATCGTATTTACAGTTGTGGATGTTAGAACTTCAGCACATACCTTTTGGGGGCACAAATTAAGCCATAAAATTTGTGAACATTTCCAAAACTTCTTACCCTATCACATAAGTATGTATAACCTAACCATACAGTGAAACTTTTATTAATCTCATCCCAGTGAGTGGGTTCAACCAGGATCAACAAACCCTTGTATTGTCTTGGGAAATGCAAGAACCTCTCCAGGTATTTTTATAGAAAGAGTGGGCTGAATAGGAACTACCTAACTCTTGTAGTCAAGATTCTGGCATTCAGAATAGAAAAAATGAGGTAAACAATTCCCCTTACAAACAGACTTTCTTTATTGGCAACTGTAGATTTTTCAGAGGGATAGGAAGTGACACGATCAGAATTGTATTTTGGGAAGATGAATCTGGCAGCAACATCCAGACTGGTTTGGAGGGGAAAAATACATTGATAATACCCATGAATTACAATAGCATTCATGGTGAATCCTGTATTAGGCACTTGATGAAGTTAATCTCATTTTCTCCTCATATATTTGTGAAGTAAAATCTTGTTTTCCATATTATGCAGATAAGGAAACTCGAATCAAAGAGATCTGGAATTTGCCCAAGGGTTAAACAGCAAATAAGTAGTAGAGTCAAGATCAAATTCAGATCTGTCTTATCCAAATCCTCCCCATCTGCCTATTCCAAAGCTATTATAATGGCAGAGATAAGAGAGAATCAAGGCCCAGGATTGGGCATACAAGCAACAAAAATGAAGAGTAGCACCCAATACCTGTGTCAGGAGAATCAAGAACAAGTGGTGTCAGACCAAAAGTTGGAGCCAACAGAGCTGAGGCCTCTCTGAGTTCTTCCTGTCTGTCCCCAAAGCAGGCACTGAACTGGATTGGCCCTTGAGCCCAAGAAGAATAAAAATGGGAGGCAGTTGCCCCAAGGAGGCAGAAAAACCAACAGGTACAAAATTCTATTACCCAGTTTTATCGGTGGTAACTATATTGTTTTGTTTGGTCTGAAAACTGATGCATCTTATAAATTCAATAAGCCAAGAACAAAGATCCAGTTATTTAAATCTATCTCTTCATTTGTGCATTTGTTTATTCAAAAAAGAAGTCCTTGGGAAGGGGAAACAGTTATGTCCTAGGCTGGGAAATGAAAGTTTGGAGGTTGGAGTCCATCCAGAAGCACTTCACAAGAAAGGCCTGATGATCTACTTCCAAAATATCAGCCATTGAAAACCCTAAGGAGCACAGTTCTATTCTGACACACAAGGGGTCACCATGAGATGGAATTGACTCCAAATAGCAAGTGATAAGAGATAATCAATACAATTGGTTGTGTGTGTGTGTGTGTGTGTGTGTGTGTGTATTTGTTAGTCTGTGGGGGAGGGTACATGGGAGAAATGAGGAACAGGAAATCCCGGAAAAAGCATTAGTTAATATTTCAAAAAATATTATCGTATTATAAATTGCTAACCACTTGAGGCTAGGTCCAACTCATCTACATCTTTTGGTTTCCACCACTTGTCATAAAGCCATGCACATAGAAGATACTCAATAATTATAATTATATACTTTTAGTTAAATAATTATAGATAATAATGTTAACAATTTCATTCATGAGAGATCAAACTGCCTGAATCCAGATCCTAGACCCAGGTGTGGGTTGTGGGTCCTCCAAGTCACTTAACATCTTGGTACCTCTGTTTCCTCATTTGAAAGACAGAGATAATAATGGAAACTACTTCACTGGATTATTAATAAGAGCAATGAGATATATGCATAAAGAGGGCTTAAAATAGTGCACTCCATAAATATTAGCTAATATCATTGTTGTTTTTGAGTTACATAGCTCCCGTTAGGTCAATAGAATCAAGATGGGACTCTTCAGTTGGGCATGGGCACTACATGTTTCTGTCAGATGGAAGTGAGCAGGAGTGTGATAGAGTGAAGATTGGAATGGGAAAAGATGAGTCCAGGAGAAAATTCCCTCAAGAGTTAGGAGGGGTGACCAAAAGACATGACCTCACACTCATCCTTAAAATCTAAATGTCTTATAGATCCTCAGGGTTGGTGGACAGGGATATGTGTGTTACTAGGCACAGAACTCTGCTTGACAAAAGTTCAAGCACACCAGTCTGAATGAGCTTGAAGTTCTCTGAACCTACAGTTCTCTTTTTAGTAGCCTATCATGCTGCTTGGCTTTTTCCTAGACTGAGGTCCAGTTGGTACCTGGCGACTACCTCTGCAAAGGTCTCCATTTTAGCAGATGCCTCCTATTCTACTGGGAGACCCTCAATGATTCCTGTTTTTCTCACCTCAGCCCATAGATATATTGAGATATGTTACTTTGGCTTTTTCTCCCATCCTTTCCCAAGTAGGCCCATACATGACCCAAGTAGGCAAGAAGGAAAGCAGTTTGATAGCACAGGTCATTTATTTTGGGGCCTTGGAAACACCACCTCTTGTATTTCTAATAGTCTCCCTTCCCCTGCAGCTTCTAATGCAGGCCTCATTTTTCTCCCCCAAGTTGGCACATTTTTCTCACTTCCTGAACTCAGTGAATATGAGCTTTCTCCCAAGACCCTCTCCCTATAGCCTTTGCCATCTCCCTCTCCACCTGACTCCATGGAGGAGAAAGTATTTTTGCTTCTTCTCTCTGATCACTGACCCATCAGCCTTCCTCCATGCCTCTCCTTTTGAATTTCCTTTCAGCAGTTGACTTGATGTCCTGCTTTTGAGAAAATCAGAGTCCTGTGGTACAAGCATGTTCATCCTCTGGCCTCTCACTTCTGCTTATAAATCCTTACCTTCCCTCCACTAGTCATTCTCATATTTGTCCCTACAATCTTAATGTCTTCTTCCTCTTTGCTGAGCTCATTCATAACTCTTGAGGGAATTTTCTCCTGGGCTTGTCTTTCCCCACTCCCAATCTTCACTCCTTCAGACTCCTCTGGATCACTCCCATCTGACAGAAAATGCAGTATTCATGTCCATTTTGAAGACTCTTATCTTCATCCCACTGACCTATTTAGCCTATATCCTATTTCATTATCTCCTTTTCTATTTAAAACCCTTGAATCTAGAAGTGGCTATCTCTTGGTTCTTCCTCTACCCCTCCACCTTATGGCTGGGCTGAAAATGTTCTCTCAAAGGTCCTCAGAAATACCCTATATTCCACACCAAATGATCTTTTTCTAGATTTTAACCTTCAGGACCTCTCAGAAGCATGTGGCCCATTGAACATACTCTTGCTTTCAAATTCTTTTTCCTTTGGCCTCTGGTGCTTCATTTCCCTAGTTCTCCTACCTCTCCAACTGATCCTTTCTATGTTTTTTGTGGGATATTCCAAGACCTAGGACTGTTTTTTTCAGTGATAACATGTTACAACTTCTCTAGGATAGCAATGCTCAAATCTGTAGCTGTCTCCAGGATATTTCCACTTGAACTCTGACCATTGAATCAAACCAACAAGTCCCAAACTTCATTATTTGGCATCAGTCCTGCCAACTTTCCCTCCATTGCTCTCTATTACTCTCAGGGGTATTGTGGTCTTTTAGTTTACTCTCAGACTAACCTGTGACCTGCCCTTTCTCTTTCATTTCCAGATCCATATGATCTATGGGTCCATCTCCTAAAGATTTCTTTCCCTCTGTCATCACTGCTATCCATCCAATCCTCCCCATTTATCCCTGGATGATCAAAAATTGACCTCTCCCTTCTCAGACTGTCCCAACTATGCCCACATTTAGACACAACCTCTTCCTTTCATAGTTATTGAACAATTTGAAGCATTCTCGTCTCATCTCCCCAAGACTGCACACACTTTGAGGGTAGGAATGGAATTACCTTTACCCTGTAGCCTCAGCATGTTGCCATGCTCACAACAGACTATCAACAAATATTTTGGAAATGCACACATAAATGAATTGTTCTTAGCTGGACCAAGATATGTCTGGTTCAGTTGTTGTCTCCAATGCAGTGATTATGACTGGTCTGCCCCATCCTCGCCAAATACCACCGCCATAATGGTTCTACCAGGAGCCCTAGTAGTGTAATGGTTGAATGATCAACTGAAAACCAGAAGGTTGGTGGTTTGATCCCACTCAGCCATCTTATGGGAGAAAGACCTGGCAATCTGTTTCCATAAAGATTATTGTTGTTGTTATGTGCCATCAAGTTGGTTTTTGACTCATAGCAACCCTATGTACAACAGAACAAGACATTGTCTGGTTCTGTACCATCCTCACAATCATTGCTATGCTTGAGCCCATTATGGCAACCACTTTGTCACTCCATCTCATTGAGGGTGCTCCTTCCCTCCTGATAACATATCCAAATTTCATGAGAAGAAGTCTTGCCACTCTCACTTCCAAGGAGATTCTGATTATACTTCTTCCAAGACAGATTTGTTTGATCTTCTGGTAGTCCATAGTATATTCACTATTCTTCACCAGCACCATAATTCAATGCATCAATTCTTCTTCGATCTTCCTTATTCATTGTCTAGTTTTCACAAGCATATGAGGTGATTTAAAAATCTGTAAAGATCAGTCTACAAATTCCCATAGGGCAGTTCTACTCTGTCATATGGGGTTGCTATGAGTTGAAATTGACTTGAAGCCACCTAGCAAAAATAACAAGTTGCAATGCACCAGGGAGCCAAACAATGGTTCTACCCCTTCCAGTCAACTTGTAAAACTCATTTTGACTGTCCCCTCAGTGACCTCTAATTTGTCCTCATGTGCTCCACTTTCTTGCCACTCATCCTAAATGTCTTCTAGGGTTGTTGTCAACCTTATTTAGATTCAGGAACTTCATAAAGTCAGAAACTACACCAGTTTTGTCAGCACTGAATGAAGACATGTCTGTGAAGACTGGTGATAATCCCCAGGGTCAGTGAGCTAATACTGATACTTTGATTATTCCCCCTGCTATCCCAAAGTTTTCAATGCAAAATAAAAATATTGTATACTTTTCTAGATGTTCTTTTGAAAAAGAGAAAACTACTTTCATAAGAAAAAGTCAATTTTAGAAAGTTCTTAGTATTGCCACCATTAACTTTAAAAAGAAAAAGAAAAAGACCAATTAAAGACAAATGTACCCATGAGTACATGAGAGGTGATTAAGCAGTCACACTTCTTGCCCCTGGGGAGGTCATTACCTTGAAGAATGTGGCAGCCTCTGCAGCTCCTATTAATGGTATACATATTGACTATATCTGTTTTTGAAATCCCTTCCTTTAAAGACACGTCATGCTGTCCTAGGGCCACCAAACACTGCACTATGAGGCCAACATTGAGGATCAAGGCTATGACCTGTAGACTGCACAGAAAACATGAACCAGACTCACACTTGACCTCACAGTGGTTGACAGTGAGATTCAGTCTATAGGGATCAAACATTCACAGAGGGTGAAGAGATGGGAGGCAATGAGTTCAAAGGAGACCACAGACACTGGTCAAAGGGCCCAACAGCACATAATCAGGTTTAGCTGATGAAAAGTTCCCCAAAGTATCAACACACCAGAGGTAGTGTGGCTGGATAGAATTCCTGCTCTGAAACTCAGTTCCAGAGAGACTTGGGGTGAATGATTTGTCCTTGAGTCTCAGTTTCCTCATCTATAGAATATCTGCCTGGCAATTGCAAGGATGAAATAATGTCTTACAGGATTTGAGTGGTTATTATATACCAGGCACAATTCCAAGTATCTCAGGGCACTTCTGCTCTACCACATGGAGTAGGTATGAGTCAAGATCAAGTCCATGGCACTTAACATCATCAACATTTATTCAATCATTTAATCCTCTCAACAAACTTCTGAGATAAACACTGTTATTCTTCCCATTTTATACTGGAAGAAACAGACAAATAAAAGGTTAAGTACCCTGCCCAAGGTCACCCAGTTAATAACTGGTAACTACTAAGTCTGTATAGCAGAGTGGAGCAACTGCTCCAAGTAGTTTAAGTGGAAAACAGACCAGTTGAATGGCAGGGCAGATGAACGACATCTGTGACCCTTCTAAAGTCTACAGAAGGAATGAATTATCAAGCAAGATGAACTTTTGGTACTCTCTCTGTGTGTGTGTGTGTGTGTGTGTGTGTGTGAAGGAGGCTCAGATTTGAGGTGATGCACTTTCAGCACCTTTGAATCTCTCTATTTTCACTGTTTCCTCCTCTTTCGCTTTCAGACACATATAAGTGAAACTGGAGTCTTATAAAAAAAAAGTTTGCTTAATTTTTGGTTCCCCCTTCTCACTACCATTCCATTTCTCTTCGGCTACGGCACTTGACTGCTCACCGGATGGCTGGCGGTTCAAACCCATCAGCCACTCCTCGGAAGGAAGGTTGGGCAATCCTACTTCTGTAGTGATACTGCCTCGGAAACCCAAGGAGGGGTCACTATGAGTCAGGGCTGACTCGACGGCACATAACAACAACAACAACAAACTAGCTCCAGTTTTATCCATTGGGTTTCTGGTTAGTTCTTGTTGAGGTGGAAAGGGTTTTACTACTTTATGAAAACTTTGAAGATCACCTGTGGATGTATATTCTTCACATAATTTTCTATAATTATCATGTTGAACAATCAGACTTTTAAGAAGAGTTGGGCATTTTTTGGTGGCTGCAAGTTCCGGAGATCTTGACCGGACCACAAGTGTCGGATCTCATTGTCTGCACTGCCTCAGGCCTCCAGAAACTCCTGAATAAAATGGTTTGACCTCAAATAAATAAATAAATAAAATAAGAGTTGGGCAGCAAACAAGTGGTTAGTCTCTAGTAGACTTATTAGTAACATGATCAATATCTTTATTCATCCAACAAACATTTATTCAGTCCCTATTATGTGCTAAGATACAGAGCTGACATGACACTGTCCAGGTTTTCCAGGTCTCTCATCTTCTGGTGAAGAGATGAACACATGAATAATCACAGTGTAAGACAGAGGTGAAACAGGCACTGAGAAGGCCAAGACAAGGGGGTACTGAAGTTAAAACTCATTAAAGAAGTTAAAACTGCTGGAACACCAGGTTGGATCATTTGATCATTTTGATCATTTGATAATTTCTCCAGTGGACATGCTAGAAATAATCCCACAACTGACTTAACATTCCCTAAAACATCATAATGAAAATCACTAAAAAAGGAAATCACGTTTGGTCAAGTAGTAGTAGTTGTTGTTGTTGTTAGGTGCCATCGAGTCAGCACAGACTCACAGTGACCCTATGTACAACAGAATGAAACACTGCCCGGTCCTGTGCCAACTTTGCAATCCTTGCTATACCTGAGCCCATCATTGTAGCCACTGTCAATCCATTTCAGTGAAGGCCTTCCCCTTTTTTGTTGACCCTCTACATACTAACCATGATATCCTTCTCCAGGGAATGTTCCCTCCTGACAACATGACCAAAGTAGGTGAGACAAAGCCTGGCCATTCTTGCTTCCAGGGAGCGTTCTCGCTGCACTTCTTCCTGGACAGATTTGTTAGTTTTTTGGGCATTCCATGGTACTTCCACTACTCTTTTCCAACACCACAACTCAAAAGCATCAACTCTTAGAGGGCCAACAAAAATGAGGGAAACCCTCCATGAGATAGGTTGATACAATACCCACAACAATGAGCTTAAACATGTCAACAATTATAAAGCCGGCATAGGTCAAGGAAGTGTTTCATTCTGTTTTACATAAGATCATCATGAGTTGGCTTGGCATCAACACAATGGCAACTAAAAACTAAATAGCGACTTCCTAGAAGTTCGCTAATCAAACTTGCACAGGACTGATCCAATTGCTTTATTCTGCATCCCTAACACATAGGACAAAAGCTTGACATCAAGCCCTTAATACTACATTTTTCACCATAAATGTACTTTTGTGTTAGAATTTGCGTTGGATTCATTACTGCGGCAAGGTGTGGCATGAGTCATCATAATTTACAGTCACTGAGGTTTTCCTTCTGGCCCAGAGCAACTGGGAGACATGTGGGCTCAGGGCCATCCCTTGTTCTACTGGCTTCAGACTGAAGCTGACAAGTGATAAGTCAAATGTAGTGGTGACCTTCTCCTCTGAAGGAATCTGGAAGGGGGCCTTCTGTGTTTTATTTCCTTTTGGCTTTTTGTTATTATCGTTAATTCCCCATCAAAGTTCTCCTTGTCACTAGCACACAAGGGTCAGCTGTCCTGGACCATTCTGGCACTTATGACTGAGCTCCTTCAAATGAGGCTTTCATTTGCAGAGTTGGGAGGCTGAAAATGTAGAAGCAAAAGAGGAAACACCTGAGGACTCTGCTTGAATGTGTCCTTTCCCTCCCTCCCCTCAGTCCTCCACCACCATAACCAACATCACTTCAATCCCAACAAAATATGAAGCAAGAAAGAGTGTTGGACACACAGTAATGAAAATCCATGATTCAACTGTGCGTTCATAATTATTTCATAAATAAATGGCTTCAGGAGGACTGCGTCTGCCTCTCACCACTGAGCATATGTCTTTCATTAATGCATCCCAGGCTGCAGCGAGCTGCACCAAGAGCTCCACTCACATCTTCCTCCTTCTCTCCATCACTGTCCACCGATAGGTTTTTGTGGTTCAGAAAGAGCTGCAAGCCCCACACATCTCCACAAGACTGATGGCTCGTCAATAACATTAGCCAGCATTACGGGCCGCATAGGGGTAGAGCAGAATCGATACAACAAAGTAAAAAGTCTAATACGTTGACATGGCTATCCTCAGCAGGGCTCCATTACAAGAAATGAGTTTTCTTAAGGAATTGGCGTCAGGGTTGCTTAGGTGCCCCACACCCAGATGTCCTGACTAAGATTTATAGCTTTGTGTTTAGTTAGTAGAGCAGGGTCAGCTGGGAGAAGTGAAATGGTAACTGAGGTTAACTACGAAATAAATTGGGGACTTGGGCCACTGTGCTGATAGGGAGTTCAGCGTGTGGTTGGGGAAACTGGCCATGTGACAGTATTCCCTGAAAGCCAGCCACTCCTCACTGCTGTGCAGGGCCTTGCTGAATTATAAGCTCCTTCAAGGGGCTGCTTAGCATGGAGGGACTTCACAAACATAGTCATCTCAGAGCAGCTTTACAGATGCCTCATACTCTTCTCTGTCTGCCCAGAGTCACCCATAACTAGAGTATGGGGAAGCTGCAACAGATATTCCACTTGGATGAAGTTGGCTGCTCATCATTTCTCATTTGTCTCGTCACACAGGGAGGCTCTGTTTAATCAAGTAAGGTGAAAATATTAGCTTGAGCCTTTGAGTAGGCCAGAGTCTTAGCCATTTCTGAGACAGCGAACCAGAGCCAGGCTCCTGGGTAGATTTTATGTCTTCTTCTTAAAAGGACAGTCCTGTATCCATCCAGAGAATTCCAGTAGTCTGGAGACCACTCACTGAATATACCTCACCTCTCATGAGCTTGGACAAACCTTTTAACCTCAAGTCTAAAAGCATGAACTAAGAGCCAACTGAATACTGAGGTGAATCCAAAAGAATAAGAAACAGTTTATGTCTCCAGATTGCTGGTGGAAGGGAAGGGGACAGTAAGTACCAAAAAGACTATTGCACCAGGCAGTCTGAGACACAGATTTCCTCCTTCTTTCCTATCTACAGCAATTACATTGAGGATCTATTGTGAATCTGACACTGCTTGAGGTACTGGAATATAGCAAAGTCTAGTCAATTCCTATTCGGTTGATTCTGACTCATGATGACTCCATGTGTGCCAGAATAGAAATGCTCCACAGAGTTTTCAATGGCTGATCACCAGATCTTTTTTCTGAGACACCTCTGGGTAGACTCAAACCTCCAACATTTCAGTTAATAGCTGAGCAAGGGTAACCATTTGCACCAAACAAACCAAGTCCTTGCCCTCACAGAGCTTACACCCTTGAATATTGAACAATTAAACAAAAGAACATATAATTTTGAGAAAAATGCTGTGAAGGAAAATAAGGCTAGCTTTGTGCTGGAGATGGAAGGGAAGCTGCTGCTGTAGACAGGGATGGTCAGGGAAGGCCTCACTGAGGAGGCAAATTTGAGTAAAAACATGAAACTAGGCAGAGGAAACCAAATGCAAAGGCCCTGAGGTAGATATGTGCTTGGTGTGTTCAAAGAAGATGTCTGGAACATAGGAGAAGGAGAGATTGGTGGGAGATAGCATTGAAGAGGGAGCCCAGAGCCAAATCTTGTAGGGTCTTGCAGGCAAGGGCTGTGGATTTCTTTTAGTAGGAAACCACTAGAAGCTTTTGCATAGGGGAAGTGAAAAAAACATATTTTCATTTTGCCAAACTCTTTCTGGCTACTTTATGGAGAATAGTCTGAAGAATGGAAGCAGAGAGACAAGTTGAGTGGGATATGATGGATGCAGCAGAAGAGAGAGTGATAAGAAGTAGCATCCTGGATACATATGGAGATGGAACCAAAGAGATTTGTTTATAGAGTGGATGAGGAGTGTTTTAGTTACCTAGTGCTGCTCTAACAGGAATATATCACAAATGGGTGGTTTGAACAAACAAGGATTTATTCTCTTATAGTTTGGGATGCTAGAAGTCTGAGTTCAAAGTCCCAAGCTCTAGGGTCTGGGTGAAAGCCCCTCAACCTTAGGCTTCAGCTCTGCCTCTTGTTCCTGGCCCACTGAAGCTAGAGGTGTGCCAAAGGGGCAATGAGGCCGCACCTTCTGACCTCCTCTAATCCCACAAGAGGAAGACAGAATCGCCACCAATAGCCCAAGGCCTATTCCTATGAGGCCAGGCATGCTGTCTCCCTCCAGCCCTTTCATCAATCCTGATACCAACTGTTCCTCTCGCAGCACCCGTCACCTCTCTGCTGGGTTTGATAATTTGCTGCAGTGGCCATACAGAACTCACAGATTATGGGGTTTATTAGTGAAGCACCAGACTAAAATTCAAGTTCAGGAACAACTTTCAGTCTCTCTCAGCCTCTCCATCTTTCAGCCAACAGTCTCTCTCAGTCTCTGTCCCACCGGTGTGTGTGTCTCTCTCTCTCAGCATTGTATGTCTCTTGGTGTCTTTCTCTCAGCAGCACATGTCTCTCATGAGTGCGTTTCTCTCAGCAGCATGTCTTTCTCAGCCATCAGTCAGAAAGACCTCTTCTGCTTCTAGAAGGGCTCCTTTTGAGCCTGGCAGAGTGACTACTAACCAATCCCAGCATCAGAGTTCTATGCACCTGAGAGAGAGTGAACTTCCCAGAAAATTACTTTGTGCTGCTCCCAACAGAAATACTCCAGGTGGATAACTTTAACAATCAGGAGCTACTCAGTTGCTCACAGCAAATTCCACCATGGAGTTTACAAAGACTTATGGCTAGAAAAGCCACACTATGTAATTTACTACACCACAAGGTATCTCTTTACTCAAGCAGCTGCTGGCTGCTGAGGCTAACAACCCCAAGGTCAACAAATAAAATAGTACAGTCACAATATTACTAAACAATACAACATTAATTCAAGTCCAGAGACAGATCCAAGTTTGGCAGGAAGTATGGCCAGCTACTAAATGAAGACTCAACTATATGCAGGGTCCAAGCATGCCAAAAAGCTGCAGACTATTCCCAAAACTTCTCCTTACATACTGAAAGCAGACCACATCCCTAGAGCAGCTACTCAACTGCTCATGGCAGATTCCACCATGGAGCTGATTGCCGGTCTCATCATGGGAGTAACTATGACCAGCTGCCCAGCCACTCAAAACCATGCCCAGCCAAGTTGACACACAACCTTAACTACCAGAAAGAGTCCATGGGTGACAGAACTAGTTAACAAACTCAGCTGCTAACCACAAGGTTAGAGGTCCAAATCTACCCAGAGGCACCTCAGAAGGAAGGCCTGGCAATTATTTCCCAAAAATTAGTCATTGAAAACACCATGGACCACAGTTCTACACTTACACACATGGTGTCACCATGAGTCAGCATTAACTTGACAGCAACTGGTTGATGGTTTTAGAGTGGATAAGTGAAAGAGATAAGTCAAGGATGAGGTCACTGTTTTTGGCCTAAGCACCTGAGCAACTCCCTCAAATAGGAAGTCTGGGGAAGGAGTGGTTTTGGGCAGGTGAAATTAAGAGAGAATTTTGGGGGTATGTTGAGTTTGACATGCCTATTAGTATGCAAGGGAAGATTACAGGAGATGATTGCATATTCAAGACTAGACTTCAGGGAGAGTTCTAGACTAAAGAGATAAGTTTGGAAGTCTTCTGGATATTGATGATGATGATATTTAATGTCATGTGCCTGGATGAGATCACTTATGCAGAAAGTATAAAGAGAACAGAGAGGAAACCAAGGACTCTGCTTTGAAGGATACCAGCATTTGGAGGGCAGAATGAAATGGAAGACCCAGCAGTGAAGACTAAGAGAGGGGTGGTCAAGGAAGCAGTGAGGATTTGAACAAAGGGCTGTGAGGAGACTCAGAAGGGAACTTAATTCTCTCTAGAAGTGGAAGGAGTTGACTATAAAACTTGGGTCTTTTCAAGAAATGGCAAGATGTCCCCTCTTCCAACTTAGGCTGTCACATGAATGGCAGGGGAGTAATGGCAAGAGGAGTTTGCAGTTTGGAGTCAAATTCTGAGTGAACTTGAAAGACTGGTTGAAGAAACTGGATTCTCTTCTGAAGGGAATGATTTGATGGTGAAGTGATGGCAAGTTCCACCACAGCCATCACAGAAAGTAGAAAGTGTAACATTTTCAAGAATACTTACCAGGTATCCATGACATCCCTGAGCTAACTTGCCTCTACACTGTGGTGACTATTCTGCACCCGCTCATCCCTGCCATTTAACTAGAGATTCTTATGATCCCAGTAAGTCTAAACTCTTGGAAAAATTAAATTGCCAACTGTATAGAATGAGTCACATTTCTCAGTTGCACATATCCCTGCAACACAACTGAGCTAAAGCCTTTGAAACTATCTGGAGCTTTTGTCTGATGGATTTATCTCATGAAATAAAGATTCAAATACTATGACTTTTCTTTCCTTCAAATATCCACATTGATTTTGATATACATTAATCTTATGCTATATTTTAAAGACACGGTGATCATCAGTTCTGCAATAGCTTTGTTCAAAAGCAATAATATTGTGACTCATGAAAAGGACCCTGCTTTATCCTTTGAAGGAAAGAGGCTTATGGAACAAAGTCCCTGGGAAACTGGGGGGAGAGCACATGAATCAAGATGGTGTCCATGCAAGGTAAGAAAGAGCTCTATCAATCGGCATAACATACTGCACAAAACATTGTTCTACCTCCTATTTTGGCGAGTAGTGACTGGGATCTTAAAAGCTTGCAAGCAGCCATCTAGATGCAACAATGGGTCTCTCCTCATCCAGAGCAAAGAAGAATGAAGAAAACTAAAGATTCATGGAAACAATTAGTCCTCATGACTGGTGCACCATGCAATCCTCAGCCTATACAACTATGAGACCAGAAGAACTAGATGGTGCCCGGCTACCACTGTCAACCAATCAGAGGGCAATCTATGTAGGAGATCCTGGATACAAAGGGATAACAATGTGGAACAAAACTCAAAATCATTTGGAAAAAAAGGGGGGGCACCAGTTTTGCTGGTCTGATAGAGCTTGGTGGAACCACTGAGACTATGGTCCCTAGCTGCCCTTCAGGTCTGGAATTGAACCCACACCTGTGGCTTCCAGCCAAACAAAAGACAGGCATGAGAGTTGAACATGTACCTGAGATAGATATACTTCTCGGAGAGAACAATCATGGGAGAAAGAAGGGCTGCTTATGCACAGGAAGACAGTTCAGGGGGCAAGAGTGCATGGAGGGATGGACACAGGGACGAGGTAACTATTGGGAGGAAGTGGGAGGGGAGCTATTGCATTGGGGTAAATTGCAGTCAATGTCATGAGACAATGTGTCTGTGAACTGCTATATGGAAAGTGAATTTGCTCTGGAAACTTTCCCAAATCACAATAAAAAGAAAAAGAAAAAGAAAAAAGAAAGAGCTCTAGAGAAAAGGGCCTCAGGAAGAGGTCACCGCACCCAGGTGGCTGGAAAGTGTAGGAAAAGAAACCTAAGGGAATGACATTTGGGAAGGAGGAGTGAATGTGAGCACTAATCATAGCAATATCATTTACTGAGTGCTGACATTGGGCTGGCTGGGAATCATGTTAAGCATCTTTCAGAGAATGTTTTTCTAACCCCTAGGACAACTCAGTTTTTCCCTAGGCTTCCACTGTAGGTCTGCGTGCCCCAAAAAGGGAATCACCTGTCTTTCAGCTTCCCAGAGAAGAAAGAGTGACTGGAGTGAGTGGACCATGGGAATTCAAGGAAGGAACAAAGACTGGAAAGGACTATTGGGGCTGGGAGACCTTAAACACAGGCTCCTCGTTAAACCACAAGACGAGATCATGGTTTCCTCCAACCCAAACAGTGATACAGAGTAGAGGCTACAATTAAATTCCAGGCAGAACTTTAAGGAAATGAAAATACGATGAGTCAAAAAAAAAAAAAAAAAAACCACAGCAGTCCCTGATCTATATAGAGACTTTGCATGGATTAGAAATACGCACCGCCCCTTTCTCACAACTGTTTGTATCAGTCAGAAAATCTTCAGACAACTTAATTTTAAAGTTAGAATGAGATGCTGTGTTGCCACTTGCCAAACAATCATAGCAAGAAAACACACATCCACAATGCCCATGATGGGAATGGCACGTCTCACATGTGCTAACTTTGTATAAAAGAAAAGCCTTTGCAATCTGGTAAATTTTGCAAAAGTAAGAGATATTAACTGTGATCAGTTAAGCCACTATCTTTATCCACCCTGACTTACCCTCTCATCCTTCCTCTCTTTATAAGTAGTAGGAGAGTTACCAGTTGCCATTGAGTTAATTCTGACTCATGGCAACCCCATGTGTGTCAGAGAAGAATTGTGCTGCATTGGATTTTCAATAGCTGATTTTTTGGAAATGAATCCAGGCCTGTCTTTTGAGGATCTTCTGGGTGGATTTGAACCTCCAACCTTCTGGTCAGCAGCCAAGTGTATTAACTATTTGCACCACCCAGGGACTTCATTACTATGAGTTACAATAGTAGATTGTTTAAATATAGAAGGATATCTTGTTTCTAGATGGAAAGTAGGTAGAATAAATATAGTAGAGTAGTTAATGTTTCAAATTAATGTCTAGCCTGGCTATAATTTCAGTAAAAACACCAACAGGATTCTAGAGTTCATCTAAAAAAAATGGGTAGATAAGTATAACTAATATTTTTTAAGAAATAGTGGAGCCTTGCCATCAGGTATCAAAATTTATTTGAAATGATGAACAAGAGATAATGAAGAGATCAGAATAGTCATCCCTTAAACAGACCGAGTGCATAAAAGATGTTAATAGATGTTTAAAGGGACACCACATGCTAATCCCACAGATACACAAATAAATTAAAATTTAAACAGTTTTACTCACCAGATTTGTAAAGATCAAAAATATTGATAATATCCAATGTTGATAAAACTATGTGGAAATATTGAAAAGGTAAAATAGTGTAACCTTTTGTTGTTGTTGTTGTTAGATGCCATCAAGTCAGTTCCAACTCATAGCGAGCCTGTGTATGACAGAACCAAACATTGCCCAGTCCCGCACTGTCTTCATAGTTGTTATGTTTGAGCCTATTCATCTGAATCAGCAATGATATCCCTTGTTCCACATTCTCTTCTGAATTTGGCCTAAATTTCTGGCAATTCCCTGTCCATGTATGGCTGCAACTGCTTTTGAATTGTCCTCAGCAAAATTTTACTTGCATGTGATGTTATTCAATAATTTCCGCATTCTGTTGGATCACTTTTCTTTGAAATGGGCACAAATATGAGTGGATCTCTTCAAGATGGTTGACCAAGTAGGTGTCTTCCAAATTTCTTGGAGTAGATGAGTGAGTGCTTCCAGTGTTGCATCAGTTTGTTGAAAACATCTCAGTTGATATTCTGTCAATTCCTGGAGCCAGCCTTGTTTTTCACTAATGCCTTCAGTGCAGCTTGGACTTCTTCCTTCAATACCATCAGTTCTTGTTCTTGATCATACGCTACCTCCTGAAATGATTGAATGTTGATCAATTCTTTTTGGTACAGTGACTCTATGTATTCCTTCTGTCTTCTTTGATGTTTCCTATACCATTCAATATAACTTTTACTGAGGGCAATTTGTAAATATGTGTTAAAATTTTAAGCATGTAATGCAAACTGGTATCATGCTAGGCTGGTAAACAAAAGGCTGAAAGTTCAAGTTCACATAGAGCCACCTTAGAAAAAAGGTCTGGCAATCTACTTCCCCAAAAAATCAGCCACTGAGCACAGTTCCACTCTGACACATATGGTGTGGCTATGAGTCAGATTCAACTTTACAGCAACTGGTTTCTTTGTGGTATCCTTGATTACTACAAAAAAAAATTATTCTAAGAAAGTAATTGCACAGGAGGGCTAATATTTACATGCAAAACTATTCATTGTAATTGTTAATATTAACACAAAGAAAATTGGAAACTATCTAAATGTTATAAATAGCAAAAAAAAAAAAAAAAAAAAAAAAACCCAAACTCACTGCCATCAAGTCAATCTCAGTTCATAGTGACCCTTCCTTGGGTTTCCAAGGCAGTATCTCTACAGAAGTAGATTGCCCAGTCTTCCTTCCAAGAAGTGGCTGGTGGGTTTGAACCACCAGCCTTCTGGTTGGCAGTCAAATGCCTTAGAAACTACGCCACCAGAACTTCCTTTATAAATAGAGTACTGTTTAAATAGCAGCTCTGTTTAAACAAGTTATGGAATTCATATCACTTCTTTTTTTTTTTTTTTAAAGTGCATTAAACCTCTAGCATCAATATGAAAGAAAATGTTATAAATATATAGTTAAATAAAAATAGAATCATAGGTTATAAGAAAGCATGTACGGTACAATGCAAGTTTTATTTTTCTCTAAGTTTATGCATAGAAAACAATCTGGAAGATAGATAAAAAATTGTTAACAGTGGATGTTGTTAGAAATGTGGAGGTAATCAGAAGTGATTTCCATTCCTACTTTACTTATCAATTATTTGTATTTTTACATTAAGTAAATATTGAGTTTATAATCAGAAAATATACTTTAATGTGAAAAAATACTTGAACTTAGAAATATATGAGTCTTTTTGGGGAATTTTTTTCAAGCTAACTTATCATTAACCAAAATAAATTCTAGTTGGGTTAGAGTCAAGTATAAAAATACTCTATAAAAGCTAGGAACTAATAAATATTGAATAATCTTTGGAGTGAAAGAATGTTCTAAGCATAAAAGGAATGTGGAAAAAAAAACTTTAAAAAAAAGCAATAACTAGATGTGATCAATGACATTATTTGAAACTATCTCTGTACATCAAAAATCATCATGAATAAAACTGCAGAAAATCTTTCACAACTATGACAGATAATGTTTACATACATGAAGAGCTCACAGAAAATATTAAGAGAAACAATATGATCCCAATTTTTAAAGTGAGCAAAGAATATAAACAGATTGTAAAAGAGGAATTATAAACAGCTAATAAACATATTTAAAAAAAAAATCCTTCCTCATTAGTGATTTACAAAGAAAAAGACAAAACATGGCAAGAAGATATCTTATATCATCTTCCCAACTATTATGTTAACAAAGATTTAAAGATAATAATAGCTCAGTCTTAGAGAATACAATACTGGCATTCTCCACATACTGTGGTTGCAAGTGTCAATTGTTCCTATCTTTTTGGAAAGCAATGTGGAATTACGTAACTCTTTTAAGGTACTTACACATCTTGCTCTCAATCCACAAATCTATCCTAGGTAAAAGATATAGCAAAATTTCATGTAGAAGTTTCTTTCTCATAGCTTGATATATAATAGCAAAGAAACAAATATAACTTAAACATCCAATAGAGAAACAGTTAAATAATTTACTAAACAAATATACTATGAAGTATTTTTTTGTTCCCATCACTCACCCATCTGTCAGTTTGTTAGACTGTGGTGCTTGCATGTTGCTATGATGCTAGAAGATATACCACCAATATTTCACACAACAGCAGTGTCACCCATGGTAGACAGGTTTCAGCAGAGCTTCTAGACTAAGACAGACTAGGAAAAAAAGGCCTGAGGATCTACTTTTAAAAAATCATCCAATGAAAATGCTACAGAGCACAATGATCTGATTCTGTTGTGCATGGAGTCTCCCATGATTCAGGGGTCAACTTGACAGCAGCCAACACAACAACATGGCTGCTACTATAATGGTGGAGTTGGGTAGTTGGAGCAAGTACCATATGGCCACAAAGATTAAAATATTTACTATCTGGTCTTTAACAAAAAGTTTATCAATTCCTAACTTACACAATCATGTGTAAGTGATTGTGGGCTTGGCACATTGCTATCCTGGACTAACTCAGGGTTCTGTTAACTGTGAACAAACAGAACAAATCTCTGTTCTCATGAAGCTCTTTCTTCTGTTAGGGGTGTGAGAATGGAAATACAGACACAGATAACAGATAAGTCTTCACAACTGGACCAATAAGCAACATTATGATAAAGGGAGAAAAGATGGAAGCTGTCAACAATTTCATTTTACTTGGATCTACAATCAATGCCCATGGAAGCAACAGTCAAGAACAACAAATCTGTCTTGCAAGAATTACAGACAGAATGCTTCTTAGAAGCAAGTATGGTAAAACTTCATCTCACATACTTTGGTCATATTATCAGGAGGAATAAGTCTCTGGAGAAGGAAATCACACTTGGTAAAATAGAGGTTCCGTGAAAAAGAGGAAGATCTTCGATGAGATGGACTGACACAGTGGATTCAACAACAGGCTCAAACATAACCAAGATTGTGAGGGTGGCATGGGAGCAATATCAATCTATTTCAGCTCACTAATATCTAGGAGCTCTGGTAGCATAGTGCCTAAGGCACTTGGCTGCTAACCAAAAAGCTGGCGGTTCAAAGCCACCAGCCACTCCTCGGAAGGAAGGTTGGGCAATCTACTTCCGTAGCGATACCACCTAAGAAATCCAAGGAGGGGTTGCTATGAGTCAGGTCCAACTCGGTGGCACATAACAACAACAGCATCTAGAATATCTGTCTTTTTGTGTTCCATTACATTTTTCACAACTTTTAATTTTCCAAAATTAATACTTTTGCTATTCCATGTTCTGATTATTAATGGTGGTTTGCAGCTGTTTCTTATCGTTTTGAGTCATGCCACATCAATAAATGCAGGTCCCAAAACCTTTACTTCATCCATGTCATTAAGGTCTACTTTACTTTGAGGAGGAAGCTCTTCCGCAGTTGTATTTTGAGTGCCTTCCAGCCTGAGGGGCTCATCTTCTGCCACTGTATCAGACAATGCTATCAGCTGCTATCACTGGCCAACTTTCTCAGGGTAGTTCACTAGGTCCTTCTTCCCAGTCTTAGTATGGAAGCATGTGTCAGTTGCTAATGCTGTTCACAGTAGATTCCACTACGGAGTTGATTACAAGTCTCATCTTGGAGAATACTACATTCAGCTGCCCAGACACTCAAAACCAAGCCCAGTCAAGCTGACATATAACCTTAACTACTATACTCCACTAAAACCTGTCCACCATGGGTGAACCTGCCAATATTTGAAATACTGATGGCATACTTTCCAGCATCATGGCAACATGGAAGCCATCACAATGCAACAAATTGACAGACGAGTGGAGACTACATTGCTGGTGGGAGCATAAATATACCATCCCAAGTATAATGCATTTAACAGGAGGGTCTTTCTACCTCCAATGACTTCATGGCTAAATAGGATGAACCGAATTTCCTACTTTGCCTTATTTTCACACTCATATTTCTTTTCCTAGATAAATTTCATGAGGTCAATCAGAAATGTCCTCTAAATAGAAGCCCTTATTTATGTTAGAAAAATGCATTGGCTGGGGACAACGTGTAATGCACATTAACAACGAGATGTTCCCCAGAAAAGAATCCTTCTTAATTTTGCTTCTTGTTTCACTGGTTTCACATGTTTGACCATAGAGGGGGTGTGTGTGTGTGTGTGTGTGTGAAATAAACAGTGATTAAGAGTTCATGGAACACATTTCAAGAAGTACCTGGGAGTTATTTAGGTATTTCCATTCTTGTCATAAGAAGATTGGTCTCAATCATCTGTGAGTTCCCTTCCAGCTCTAATATGCAAGATTTTCTAGCATGCTTCAGGTTCTAGTTTCCACCTTTTCAAGCAACAGTCTCCCATGCACTTTTAGAGTATCTCTATAACTTTGGCCAATTATGAGGAGACTCTTTGCTCTCAGACATTCTTCTGTAAAGATTCTGCAGCATTAACCTTATGAAACAAACTTTGCCACCCAAGGATGCAACTATTTCCCCACTTTCACATTGAAATTAAAAGAAAACGTTGTGTCTTAGAGATGCTCAAATATCAATGTCCCTTATTGACTATATAAGATGTCAGGTACATTTAAAATGTCTACACTCCTTAAACCACTGTTACCCAGGGGAGTCTAAAGTCTGCCCAGTGCTGATAGCCAAAATATTTAGCAATCAATATGGCACTGCACTGACTGATCAGAATGGAAACCAGTCCCAGAAAACCATAGGATCATACTGATCCATACAAGCTGACTATAAGCCCTACTCCCACCTTCTGGTCCACAGGGAAAGGCTCCCTTCATTCCTCTTTTTTGAGCTTGAATGTAATACCTCACATTGAGAAATTAAGATTTTTTCTTGGAGTTCATTAAAAAGAATAGCTGTCTTTCTGCAGATTTTCTACCTGGAAATTTCCTGATGTCACTTTCTGACAAGGTCTTTGGAAAAGTTATCAAAGTAGGACATGCTAGTCTTTTCTGTCTAAGACAGTTGGAGGCTCAAAAAGGGAGAAAATACTCATGCCATAGAGGGAACTGTGCAGGAGTCAGGAGACCCAGATTTTCAGTGTAGTTAAGCTCTTATGACCCCATGAGGGAAGTTTCTTTCGATGGGTTTCAATTCTCATGTGTAAAATGATGAATTTAGACAGGAAATGCTCCAGGCCAGGATACTCTGGTACTTGCCCAGCCCAGGTAGCCTCCTCTCATCCTAGGATCCTAGGATGACCCTGAAAATCATCCTAGTTCTCTGTAGAATCTTTTGTAAGGGCTTTGATGAGACCTGAGCAGGCTGCTACAGGAGTACGTAGAAGCGGCACCAAACTCCAGTAAGAGGGGCAGGGAAGGACTCAGGCAAGATGTGACACTGAAGCCAAGGTCTGCAGGTGACCAGGTGAGCCTGGGCAAGGGAAGCAGAAAGTTCTGAGCACAGGGAAGAGCCTGTTCAAAGCCTGGAGGGGAGCAACACAGAACATGAGAGAGTCAAAGAACTCGAAGAAGGTCTATGTGAGGGGAGTATGGAGGGCAAGGTGTGTAGAGATGAAGAAAAGTCACTTATCTCCTTTGGTAAATGCTGTCAAAGGGTTTTATACTTTTTCCTATGTGGGACCAACTGAAATGTTGTTGTTAAGCAGGGAAGTGACATGATAAGATTTGCTTTTTTTAAAAAAAAAAAAAAAAAAAAGTCATTCTGATAACAACAATATGACCACAGACTGAGAAAGAGGACCCATGGAGACCCACCACAGGCCTCAGCCATTCTGATCAAGGGCTTTCCTTACCCCTGGGCAGCTGAGGGACACATGCCTGGACAGTGCCTTTTAGATGTTTAAGACCATCTCTCGATGTGGTTAAGCCTCTCTCAACCAGTCCTTCCAGAGTTTTCATCATCTTTGGATAGTTTGATGTTGAAGAACCTCTTTGGGTTTTGTTAAGGCAATTGAAATTTGCCCAGAAAGGACAGGAGAGGGGGAATCAACACTTATTGCATGGAGTTTGTAGTAGTTAAGTTTGTGTGTCAACTTGGCAGGGCCTGGTTGAGTGACTGGGCAGCTGGATATAATATTCCCCATGATGAGACTACTAATCACCTCCATGGTGAAATCTATTGGAGCAGCTGAGTAGCTGTCTTAGGGAGGTAGTCTGCTTCCTGTATATAAGGAGAGGCCTTGGGGAATGGTGCCTAGCTTATGGCACACTTGAACCTTGCATGTGGTCATGTTGTTGTTCAGCAGCCTACCATGCTCTGCCGAACTTGGGACCTTTAATGGATGTAAATTAATGGCCTGTCGTGTGGTTTGGTAACATTGGGAGCATGCCTTGTTACTTGTCAGTCTTGGGCTTGTCAGCCTCAGCAGCCAGCAGCTGTCTGAGTGAAGAAAAGCCTCTAGCTTCAGTGGGCCAGGAGCAGGAGGCAGAGCTGAAGCCCAAGGTTGAGGGGTTTTCATCCAGCCCCTAGAGCCTGGCACTTTGAATTTGGACTTAAAGCCTCCAAACTATAAGAGAATAAACTCCTGCTTCTTCAAGCCATCCTATTTGTAATATATTCTTGTCAGAGTGGTACTAGGTAACCAGAACAGAGTTACAGTGAGTCAGGCGCTAGGATTAAGTCCTTTGTATGTCTTCATTCTGTTGGAGTCCATGTGGTTTTCATTAGCTAATTTCCAGAAATAGATTGCCAGGCCTTTCTTTATGTCTGTCTTCACCTAGAAGCCTCACTGAAATCTGTCCACTATGTGGTACCTTGCTAGTATTTGAAATATGAATGGCGTAGCAACATGTAAGCCACCACAGTATGACAAAGTGACAGACAGGAGGACTCAAACATACTGATGATGATGAAAATGGCACAGAGCCAACAACATTTTGTTCTGTCATGTATTCGGTCATCATGAGTTAGAACCAACTTGATGGCTACTAACAACCACTACCACAATATCTTCAATCCATTCCACCCCCAGTCACTCAGTAAGCATATCTTAACCCCCTCTGCAGGTATAGGCTAACGGTGACAGTTAACTGGTGGAGTGTCTGCCATTAAGCCACACTCATCCCACTATTCCCAGCAAGCCAACCACCCAGGCAACCTCCCCTTCATGCTCACTAAGGAGGATAGGTCAGTTCTTTCCTCCGATGGAGAATGGGATCACGAGTGGACTTTGGTTACTCCACAGTAATAATCAGTAACTAAGCCCCTCACTGTGTCTTAGAGTATAATAGACCCACAGTGAAGAAGGTAGATACTACTAGCATCGCTATTTTACAGACCAGGAACATTTAAAACAGGGATGAATATGCAGTCAGTAAGGGACAGAGCTGGGAGTGAGTCCAAGCCTGCTCATTCTTAACCACTGCACTGATGGCTTTAGGGAAGCAGGCATGCAAGACATGTGGCCTTTTCCATTGGGCAAGCCTTGGGTTAGAGGTAAGAGTTTTCTTTGAATAAAAGCACTTAGACTTCTTGCCTATTTCCTGTAAGATTTCCTAAGTTTTAGGACCTCTTACAAGGTTCAGAACTCTTGTACCTTTTATTGTCCCTCATGATGTTACTAACTTTCTTGGTTCCAGTAATTCAAGTCAGAGGGTATTACAGAGGACACTTTATATATTCTAGTGTGTGATCTTATTGCTGTTTGTTTGTATTATCATTTATGTACTTCAGAGCCACAGAGTAGAGGGAGCAAAGAACTGATCCATCAAGATGTTTCCTCAACAATCCCTTTTTGGTGTTGGGTCATTTACTTGATGCATGTGGATAGCTGGGTGACAAAGTTTGCAAGAGTCACGAGAATGAGCTTAGCAAAAGCCTTTGTGTCCAGAAGAGGAGCTGAGAAGTGAAAGCCATCTCTTGGTATATTCTGCCTGGAAGGAGTCAGTGGCATCAAGGAGGGGCTGGGTGAGCTATTGGTCCCCTCCTCTCCTCCTGGAGGCCCACAGTTGAACCTGGGGCCAGCCTTTCTCGGGATGGCCTGGTGTTAATTATGATGCAATCCCCCAGCCATTGCAGCCTCAGCAACAATTTCGGGAGTCAGGGTCCATGTGCAAGGCCATTAACACTAAACATGTTTTAATCTATAATTGTGTGAGATTTATTTAATTTAGGGGCTTTATTTATAGTTCGATCGAATTGTAATGTATTTTCGGCACTCTGCACCAGGATCTGTCAATTTTTACTGCGTCTTTTAATTGTGTTCTTCCAGGCCGGGTGCAAGCAGTTTTCCAAAGCAGGCTGATCACAGAAGGCCTCCATTATGGGATGGAGGAGGGGGTGGCCTTGCACTGACATGACCCTGTGCCACCATGAGTGCAGGATCACTGAAGTATGATCCTCAGGCCTTTGACAGCTACAGCTCACCTACTGGAATCACAACCCCCACAGTCCGGCCGTTCCCCTCATGCTCCCTCAGGTTTGGTGAGCTGACAAAGAGCTTCCAAGAGTCTCTCCAGTCATACCCTTCCATTCCTTTCTTCATTCCTTCGTTCACTTAACAAACATTTACTGAACATCTGCTGTGTACCAGGAGGGTGAGGGTGGTTTGGTGGTAGAGTTCTCACTTTCCATGTGAGAGACCTGGGTTTGATTTCTTGCTAATGCACCTCAACCACACCCACCTGTCACTGGACACTTGTGTGTTGCTATGATGCCGACTAGATTTCAGTGGAGCTTCTAGACTTAGATGGATTAGAAAGGACTAGGAAGAAAGTCCTGACAATCACCTTCCAAAAATAAAATATCAACCAATGAAAACTCTGTGGATCACAATGGTTTGATCTGTAATTGGTATCAGAGACAGCTCAGGACTAGGCAGTATTCTGTTTTGTTGTGCATGAGCTCACCATGAGTTGGGGCCAACCTTACTGTAGCTAACAACAACACTGTATTCCAGACCAAGTAATCATTATAAGGGAGCTCTGGTGGTCTAGTGCCTAAGGCATTTGACTGCTAACCAGAAAGCTTGCAGTTCAAACCCACCAGTCACTCCTTGGAAGGAAGACTAGGCAATCTACTTCTGTAGAGATACTGCCTTGGAAACCCAAGAAGAGATAGCTATGAGTCAGAACCTACTAAACAATAGTGAGATTTATTATAAGACAGCAAAACCAATTAATCCACTGATGCACCTTTAAGGAATTCACAGTATGTTAAAATACTAGTTGCCATCAAGTTGATTTCAACTCATGGCGACTGCATGCATGTTAGAATGGAACTATGCTCCACTGGGTTTTCAATGACTGATTTTTCAAAAGTAGATCACCAGGCCTTTCTTCTGAGGTACCTCTGTGTGAAGTAGAACTTCCAACCTTTTGGTTAGCAGTTGAGTGTGTTAACTGTTTACATCATAAATACCAATTGATAATGCTAGAATTTGCTGAGATCAATCTACTGCCAGGCACTGAGCCTTACATTAAAGAAACAAAGAGGAGAAAGCCCTCAGCTTGTGGATTCAAGAGATTTGGTAAAAAATAATTTACTCAAAAGTAATTTGAATGCTGCGAGCAACATGGAGGAAAGCAAGTTGGTCAATATGACAATTTGGTCAAAACACCCAGAAGTTTCCTTTCCTACCTGAACATAATAGCTTCTGATAGTGAGGCATACTTTAATGAGTTCAACAGGAAAATCTCTTAGCCTTGTATCTTCTTGTGTGTTGGTAATTTTCCAGCACCATGGGTGTACTCTTGCAACACTTAAGGCATTTTTAAGATTTTTGTCTTTCCAAATTATTTTCTTCCAAATCATGTACTGCCACAAGCTTTTAGGGTTGGAAAACAGCACCAAAAATCAAAGTCAAAGAGCCAGGGGAGTTGGAATGACACTCTGCCAGCTGGGAGCACACACCAGGGAAAAACTAATCCAAAAATAGCCAGAGGAGAAGGCAACCCAAGCTGCACAGGCACTAAGACACTAATGAAGTCATGGCCCTTGTCCGGGTTGGTCACTCAGATATCCCTGGAACCTAGAACAATGCCTGCTGCTAGAAGTCATCAATAAACATTGAATGAATAAAAATGAGTTTATATGGAATAGAAAACATCTAGGGACAATGCTTTACTGATTTTAAAAAAAATCATGTTTTGGCCAGGAAACAAATAAGCTGCAACCCATGTTTTTGGAGCCTTATGTTGGCATGCTAGGCATTGTGCTAAGTGATTTTAGTTATAAATCAGCAAATTCTCACAAGTGTATGAGTATGGAGTATTGTATTCCCACCTTGCAGATGAAGAAACTGAGGTCCAGGGGCTTAAATAACTTGCTCAGAGTAATCAATTAGTAGAAGTCCAAACCCCAAAACCAAACCCATTGTTGTTGATTCAATTCCAACTTGTAGTGACCCTACAAGACAGGATAGAACTGCTCTCCAGGGTTTCCAAGGTTGTAAATCTTTATGGAAGCAAACTGCCATACCTTTTTCCCAGGGAGCAGCTGGTGGGTTCAAACCACTGACCTTTGTGTTAGCAGTCAAGCACTTAACCACTGCACACCAGGACTCCTTGTAATAGAGATAGAGATATGAAAAAGAAAAGTTAAAGATGCCCCTGGTGAAAAAGATCCACATTCCTGTTGATTTGCAAGGGGCAAGGTAGAGTAGTGCGTGCTAATTAGGGAATAGGTGAGAACCATGAACAATTACTCCAAGAGGAATTTTAAAAATGTAATTTTGTATTTATTTAAAATACTTTGGCTTAGTGGGTGTATAGAGGAATAGTATCAGGATTGAAATAGGTATGCCCAGTAAAATTGACAAATGAAAGAGCACTGGGATTAGGTAATGTCAGACCATCATGGGGGTGCTTTTGTAACCCTTCAGCCATCTTTTAGTGATTTTTGTCTGTTTTTCCAAATTAACCCTATTTCTTTTCCTCCTTCTCCTTAGGAGCCATAGTTAATTAGAAAGAGCCAGTGCTATGGAATCAGAGGCTAGCTAGTTCAGAAATGCTTGATGGCTGGGCTACATAAATGGAGGATGAAAGACACAGAGATGGCCAAAGTCTCAGGAGACCCTCAGTGCTCAATCAACATGAGTCACGCTCAAGGCCACAGCAAGGAATCTTACTAAGCCACCCCAAGGCCACTGCCAGACAGTTCACTCACCAGAGTTCCTGCACCCAACAAGATACAGGGGCACTGAAATAAAATATCAATCCTTGAAGGATATAAAAAAATATATTACCTTTTGGGAAAAAATGGGAGAAGGGAGGAAAATTCAGTACAATCCACTAATCATGTATTGAAGACTTACTATATTTCTAGAGCCAAGTACAGGCATAACCTCGATTCTCTGTTCTTCACTTTATTGGACTTTACAGTTAATTGTGACTTTTTACGAATTGAAAAGTTTGTAGCAACCCTATGTTGAGCAAGTCTATTGAAGTCCTTTTTCCAACAGCACATGCTCACTTTGTGTCTGTGTCATATTTGGGTAATTCTCACAATATTTCAAACTTTTTAATCATGCTATTGCATATTTTATAGACTACAGTATAGTGTAAACATAACTTTTATGTACACTCAAACTCAATACCAAACTCACTGCCATCAAACCAATTCAGACTCATAGCGACCCCCATTGGATTTCTGAGGCAGTAAATCTTTATGGAAGTAGATTGCCCCATCCTCCTTCCATGGGGTGGCTAGTGGGTTTGAACCGCCAACCTTCTGGTTAGCAGTCAAATGCCTTAGGTACTGTGCCACCAGAGCTCCTTTTGGAAACCCTATAGGCAGTTCTATTCTTTCCTGTAGGTGCTCTCTGGTAGTGTAGTGCCTAAGGCACTTGACTGCTGACCAGAAGGCTGGTGGTTCAAACCCACCAGCCACTCCTTGGAAGGAAGTTTGGGCTATCGACTTTGGTAGTGATACTGCCTCTGAAACCCAAGGAGGTGTCGCTCCGACTCGACGGCACATAACAACACAACAACAATGGCTTCCAAGGAGCTCTGGTGGTGTAGTGGTTAAAACATTTGGCTACTAGCCAAAAGTTGGTGGTTCAAACTCATATGGGAGAAAGATGAGGCTGTCTGCTTCCATAACAATTTACAGCCTTAGAAACCCTCTAGGTCTATTCTGTTTTATACAGACACTGTGAGTTGGAATCGCCTTGATAGTAGTAAGTTTGTTTTTGTTTTTTTAAAATGGCCTCCAGGGGTACTTGGGTGGTGCAAATGGTTAAGTGCTACCAACCCAGAGGCATCTGAGAAGAAATGCCCAATGATCTACTTCCTCCAGGTCACAGCCTGGAAAACCCAGCAGAGCACAGGTCTACTCTGACACACATGGGGTCATTGTGAGGGGGATCGATCTGGTAACAACTGGGTTTGTTGGTTTGTTTAATGGCCTCCATAAGCTCTGAGCTTGCACTGCTCTTTTCACATTTTTTATTTAATTTAAACTTTTTTATTTCTATTAATTATAGAAGTACTACGTGACTATATTCTCATGTTAAAATTTTTCAAACAAAGTAAATTTTGCCTCCAGATCCCTACCCAACACTTGCCCTACCCTGGGGAAATGTACATACATATTAAAATATGTAATTATATTTTGTGGATTTATTATTTTGTTCATAAAATTGTACATGGCATTCTTCACATTGTTTTTAAACTTAGCTGTAGATGTTAGAGATATTTTCATATCAAGGAGCTCTGGTGGCATAGTGCCTAAGGCATGTGACTGCTAACCAGAAGGTTGGAGGTTCACACCCACCAGTCACTCCTTGGAAGGAAGGTTGGGCAATCTACTTCCATAGTGATATCACCTTATAAACCCAAGAAGGGGTCGCTATGTGTTGGATCCGGTTAGAAGACAGTGAGTTTGGTTTTGGTTGGTTACATATGCCACAACCTTTGAAAACGATGCATAGTATATTCTATAATATAGATGACTCATGGTTTGTTTAATCATTTCATTAATGATGGAAATTTAGATTGTCCCTCATGTATTACTATTAAAAAAAATCCAAGTTCTTCTCTTGGTCTTTCTTTCTAGTGCCCGCATAGAATGCTGTGCTGCTGCTGCTGAGATGGCTCTTCTCCTGCCCATCCACACCAATGGTTTATACAGACAGTACCGGCTCAACACCAGTTCTCATTACTCTGCTTTTCTATTTTTGTTATGACCAGACGGAAGGTACCTGTTATGTGTCATTTAGTGACTAACATGTTTAGTAACAGTAAGTTCTTTGAAGAAGGGACCACTTCTCAGACCTATAACTTAGATGTTATCTGGGTCATTGTACCTTTGAAAATGGTGTGAGCCCATCAGATGTCAGTAGTTGCCCAAGTCTACCTTCTAGTCTGTCTAGGAAGCTTTTATTTATCCAGAGACCTCTGACTCCAGCTCTTACTTCCACCACGTTAGTTCTTCTTAGGATTATCTCACCATTTCAATAATTCATTAACTTTTTCCCATTGCATTGTCCATGCTGGGACTCTTGGTAAATCCATTTAACAGTATTTTAAGTCTTCACTGTTTGGTAGTGGACATATTTACCTACCATTACCACTGGAAATTTCTCACTAGCTACCTTTCTAGTTCCTAATCAACCAGTTGTTCAATCCCTTCCCCCACTTTACCTTTTCCTCTCTTTTTAATTTCTTACTTTTCCTCTCCTTTTACCTACTGCTTTATTTCTATGTGTTCTATAGGGATGATGACCCCTGCACCCTCTTCCCATAGAAAAGGTTGTGGAAATTGTTTCCCTAAACAAACACTTTCCTATACTTAAGAGGAACTCTGAGGCCAGTGATTAAGATAACACTTTTCAACCCTTAACACAGATATTCCCCTACAATGTCCAAGGTGCTTCATAGCTAAAGGTCATTGTTATGGATTGAATTGTGTGCTCCAAAGTATATATTGAAGTCCTAATCCAGTGTACCTTTGTATGTGACTTTGTTTGATGAAATAGGGTCTTTTTTTCTTTGAAGATATTATCAGTTAAGTCATATCAGAGAAGGGTGGGTTCTAGTCCTAATCACTTCTAAGTAGTATTTTATAAAAGAGAACAGAGAGAAAGTGATATACAGGGGAAGACACCATCTAGAAACCAAGGAACACCAAGCAATATCTTGGACTGCCAGACACTGAAAGAAATAAGGGAAGCACTTTCCTTAGAGCTCACAGAGAAAAAGAGAATAGCCTTGACAATGACCTGAATTCAGACTTCTATCCTCTAGAACTGGGAGGTAATACATTTCTGACCTTTAAAGCAACTTGCTTCATAGTATTTTATTATAGCTGTCCTAGGAAACCAAGACAGTCACATTGTAGGTACTCAAATGGTAGTTGTAAATTGTCTAGGTGGTAGACAAATGGCAGCACCATCGAAAGACAAGACTGATAGTTTGATTGGGGAATGGAAGAAAGGAAATGTGTGGAATTTCAGAAATATACCCCATCCTGGGGGAAAGAAGAAAAAAAAAAGATGAAAAAATACAATTTTAGATGACTTCTTATGCTTCTTTTTGTCTAAGGTAACAAGAGGCTGGATCCAGAAATTGTCTTCATGCTTTGTTTTAGTCAACACCTGGCACCACCACCAAGTGCTGCTCAGCCTCTTCTCAAAAGTCTGGAAGGTAAATTCTCTTTGGAATTTGTTGGTTGATCTGATTTTTAACTAAGGATTCTTTTCAGCCTGTGAAGCAAGTCCTAACAACTGGAATGTGTCATGAGAAGATATGAATGAGGATGTGAAACCTTAAAACTTTGGTAAAAGCCAGGAAATCATGCTGAACCTACTTTTCTGAGGAGAAGACAGATAATTCTATAATAAACAGTCATGGGTATTTTATTATGATTGTATAACTCAAAAAATGATGGATTCCTTATTTTCACTAACTGTTTTGAAATAAAATATATAATTAATATTTAGAAATAAAACACCTAAACACAAATTTGATGCCGCTACATATATTTTTTTCTTTTTACATCTTATGTCCTAAACATGTCTTGAGTGTTTTTCAAAAACCGTTCTCTGTCAGTAGAAGACTTCCCTGATCAATTTTAACATTTGCTGTTTCTTTTCTTTCTTTTTATTTCCTTTTTTAAGTAAAATCAATATAAATAATCTCTCTAACATACACAGAACAGATTGTGAAGAATTTGCTAATTTGGCCCCAATCGTTCTACCCAAGTAAACTGTATGCTTATAGTGCTGTGAGGACTTAGGGAAAGTGAGACTTTGAACAAAGGAGGTTATTCTTTTAAAATTATACAGTTGGATAAATTTTCTATATGAAAGTGAATTTTTTAAAGTCAATGTCCCTTTATCAATATATGTCATTATTTTGTTGTTGTTTGTCAAACACCAGAACCGCTTTCTATTTGGAAATTCTTCATCATATCCATCTTGGTGAGAGCATGTATCAGTCAGATTAAGCTAAATTATACTGGGGCAACAAAAGACCCCCAAATCTTAGTGGCTTCTTGCTAATGCTGTGTGTCCATCATGGGTTGGCTGTGCCTCTGCTCCACACCCTCTTCATGTTATGAGCCAGTCAGTGCAACAGTCTCAAACATGGATATTCTTGAGGCAGAGGGGAAATACATGGCAAAGCACACACTGGCTCTTAATGTTTCCACTTGGAAGTGACTCACATCATTTCTGCTCACATTCCATGGCTGAGTTAATCCACATACTCAAGCCTGATAGCAAGAAACAAGGAAACATAATACTTCCCCCAGAGAAAGACAGTGAATATTTGAGAATAATAATATAGTTATTATAGTCCAAATCTTCCTTCCCATTATAAAGGCTTAAAAAAAAAAAAAGGCCTAGTGTAGCAAGATGATCACACAGAAGAAAGTCGTGGTGATCTATTTCTGAAAGGTCATATTGTTGCTGTTATGTGCCGTTGAGTCTGACCCGACTCATAGCAACCCCTCGTTAGGTTTCTGAGGCTGTATCACTACGGCAGTAGATTGCCCAGCCTTCCTTCTGAGGAGTGGTTGGTGGGTTTGAACTGCCAGCCTTCTGGTTAGCAGTCAAGTGCCTTAGGCACTACACCACCAGAGCTCCTCTGAAAGGTTATAGCCATTGTAAATCCTATGAAGTGCAATTCTACTCTGAAACATGTGGGGTCACCAGGAGTCAGAATCTAGTCGACAGCAACTTTTTTTTTTTTTTTTTTTTTAAGCATGGTTGACTTAGGGCTGGCCCATCAGATTCAGCTACTTGAACTCTTTGAATTGGGAAGTAGTTATGCGAAGGAGCAGGGTTGGTGGAGAAGCCAGCTGGGTCTCCAGGAAGCAGTGCCAATTGCGGTATTAGTGCCCAGAGCTAATGCATCAGCCGTGCCCTCACTGGACTAGTACTATGACAAGATTTTGGCCATTATTTGCCTATTTGTTAGCCTCTGTTGTTCCAGTTTGCTTCTTAGCCTTAGTAAAATAGTCATAGCAATTCTTTGAGCCACCCAGTACTATCTCATATCTCTTTTCTGTATAACAAGCCAACATCATTCTCTATTGCTTTCAACTAAGAATCTGACTGATATAACAACATTTTCAATCAACCCAAACATTTCTTCACTTTAGTTTCTGACCACCAGTGATTGTTGCCCAAGGCCCTGTTATCTCTTCACAGATTAAAGTCTGATAAAATATCTGGGCAATTGACACTAAAAGGATAGGAAAGTCTGGGAGGTGCCCAGTTCAGTCTTGGGTTCTGCACACTCATTTGGTTGAGAGGCATTGGATACCCAAAGAATCAATGTGGGAAGGGCTTGTTAGTAGGCGTAGACCTGGGAGACCTCAAGTCCAAACTACACCAAACCCATTGCCATCGAGTCAATTCCAAAGTACCAAAAAAGCAGAGAGGTTTCATCAGGGTGACCATATGCTCTGGTTTAATCAGGATAGTCCCAGTGTATTACTGTTGTGGATCTGTTAATGTCTATCAATTATTTTTAGTCCCCTGTTTCACTCTAAATTGTGTCCTGGCTTAGACAATAAATTATACACTTACTGCGGCTACATTGGAAGTGGTCCTGGTCCAGAAGTCAGAAGATCTTCCTTTTAATCACAAGTCTGGCTCTAATTGGTGAAATGACCTTGGGCTAACTCAGTAAACTTTCTGTAGTTTAGCTTGGTCTTCTATGAAGTGGAGGAGTTCATTTAGGTCAGTGGTTGGCAAATTGTGTTCTGATTTCCAAGGGGGTATCACAAAGCCTTCTGCAAGGTAAGGGAGACAGAGGCCAAATGGGGGAAGCTCTGACATTTTCAGAGAACTCTTCTATTTGTCTCATGTCTTAGGTTGTACCTATTATTTTATTTGGAAAAAATGTTCTTAGGCTAAGAAATAAACACATACACACACACAGAGATTTGAAAATTATTGGCCTAGGCAATGTCTCAGAAGCTCTAGTGGTGTAGTGGTTAAGGCAGTTGGCCACTAACCAGAAGGTCAGGGATTCAGACTCACCAGCTGCTCTCCTGTTGTACCAAAGATGAGGCAATCTGCTTTCACACAGATTTACAGTCTTGGAAACCCAGTAGGGAATGCTACAAGTCAGAACTGACTCGATGGCAAGGAATGAATTCAGACAATCTTTCAGGACACAGAAGTACAAGATTCCTAAGCTTGCTCTACTGGTGGGCATGAAACGAAGGGCAGCATTGGGAGGAGGCTTCTTTACATCTCAGCTGTTTCTCTCATTTTTAAGGGACAAACACCAAACTCCTCAAATGCCATAAAATGAAACTGATTTTTACTTATTTATTTTAATTGTGCTTTTAAAATATCCCTAACTCTCTTTTCCATCTTGGTCTCCTGTTTCTAATCTGTCCCCAAACATACTTTCAGCTTTTTTGTGGCTTTGCCTTATCTCATGGGGTCTCTCAGCCTCTCTAGGACTACTGCTAGAGTCCAGTTCAAGACTCACCTCTTCCATGAGGCCTTCCTCATCCAATGCAAACCATTAGAATGACTCCACACTCCATTCTGGGCTTTACTCACTACCCTTTGCTTAATAAAAAACCAAAACCAAACTCACTGCCGTAGAGTTGGATCCAACTCACAGCGACCCCTCCTTGGGTTTCTGAGGCAGTATCACTGTGGAAGTAGATTGCCCCATCTTCCTTCCAAGGAGTGGCTGGTGGGTTTGAACCTCCAGCCTTCTGGTTAGCGGTCAAATGCCTTAGGCACTATGCTACCAGAGCTCCTCTTTGCTTAATAGTTAGAATATATTGCTTTTTGTGTTACTGTCTTTCAGATTCTGCTCTGTGGTGCTAAGGCTGGGACTCTGCCAACTCCACTTTTTCTTTTTTTTTTCTTGCCAGTTGGTGGCCTGTTACATTTTGCCATAGTGGTAATTCCAGAGAGATTAGAAAGCAGTAGAGAATGGACTTGCTCCTTCTTGCATGCCTACTATTTCTGTTAATGTTGCCCCGGGCAGTAAGAATTGCTTCCAACCTCCAATTTCTCTTCCCATTGGAAACAGCTTTATCACACCACCTCAAAGGTACCAACAGTGCCCTCTCCTCAGAAATCTGAATTTCAGTTCTTCAGGGCCCCTCCAGCAAGCTCCTGTGATAATAGCCCTTGCCAGACAATGATACCTCCCCAGGTCTGAGCCCCAGCTCCATGAGGCATCCTCTCCCTACCCCTGAGGTACAATTAGTAAACAACAGTAAGATTTCTCAGCTGTCTAAGCCCTGGTTCAGTAGGTCCTCTTCCTTGAACTTCTAGGTTCTGATGATCTAACCTCTTCCCTTTGTCTCTTAAGAGATGGTATCTATTTCCTGTACTTAGTATTCATTTTCTTTGCAGGCTTCCAGCACATGTCTATCAAAATCCCTATATTAAATTCTCTCTTTTGAAATAACCAGTGAGGTTTCTATTTTCCAGATTGGACCCTGACTGCTCTACTTTGTCTCTTTCATATATTTTTGCATCTCAACGATATTTGAAACTCTTTATATCACTCTTAACCACACTATGTTGTTGTTGTGTGCCATTGAGTCGGTTCTAACTCACAGAGATCCTATATGACAGGGTACAACTACCCTATAGGTTTCCTAGACTATAATCTTTATAGGAGCAGATTATTAGGTCTTTTCTCCCACGGAGCTCCTAGTGGTTTGAACCACTGGCACTTCAGTGAGCAGTTGAGTGCTTAACCATTGTGCCACCAGGGCTCCGTTTTAACTACACTATGTTGGAAGGTGTCAAGTCAATTCTGACTCTTAGCAACCCTCTGTACAATGGAGCGAAACACTGCCCAGTCCTGCGTCATCCTCACAGTCGTTGCTATGTTTGAGTCCGTTGTTGCAGCCGCCAAGTCAGTCTAGCTCTTTAAGAGTTTTCCTCTTTTTCATTGACCTTCTACTTTACCAAGCATGATGTCCTTCTCCAGGGACTGATCCCTCCTGATAATATGTCCAAAGTACGTGAGACAAAGTCTCACCATCTGTTCTGGTTACCTAGTGCCACTCTTACAAGAATATACCACAAATGGAATGGCCTTAACAAAGAGGAGTTTATTCTCTAACAGTTTGGGGGCTTTAAGTCCAAGTTCAGAGTGCCAATCTCTAGGAGCTGGGTGAAAGCCTCTCAACCTTGGGCTTCAGCTCTGCTTCTAGCTCCCAGCCAACTGAAGCTAGAGGAGTTTCTTCACTCAGACAGCTGCTGACTGCTGAGGCTGCCAAGTCCAAGGTTGACGAGTAAAAAGGCACGGTCCTGATATTACCAAATCACATGGCAGGCCATTAATTTAAGTCCATTGTAAGTCCCAAGGTTGGCAGAACATGACAGGCTGCTGCACAACGACATGGCTACATGCAGAGTCCAAGTGTGCCATAAGCTAGGGACCATTCCCAAAGCTGCTGCTTATATATGGAAAGTGGACCACATACCCAAAGCAGCTACTTAGCTGCTTGTGGTAGATCCCACCATGGAGGTGATTGCCAGTCTCATCAAGGGGAATAACTACCCCCAGCTGCCCAGCCACTCAACCAGGCCCAACCAAGTTGACACACAAATTTAACTACCATACCATCCTTGCTTCTAAGGAACATTCTGACTATACTTCTTCCAGGACAGGTTTGTTCATTCTTCTGACAGTCCATGGTATATTTAATATTCTTTGCCAATGCCATAATTCAAATGCATCATTTCTTCTTCAGTCTTCGTATTCATTGTCCAGCTTTCACATGCATATGAGGTGACTGTAAAGACCATGGCTTGAGTCACATGTACCTTAGTCTTCAAAATGACATCTTTGCTTTTTAGCATTTTAAAGGAATTTTTGCAGTAGATTTGTCCAATGCAATATGTCATTTGATTTCTTGACTGTCGCTTTCATGGATATGGATTCAAGTAAAATTACATCCTCAACAGCTTCAATATTTCTCTGTTTATCTCATGCTACAACAAATCAAAACCATACTCACTTGCCATCAAGTCAGTTCTGACTCATAGACACCTCCATTGGGTTTCCAAGGCTATAAATTTTTATGGATGTAAATCGCCTATCCTCTTCCAGCAGAGCAGCTGGTGGGTTTGAAACAATGGCCTTCTGGTTAGCAGTCGAATATCTTACCCACTATACCACCAGAGCACCTTCACCTTGCTGTAAGAACTCAAGAAAATTTGCTTGTTGGTGATAAGAGTATACAATTCATTAATAGGAGGAAGGATGAATGGTGGAAAGAACAGGGCTTCTTTTTTGACAAACAGATCTGGGTTTATCTTTCAGTTCCAATGGCCTGTTATTTAACGTCTCTATGCCTTAATTTTCTCATCTATAAAACAGAATAATAATGCCTATTGTACAAGTGCATTGTGAGGATAAAATGAGAAAATGTCCTTAAAGTGGTTAATATGGTGGCTTTAACAAAGAGAGGTTTATTCTCTTAAGTTTAGGAGGCTAAAAGTCCAAGTTCACAGTGCCAGTTCTAGGGGTGGGGTGAAAGCCCCTTAATCTTTGGCTTTGGCTCTGCCTCCTATTCCCAGCCCATTTCTGAAACTGACAAACCCAACCAAGGTCAAGAAGTAAAATGGAACAGTCCCAAAATTATCAGGCAACATGGAAGACCACTAATACAAGTTCATTAACAGTCCCAAAATCAGCAGACAACATGTCAGGCCACTGAGATGAAGACTCAACCAAATGCAGGATCCAGACGTGCCAAAAGCTAGAGACCTTCCTCAAAGCATCTTCTTATACACAGGAAGCAGACCACATCCCTAAGACAGCTACTCAGCTGCTCACAGTAGATTCCGCCATGGAGTTGATTACCAGTCGCATCATGGAAGTAACTACATCCAGTTGCCCAGCCAAAGTGGACACACAACCTTAACTACCACAGATACCATATGTGTAGCTAATATGGACTCAACAAATGTTGTACTCTTTTCTCCAACCACTTTGATTACTTCGAATTTTCTGTAGCCCCTGTGTACATTTGATCAGTCGTCACTTCAGAGAACTTCTGTACCCTTTGGGTATTTGTAGCAGAAAACTATTCACCTAACCGTAAGGTTGAATTGTAAGTCAGGACTTAGGTGAATTGACATAGGAGCACCTGTCACAAACATTCTCCTTCATGATTCTTTCATCTTATTGGATACACTTGCATGTGTGCATGTATACACATTCACACACACACACACACACACACACACACACATTTAACTTGATGCCTTTTCCCAATCTAACACAGACTTTCTTCCTTTTTCTATTAAACTTTCTTAAAAAGCCCACCCTCATCCTCATGTATGCACTTCTGCAGTCCAGAGCAGCTGTAGGAAGCGCCTTTATCCATCTCTCTTTCTCAGCATATGTGGCCTGTGTCTGTTTGTCTCTCTATCTCTTGCTCTTGCTCTCCTTATCTTTATTTCTTTTTTCAAATCTGCTCTATTTTCCTCTCATATTCAACTGGCCAATATACTTTATATCCCACAGTGCAAATCCTGGGCAGAGATAGTTTAAATGTTTTAGCTAATTGTTATCTTTGCTTTGTACCAGGCCTTTCCCATGAGCTACTGGCCAGACTATGGAAGAGTTGCCCTTGAGTCAGGTGCCTGTGCCTGGTTAGTCTCTGGGTTACTCACTATTATGTAAACCACACTTGAATGATTTTGTGTTAAGGCTGAGGTGAAGAGGTTTTTAGCTAACAAGAAAAGCTGGGAATGGTAGGCACAGTGATACATGCCAATCACCAAGTCGCATGGATACGTCCCAGTTTTCACCTAACCTGACTTCTCTGGAGTGCCTTCTATGGTTGGCCACTCACTCCTTGACTCTTCAAACTTCTTTCCACCACATGAGCCTGGTTCTCTCCTTACCATCCTACTTGATCTCTTTTGCTGGTTTGTCTTTCCTACTCACCTCTTACTTTGAAGAAGCAACTGACCTATGGACTTGCCAAGGTACACATAATAGCTAGGTATGTTCTTCATTACTAAACCCTTGCTCCCCAGAGTTATTGCAGCCTGTGTGTGTATGGGGAGTAATCTGGACAGAGTAGGTGGGGATTCAGAGGGTACTGAAGAACTCTAGTGACATGGTCAGGAACTAGAAGTTACTGCTGTGCTAGAGGGACGTCTCCTGGCTGTAACATCAAAAAATCTACTCCTTTCCTTTTCCATCACACATTTTTTAGGTATTCTCCAGAACATGTCTATCTACAGGACCACTTGAAGCAGAATAAGGCTCTAGGTACCTCAAAACTAATCTCTTCTATATCTATGGGTGGCAGCTCCGGTCAAAGTGTTCTGTGCCCCCCTTTCAGGCTCTCTTCTATCAAAACAGACTGCTGGAAATATGCTGATGAATCCTTAAATCTTTAGATAAATTTAAGTCAGATTTACCCTTTCTTTTTATGTTATAATTATGTTACATGTATATACATTGCAGGAAACACCCTTAGACAATGTCATATTGCCTTTGCTTTCAAAGTATTGATAATAAATTGACAATAGAAAAATAATTTCTTATATTTGCCTAAGTATTTATCATTTCTGTTGCTCATCTCCTTTTCTTGAGGTTCCAATTTCCCTTCTGTATTATTGTATTTCCCTTCTCGGTGAGGAATTTCCTTTAGCAGTTTTTTGAGCATGTATGGCTGACAACAAATTGAGAATTCTGTCTTCTGAGAATATCTTCAATCCCCCTTCATTCCCAAAGAATATTTTTCCTGGATTTAGAATTCTGGATTGACAGTTCTTTTCTTTCAGCACTTTAAAAATGTGCTCCACTTCTTCTAGATTTTTGGTTTCTGATGAAAAAACACAACTGTGGCAGTTAAGTTGTGTGTCAACTTGGCTGGGCCAAGCTTTGAACATCTGAGCAGCTGGATGTAGTATTCCCCATGATGAGACTGGTAATCAACTCTGTGGGGAAATCTACTGTGAGCAGCTGAGTAGCTGCCTTAGGGATGTGGTCTGCTTCCAGGATAGAAGTTATGTTTGAGAAAAGTCTCTGAGTTTTTGGCACACTTGGACTCTACATGTAGCCAAGTCTTCATATAGCAGCCTGCCATGTTTCCTGTCAATCTTGGCACTGCCTCTGGACTTGAACTAGTGGCCTGTCATGTTGTTTAGTAATCTTACAACTGTGCCATTCTATTTGTTGACCTTGGGTTTGTCAGCCTCAGCTGCCAGCATCTGCCTAAGAGAAGCCTCCAGCTCCAGTGGGTCAGGAGCAAGAGGCAGAGCTGAAGCCTCTAGACCTGAAGCCCAAGGTCAAGGGGTGTTCACCCAGCCTCTAGACCTGGCACTTTGAACGTGGACTTCTAGCCTCCTAAACTGTAAGAGAATAAATCTGTTTGTTTAAAACCCCCATTGGTGGTATTTTCTGTTAGAGCGGCACTAGAGAACCAAAACAATAGTCATTCCAATTCAGTGAGTTCAAACCGGGAGATGCTGGAGAGGATGAATGGTAACTTCACTGCCATTTCAGAAATCCCGGTCTTCTTCCTCACTCCTCCTCCTGCTATTCACTTTTCAGAGCCCTTAAATAGCTGATCAAGGAGCTCTGGTGGTTCAGTGCTTAAGGCACTTCACTGCTAACCAGAAAATTCATGGTTCAAACCCACCAGCCACTCTGTAGAAGGAATGGGGCAATCTACTTCTGTAAAGATTTATCTTTACCTTGGAAACCCAATGAGGGTCATTATGAGTTGGAATTGACTCCATGGCAGTGGGTTTGGGTTTGAAGTAGCTGATCCATGCATTCTGTCCGGGTTTTACAGCTACATGTAGTGTGAGAGGCAGGGTCGGGTGTGCTTACCCCATCTTACTTGGAACCAAGAACTGCTTTGTCTAATCTTAAAGTTAGCTCTGATTTTGGCATTTAACAAAGGGCTTAACCACCCCATCCACCCACTGATGCCACTCTCCACTCATACACACCCATTCATTCTATTATTATGAATTAAACACCTGCTATGTAACAAGGAGCCCTCATGGTGCAACAGTTAAGTGCTTGGCTGCTAACCAAGAGGTTGGCAGTTCAAGCCCATCCAACCACTCCCTGGGAGGAAGAGCTGGCTATCTGCTCCCATAAAGATCCCACCAAAACCAAGAATTGACTGCCATTGAGTCAATTCTGACTCATAGCTACCCCCATTGGCTTTCCAAGGCTTTAAATCTTTACAGAAGTAGATTACCTCATCTTCCTCCCATGGCCCATAAAGATTAGTCTCGAAAACCTTATAAAACTCACTGCCATCGAGAACTTGACTCATAGAGGCTCTTCCTTGGGTTTTTGAGGAAGTGTCTCTATGGAAGTAGATCGCCCAGTCTTCCTCCTGAGGAGTGGCTGGTGGGTTTGAACCACCAGCCTTCTGATTAGCAGTCAAATGCCTTAGGCATTACACCACCAGAGCTCCTAGAAAACCCTATGGGGAAGTTCTATTCCGTCATGTGTTGTTACTGTGAATTGGATTCTACTCAACAACAGCTAACAACAACATGTAACACACACTGTGAAGGCTGGAGAAACATTTCATCTTTAAGGTGTTTAGAACACAATTTCCATAGGAGATACAGTTTACTGATTTTACCCATATACTATTTTCCCCCTTGCTGCTTATGAGTCAGATCCGACTGGATGGCAGTGAGTTTGGTTCTTTTGGTTTGCTGATGCTCATGCTATACATAAGAAAAGGGTTTTGTTGCTTCCTTGAAAAGATAACTGCATCAGAGCCTGAAACCATCTTGACATTGTGAGCTCTGTGAGTGAGTGTGAGAGCCTTGGGAAGAGCCATGTTTTCACACACGCAGTTTGTGGTTTTAGAAAGAACAGAAAACATAAAAGCCTAGCATCTTACAGGATCACTTTCTGCTAAAGACCAATTGACATGACTTCTGAAAATAATGAAATAAGTGTCTTGTTTTCAGCCTGCAAATGACTTTGTGAAACTTTGGAAGGAAATTCTCCACTTAAGGAAAAAAAATGAGAAAAATTTAAATTGAGATCATGGGGAAGAACCAAGATGGGGAATTATGAGAGTGCTTTGAATTGTTAATAGCATTTATATTTATAAAAATGAATCTCTCTAAAAACTTGGAAGTGGCCTAATAATTTCAAATCACCTCACACAGCACATGCCCCAAACCCTGATAACCTCCAAATTCAATTGCTTATGACCATTTTTCGAGCATTCCAATAACGTGAAGTTGCTCCACAGTACACAGCACTCTGGATTTAAAATTATTGAAGTCCTTCATATACTTTTTTTTTTTTTTTTTTCCTATAAGCTCTTACATTTGGAAAGAAGTCAAGGTACAAGCTAACCCCAGAGGATCAAAATATATTGAACTGATTTTTTTTTTTTTTTTTAAATTGTAGCAGCCAAGGAAACAGAAATTGAACTGAATGAAGGGAGTAAAGAAGGGCAAAGAAAAGGCTGAAGGTGGCATGTATGAATGTACCTAACTCAGAAGGACTGACCATGAAAAAGTCTGCTGACTAAGGTAAGACGAATTAAGGCAGGTTGGGGATGATAATATCATCAAAAACCCAGGCTCAGACAAGGAGAGACCAAAGTAAGGAGAAACATCCTCTTGTTTCCATGGTTCAGGCGTGACTTCCAGCTCCCCCAGCGCTGTAGTAATACACAAGTCAAGTGGTGCTCCTATCCAGTGTGGATTTCGGACTTTTTCAATCTGTGAATTTCTCATTTCTAGTGATGCATTGGAACTTTATATTTTACAGCTATCCTTGTCTTAATTTTCTACTTTTCTTTCCCTGAGGTTTAATGGTTTCTAGTTACATACCAGCATTTTAAGCAGCATGTCGCCCATCAGGCAGCACATGACTTCTGATGGTTATGCCATGCGGTTCACCACCAGTTGTCTGGAAGGAAAGCGGTTGGTGAACAGCACAGAAAACTCCCTCGTCTGATTGGAACGTGGCAGCACAGGTTCAGGGTGCATGCTAGAAGGCCAACTAAATGTCTTTTGCCAACAGCCGCTCAGTGAGGATCCCTGCCACGAGGCAAAATGCTTGGAAAGTTACTAAGCGCTGGCATCACTGGGTTTGGGGTCAGCATGCTGAAACTGGGACTCATTATGTTCCTACCATGCCAACTTGGTGCAATTAGCCTAACATGATCATTTCCCGAAGCCATATGCTGATCTTTAGGGGAGGGCAGGTTTCCTACGCCTGATGGCTCTGAGCTCTGACTGGCATGTCCCAGCTTTAAGGAAATTTCTGTAAATCAAGATAACACACTACAGTCAAAAATGGGTAGGACAGCCAGCCTGGATATAAGCAGAAAACTTAGAGCCAGGCTGTGGACTTGTTGACTATTGCAGAGAGCTGGTTGTTTATTTTTTTCAAGGAAGGTTTCAGAGAAAGGTCAAGGGAGCACCACTGTGCACAAGGTTGTCCCCCACCCCCAGATAAAATCAATAGAAGGACCTAGAACACAATAAGCTATGTTCCAGGGCTGCACTGGCCTGTATTCCCATTGGAGACCTATCAATGTGAACTAGCACTGTAGGGAAATCTCTGCAGCTACCCCTGCTAATCAATACCTCTGTTCATTATACGTCTCTGATGAATATGGGTAATGATTGGGTGCCTGAGAGTCAGGTGACTGAAAATAACTGCGCCTGACTGAGGATCGATAGCAGTTCCCCCCAGTATTACTTCAGGGAAGTCAATATTCTCAGCTGCCTCTCCCTAAGCCCCCCTCCTCACCAAGGCTATCCTCTCTAGGCTTCATTGACAGATCAGCTTCGTCCTCAGAGCGGCTTTATTAAATTAGTAGCACTTAATCGACTGTCATATTGTCAACGACACAGGGCAAACCAGCACACGGCAAGTGTTCCAGTGGCTCAGGAGTGTAACTGGCTGCAAACCAGGCAGTTTTGATCAGCTTTATGCCAAGAGCTGTCTTCATGGGTGCCTCTTCACTGAACAGGAGGATTTCCATCATTTACTAATATTTAAAAGAAGTTTTTTTTTTTTTTTTTTTTTTAAGGAGGAGAAGGAACTGTTTGAGGGAGAATTTTTGCCAATTATAGATGTGTTATGACAGACGAAAAGATCATAATTATGCTTGGATTCCCTGTTGGAGTGCATTAACACATCTGTGACATTTAATAACCACATACCTCAGCAGAGGTTGACGTCCCCAAAGTTGCTTAACCTTTTATTTCCTCACCTGCCCTGACACCCTTCTAGGGGCACTGAGAAGAAATCTAAGGGAGAGACTCCTTCATGGTCTTATGGGCGCATCCCTGCTGCCATCACTCAGTGGTATCTAAAGCTGGACAGCTCCTAACTGTGGCCTGATGACAGCTCACACCCCTAGGTTATACATAATAATAATAATAATTAACCAAAAAGAACCCAGTTACAGTCAAGTTAATTTTGACTCAAGCCAACCATGTGTGTTGCAGAGCAGAACCGTGTTCCATACAGTTTTCAAAGCTGCTACCTTCCATGAAGTAAATAGCCAGGCCTTTCTCCAAGGTACCCTTGGGTGGGTCTAAACTCCCAAACTTTTGGTTAGTTGTTGAGCACTCAAGTGCTGAATTATTTGTGTCTTCCCCGGGGACTCCCTCTGGGTTCTAGGCCAGGAGTTACCAGAGAAGTAGGCAGTAGAAGTTGGGGAGAGTCTGGGTTAACTGGGCTTTGGAGATGAGGAGCAGAAAGTACTGAAATGAAGGGGAGAATCCAATAGAAATTAGTATCTGGGTAAGCCTAACTTTTTAATTAGGATCGGCTTAAGAGATGGGTGTAGTATTAAAATGATACTGAGTCAAAAGCACCCTATGTGTGCTTCTTCCCATTGTCCCCCACCCCAAGCAGCATGAGGAGGAAATGTCGCCGATGATGACATCTTTCCATATGCTAGTTTTATTTCTAGGTTGTAACAAGCATAATCTGCAGAAAACTACTGCCCAGAGAATATAAACTGAAACACAAGCATTTAGTCTATAAAACTATAGAGTCATCATCCTGTTGGCTGGTCCACAAACTTGCAAGAGTGGGGAGGGGAGAGGAGGAAATTTATTTGCAGAAAGCTAAGGGGTGAAGACATCTAAGTTCTGCCATTGTTCTAAAGAGCAGGGGCACAGGCTCTGGGAATAGGAATAGGAATTCTGTAGAGGCCTAAAAGGCATTCCCAGGGGGATCCCTCCAGTGGGAAAAGACTTGGGGAGGGGTTTTCTGGGCTCCATTGAGCTGGGATCTTTGTAGCTCTGACCTGGTTTTTCCATCTGAGCAAGAGAAGTGGTTGATCTTACCTGAAGTCTAGATAATAACAGGATTCACTTCCCATAGAAGATTGGCAGTGAGTTATCCAACACACATGCTTAAACAGGGTGAATTACATTGTGAGCTGATGGGCTCTTAGGGGTATTCGGTAAAGATCTATTTGAATTTGTTGAGCTTTCTTGAAATCAAAAAGGTAAGAAGAGATCAGAGACTGATAAATCTTTAATATAAAAATTGTACAAGAATTTTGATACAAATTACAAGAGGTATTTGGACAAAATATGAATAAAATTCCATTTACATCCCCAAACCCTTATGCATTTTATGCAAAAGACATACTGTAGACAGTTATCATACAGAAAATATAACAAGGAGATAGCAAAGAAAAACTTTTAATTCTCTTGGACTACTAATAAAAACAAACCAAAGAGCAAAACAAAACAAAACCCTTGTTGAAGATACATACATAATTTACGAAACTACCGACGTCACAAGTATTAGATCCGGGTGACGCAAGCTGTTCCCGTCCCTCAGTGCAGCTGCCTTTGGGTGCAGATTTTGGCTCTGCCACAGACTTATCAGAAGAGATAGGTCTAATACAGATGAGAACAACATAAACAAACAAACAAAAAAGCACTGACTCCAAACTCTGGGGAAGGGATAGAACACATCTTGGTAAAAAAAAAATTCTTTCTCTCAAGATATCTCCATTCCCCTTGGCCACTTGCAGGTTGAGTCAAATGTTTTTGTTATTTAAACACATCAGTGGGGTTGGGGTGAGTCAGAAAGTTGTTTTCTCTTAAATAGGTGGAGGATCTTCCTAGTTTGGAAGGACTGTTTATTCCATGATTAGGAGTAGAGCACAGTTTTCTTCCCCACAGCCCCGTGGTGCCTCCACCTTAGAGGCAAGCAAAGGCAATGGCCACTTCCCGCAGTTGGAATGGGACAGCACTACTGCTCAGTCACTTCCATACTGTTAAATGTGCAGCACGTCAGGAAACTCAGGTGGCCTCAGACCAGTGTTCTCCTGGTTTCTGAGGCTCCTGTCTTCTCCGACTTGATGTACCTATGTTTGATTCTCCTGTACTTTTCACACTGGCACTGGTAGGAAAATGATAAGGTTTCTCTGTGCGACAGCTGAACCAAAGTTTGCGCAGGAAGGCGTGTGCACCATGTATTATAAATCTTAGTCACATCAGGTTACTATATAATACTATAGCATGTCATTCACTTATTCATGTTATGTAAACCATGGATAGGGTAGAACACAAAAATGTTTCCAAAGCTATCAAAGTCAGGATGAAGAGGGAGTATTCTACCTTCTTGCTTCGAAAGGATTTTTTTTTTTTTTTTGAGGAGGCAGTGAGATCAGAAGAGCAGGGCAGGAATGAAAAAGATAATGGTGAAGTCTGGGGAGATTAAGATAGGCAATGAGATGAATGGATTACTCTGTACAAAGACATGCAAAAATGCTCCAAATTGAGTAGTTGGTGGGAAAAACCAAACAAACAAAAAAAACAATCAGCCTTGGTTTATACATCTCAAGTGAACCTATTAACTCAGCACATTGTCTGGGAGTTCAAGAGCATCATACCTCATGAATCAATGCTTCTCACGGCTCCGACATGATTCATGGCAAGGGTAGGGAATGCTTTGTCTCCTAGTGTGGAAAAGGCAGGCAGGAGCTCCCATTGAAACTGTGCCAGGTCAGCCCACTTGTAAGGGGACTACCAGGAGGGCTGGGGCTTTCTCCCAGTCTCTTAGAAAACACATCCAGGGCCAGATAAGTGGGACCCTCACACACTCAGAAGTTCCCCAGAGTCCCCCTCCCAGGCATTGCATTCCATAACAGAAGTGGGCAGAGCCGGTTAATTATTGATGGATTTGCCATCTTAGCTGTGCATTATCGCAACATCACATTTGGCAACAGGAAGCCTTATAAAGTCTTGGTATAGCACTTAGATTCTCTCTCTTCAATATTTTTTATTTTTTTTACTATCTATTTCTCTCCGTTTTTGTTAAAATACCTTTTTCTGCACTTCTGTCCCTTCAAAGATTCTTAAAAAAAAAAAAAAAAAGGAAGTAAAGGAAAGCATTACAAAAAATTTTGAAATGTTCTTAAACATCCCTATATCCCTGTTATTTAGAGTTAAAAGGAGAAAGCTAATGCAAGCTAGCAGAATCTGTGCAATTTTGGCAACTGAGCTTTTAATTAATGTAAGATTCCATTAAAATGTTTGATAAATGATTGAAAATACACACACTGGAAACTAAAAAAAAAAAAAAAAATCAACTAACTGCCTTATGTCTAACCCAAAAGTCCTTTGTCTCAAAGTGCTTCCCAGTCCTCAGACTGGTTAATGAAATTAAGTAGCACAGGTTTGTCAACACACACCTGCTAAGTTGTCTATTGTAAGTCTGCTGCTTTTCCGATCCTTCCAAAAGTTCACGTCCAAGATGACACTGCATCTGTCTTGTTTTGTTGATTAATATCTTACTTGAAATGTGACTGTTCATAGCAGGGTCAACTATTCTGGTCACATCTGCTGCTGGAGGTTTGGAAGGAAGCATGGAGTTGCCTACTTGCATAAGGAAAATGTACAAACAGATCTTACACTCCACTTGGTCACTAACTAGCCACTGTTTCAGCCATTGCCTAAGTAGTTCACTGTACAAAAAGAGTAGCCAATACCTTTGTGTTATTTCAGCTCAAGATATTTTGGAACATAACATCTTTACGTGTTCTTCCTTTGTGACTTTGTCCTCTCATTACTTGATTTTGTGAAGCTCACTATAGTTGTACTTAGGAAAATTCTCCCAAAGTGGAAAATTGGGAAAATATTATTTGCCTTTAAAGATAGAATAACCTTCTTTTATTTATTAAAGCCAAAATTTAACACCTTAATTTTCACACAGTGTCTGTCCAGATTAACAAAATTCAGGTTAATCTGGCATATTACACAATGGGTTTGGAGACTGCCATTAAAAAATACCTTGTGTACATTCAGATTGATGGCTAGATGCCAACGTTAAAAATATTTTTTTGGGGAGGGCATTTTTCCACCATGTGCACACAACTAATTTGTTTACAACACAGGCCCTTTTTGATGGGGAAGAAATACATTTTCATCCTTTCCTACAGAATGTGGAGCAATCTAATCCTACATTAGTATGCCACTAACATGCAGGACATTTTGCTATCATTACAGGGCCACACTCAGTATTTCCAAACTAAATGGACATGCATAGTGCCTTACGCATTTGACTGCTAATCAGAAAGCTCGCTGTTCAAATCCACCAGCCACTCCTCAGAAGGAAGGTTGGGCAATCCACTTCCATAGTGATACTGCCTCAGAAACCCAAGGAGGGGTTGCTAATAAGTTGGGTTCAACTCGACGGCAGTGAGTTTTGTATACTTCCAAAGTAGCAAGCAAAGAATGCTGTCATAGACAGCATTTCTGTACTGACCTGTTATTTAAGAAGTACTCTTATTACTGTCCATTTAATGCTGGAGGGGGCATCTAGGTGCAGATGTGTTTGTGAGGGGAGGGAGAAGAGAAACCTGAGAAAAGGGGGGCAGCAGGTGAAGGGGTAGGGGCAGAGAGAGAGAGAGAGAGAGAGAGGGAGAAAGAGAGACAGACAGAAGCATCAGGGAACTCGGTGGGAAAGCCTAGCTCTTGTACTCAATTTCCCCTTCACAAGGGATAAACAGGCAATTACGCATCCTTTTATATTTGATGGCCAAGTGCTGAACTGGAAAGCACACTATTAGTTTGTGTCCCTTCAGGGCCAGGGCAATAAGTAGCCAGGAGAGCTGGGGCTGAAGCTGAGAGGGTGTTGTCTGCTGTTAGTGTGACAGTCTTGTCAGCAGCGTTCACATTACTGGAAGGTAATAAAGTGACAAGTAAGTTATTAGAAAGATATGAGGTGAAATTGAACTGAAGCTCCTAGCTGCTCAGTCCTGGTTTTCTCCTTTCCTTTTTTGTAATGCTCCACTATTTGTTACAAACAGAGCCTTGTCTTGATACCCTATATAAAAAAGATTTTTTTTTTTTTTTTTTTGCAGTAAAGGTCAAATGAATTTACAACACACTTTAGAGAAGAATATAGTTTTATGACAACCATAGCATGTTGCTTTAAAAATATATATAGCATTGTAATGAACACTAATGCCAATCCAATTCAGCATACTTGTAAAAATGCTTAGGTTTTTAACCCTGTTATTAAGGCATTTCCCAAAATGACAGTATTTGATGCCCAGGTATTGTCAGATGACAGTAAAATAATTTTGTGTGAGATGAAGGGAGAGTGAGGATGATGGAGGACACAGGAAGAATGGCTTTTGGGCAAGAATGATGTTAATTTACTGGCCAATTTTACAGCTGCACTTACACAGTAATGGAAAATTGCCATTTATGGCCAACAACTCCTGCAACTACAGAAAATACGGAAATGAGAGTCCAGGACAAACCAGATCTGGCCTTACACTAACATGAACAAGACCCTGACATGGTTTAGTTGAGTCAAAGTATGAAACCAGAAAAGTCACTTTAATACCAGTCCCTGGAGAAGGATATCATGCTGGGTAGAAGGTCAGTGAAAAAGTGGAAGACCTTCAATGAGATGGATTGACACAGTGGTTGTGATGATGGGCTCAAGTATAACAAAGATTTGTGTTTTGTTCTGCTGTACATAATGTCACTATGAGTTGGAGCCAACTGAATGGCACCTAACAAGAAGAAGAAGTTGAATGAGGTGACCCTATATGGGTCAGATCTTTAGCCAAATAGCATTATGATTACTGAGGCTTTGTTGTGTTGGGACAGTGGCAAACAAGTCATGATGGAGAAAGAACAGAGGATGATGGCTACCATTACTCCTTTCTCATCATCATTAGAGCTGGCTCTGACCACTGGCCATCTCTATAACCTATGTGGCCCTGTGAATCTTTTTGCTCCCCAAGGGAGTCGAACATTACTTCCCACACAAAAACAAAAGCACTAAACAATAAATCCACAACTACTCTTGTTGCACTCCTGACCTTTATGGAAATCAAACTGTTCCACAAGGCTGTCTGCTTCCTTCCTCAGACTGGTGTGACTCACCTAGTCACAGGAAACTCTGTAGGTCACCCAAGTGATATCTCATTCATCCACCTAGCGCTTGGTAGTTGTACTAGACTCTTCTCTGGAGCAGATATTTCCATTGCCTGAACTACAATCAGTCCCCAGGTTATGAGATCTGTTCCTATTTGCGTCTTTTAAGAATATGTAGGTTATGTCAGATCGGGTGCATATGGTTCTTACTTAGCCTTACTTTAGTGCAAGAAAGGAGCTATGGTGACGCAGTGGTTAAAACATTCATCTGATAACACCAGCTGCTCTACAGAAGAAAGATGAAGCAATCTGCTTCTCCTTAAAGATTTACAGCCTTGGAAACCCTATGGGGTAGTTCTACTCTGCCCTATAGGGTTCCCGAGTTGGAACTGACTCAATGGCAGTGGGTTTTGGGTTTAGTGCAAGAAGTCTTGAAGCCTTTTCAATCATCTAAAATCTCCAAGTGGAGATGATTGTGATGAAGAATTTGTTGTGATTAGGGGTTAGTTCAATTGTTTCAAGGTGAGGGCAAATTTATATAACATTAAAGGGCAAGAGTTGCCAGGGGAGCTCTGGTAACATAGTGGCTAAGGCACCTGACTGTTAACCAGAAGGCTGGCGGTTTAAGCCCACTAGCCACTCCTCGGAAGGAAGATGGGGCAATCTACTTCCGTAGTGATACTGCCTCAGAAACCCAAGGAGGGGTCACTATGAGTAGGGTCTGACTTGACGGCACATAACAATAACAACATAGGAGTTGCCAGAAAGTTAGACGTTCAGTCAGGGGTCTGCCTCTATTTTCTTTCTAGCTACCCCCAAACAGGGCAGGTTCCAATCTTCTGCTTAGCATCCCTTACTCTTCTGATGTGCTAGCTGTGATACCTACCCTGGCACCTTTTATTGTCCCCCTTAGTCACTGAGATCCCTTCAAAAAGACTGTATATACATTCCCTACTAAGAAAAGAACAAAAGGGGAAAGTTCCCTAATTTAAATACTCCAAATTTGGGAGAATATAAGTCATTTGAAAAAGATACAACCTGTCAGAAACTTTAGAAAAGATGTTCTTAAGAGTTCTGTCCATGAAAGATGAACGGTTCTTCTAGATGGTTTGTTTTTTAGGACTGCTGACATAGCACGTCCTACTCCAGCTGAATTTTATTTGCTCTGTTAGTCAATCGAACCTAATGCTAACAGACCCAATACACAGTAGGACTGCTCAGGTCACATGGTTAGCATAGCAGCATGTCTATCTCTGTTCTCATTTGCTTGGCACTCATCTGGGGAAGGAAGTACCATTTTATTTTATGGAGACCTAGTGGGTAGTTTCTCCTAAGTCAAATGGGGAGAATGCCTCTGGAACAACCCAGTCTTGATAGATCCAAAGGTCTGTGTGTGTGTTTTAAAGAGCAATGTATGCATGAATGGGGCTGTTAACCAGCTAAGTGCCTTTCTCCTTTTAATAGAAGGGCCTGGAAATTCATGACTAAATATATCACACTATAAGGACTAAATAAGTGGCACCACCGTGCTAAAAGTGTTTTAAAAAAATGTTTGTAATTTTTCTGAGTAGGGAAACATTCAACACCTTTACAACTTTAAGAAGCACAAGGAAGAAAGCAGGTGCCTGGACAAAGACCTGGAATGTGTTCCACTGGGTTGCCTTATTAAAATAGTTAACAGCAGAACAAAGAATGTCAACATTTTTAGCACATTCGTCAAACAAAATTAGTTATCACTTATCCTTTTCCTTGCTCTCCTTTCGTCCCCCTCCATAGCATGCAGATACTCCCTAAAACAGACTCTTTCTGGTATTTACAAAAACATAGTTTTAAAAGGTCAACAGTAAGTTTCAACATGATCCACTGAGCATGCATTGAAAATACTGCCTAGTTTTATACCTGTGATAAAACTCTGGCTAAAATAGATCAAGTGGGAAAAAGCTGTTTAGAAAAAAATTCACATTATTAATTTTCAGCCAACATAGAATGGATGGAGTTAGAGACAAACTGTCTAACAAGAGGACACGTCTGTGGAAAATAAATGAGCAAAGATAGAGTTCAACTATTAAAGCGCTGATCTCTCCGTTCTTTCCATTTCAAAGAAGACTTGAGATCAACATCTTAACCAGAATTATAGGAAAGTCAAAACATTACTTTCAAGCACACTCCCAAGAACAACCAACATGTTGGGACTAAAAGAATGTACCCTACGTGATTTTACATTTTATGTACTACCTCCTTTAACCCCTTCCCCTTTTAAGTAAATAAGTTTTATATTGGAAAATGTTATTTTCCCCTTTAGAAGGCCACCATAACAATTGGGCACTTGAAGCACAGTAGTAGTATCAAAGAGGGGAGATATTTAAAAAAGCACCAGCCGTCTAAGACTTACTGCCATTTCTCTGACAAAAAACACCGGTGGTCATTCACGTTTCTGAGCAAGGGAAATTCTACTTCTAGAATCACTTTACTCTGGACTTTCTCTAACTGGCTGTACACATAAGCCTGGTTTGTGGCAAGTAACAAACGTATTTGTTCTAATCCTGGTTCATTTGCTGATGTGACCTGCTGACAGCTATGCAATTCACTTACTAGGGCCATTTGACCTTTTACTTGACATTAAATTAAACAGACTAAACATTGATTTTACACAGAATGAGTTCTAATATCTCAACCAAGAGGGTAACTCCTAAAAACACTGAAATTAAAATGTGTATTTATTTTAATAGAACTAGCTGTAATTTATCTGGGGCTATGCACACTCCCAAAGCTGGTGTTTCTATAATCTTTTGTTGGAATGCTGAAAATACTTCCCACCCTTTTTGAATCTAACCACTTAGTATGTAACAGCGCAATATAGAGAACGCTAAGAGGAGCGAAATGTTTGCAAACAAATTTTCATTATTCTAGTTCAATCTTTCACAAACATACTGTACAGCGTCATTTATGGTATAAAACAAAGAAAAACATCTCTGTCTATTAAATTTAACACAACAAAAATAAAGCAATTAAGACTTTGGGGAATTCAAAGGTACAAGAAAACAAAAATGGTTATTATTAATTCCTCAGCTTTTTACCGTAAACATTTGTCACTTAACAGACGTAGTGTTTTCATATAGTTTCTTTTGTACTGCAAATACTTTTGGTCTTTCCTTACTGTAGAACAAATGAAGAATTAAATGAACCCCATAGCATCCTCTGAAGGAGATGAAAAGATGAAGCTCCCAGACACATCTAGCTTATCTTTAAAAATCTATTGTTTCTGTAATTTTCACAAACAAAAATACTGAATATCCCCAACTAATGATGCTTCTTTTTGGAAATAATAAATACTGTGAGGTACAATAAATCCTATGGGAATAATAATAACAACAGAAACATATTAATAGTTTCCTTTGGCAAATTTAACGGAAGTGAATGGTGATGTGACATAGAAAAAAATAATTACAAAACATGAAAAATGGAAATGACATGAAAAAGAGAAAACAAAAGGGCATTTCTAACCTTAGACCAGTAAGAGAAATGTTTGAGGCCATTAAATGCAGAAAAGAAATACATTCTCTTTAAATTATTGGGTACTGTTTGACAAAATATTCCTTGTTTATCTCTTTTTTCCTGCCACTTAAAAAAAAAAAAAAGGAAAAAAGACAACACAACTGTCTGCAATGCATACCCTAATGGTTTTGGCTGCAGACTGAACTAGAGTAAATATCATCATTTAGTCAGTATGTTGTGGTAGCCGAGGCTGCCGATGCGGTTTACCAGCTCAGGCAACATGTGTAAACATCAGAAACAAAACATAAAAAGATTTGGAGAACAGTCTCTCCCCCCACACCCCCAATCTCACTCAATTGCTTGGTTTCAGGCTTGCTTTCATTCTTCTCTGACAAATCGTGTGGGGAAACACAAAAGACGAAACAGTGAGAGATCCTATTTTAAGCCCCCCTTCTTCTGGCTTTTCAGAGAGGAGTGTTGCTCAATTCAAGTTCAGCACATGTTTTCAAAGCTTCCAAGTACTGCTGCTGCTAAAAGTCTTTTGATTTTGTCTATTTGACAGGCCTCAATCATAGTACTACTGCAGAATTTGCAACAAATTAGACAGCCCTAGAAGAGACCAACTCAGTTCAACTTATTACTTTTTCTTTTCAAAGGACATAGGCTGGGTCCTTGGAAATGAGTGCTCAACTCTTTTACCGTATTCGGCTTTGCTCCATAGTGAGTAATTTGGGCTTTTGTATCCTGAAATATTATCCTGCCTCTAAAGAATAAATGCCTTGGCTGTTTCACACCACATGATTTTGTTTTCCTTTTATGAAACTTAACGTATAAGCAAGAAGGATGCAATGTTGATACTAATAACATTCGGCACTTGAAAGAGTCACCAAGTGTTTTTATAAAAGCGGTTTTCTGGTGGCCGACAAATTGGCCTGTGGTTATGTTGAGTGACTAATTGTATTTTCTTTTCTGGAAACTTGTGCAAAGTTGGCAGTTTTGTGTTAACACTAATACTTTTGTTTGGCGTTTGTGCCCTATACTGACCAGACCATTTTTATACAAGTGAATTTTTGTTTTAAAAGACACTTACTGAAATATGGCAATAGTTTAAGGATAAGAAAAAAGCATGGATATTACACATCCCCTTGTAGTGTACGAAAAAAGTGCATGACTGGATTTATGTCATAGTATAGGACATTTAAAAAATCAAATCTGTGCTGTAAAGCATGCCAGCACCTCTTTATCACTATATCTAGCAGGTAGTAAAAACAAGACCATGGTTTAAAAAAAAAAATGTGCATTAATGCTAACATAAATGAATAGAGCTAGCCAGCAAACTATTTTTTTTTTTTCCTGCATATCTAACAGCTGGATGTAACTGTAAAAATTAAACAAGTTAAACAACCATCAATACAATTGTTTTACATCATTGGCCTCTCAAGGCTAAATATTTACAGGTGAATCTGCCATGCTTTAATTGAAGATTCTCTCAAAACCTTGAAGTTCACAAAAGACAACTCTAAGAAATTCTTTTTCTTTTTTTTTTTTTTGTTTTTTTCCTCCCTTTTATTTTTTTGCAGGCAACAGTCATGGGCACAACAAATTGTCTCTTTGGAGATGACCAAGAAGTATTCTGTCAAAACTGGGGCTATGTTCCACGCTTGTGTGTGCTTGTGTGTGTGTGTAAATGGGGACTCCGTTTTCACCCCCCAGATTAAAGATCCCATCCCTTTCCCAAAACTGTAAGGAAAAAGAAAAAAAAAATTCAAAAGCACCTAGTGTTTATCTTTTTTTAATCTAAAGAAATATGTGTGTGTATGTATATACACAGAGGCATACATGTGTGTATATATACACACACATACAAGTACACAAACACACACTGACTATGGCAGTTCAAATATGTAGGCCATCTGGTGAGAGCTGGCATTGGTGGTGACCGTTCTGAAACTAATCTACTGAAGTGAAGGGAATGTTTTTGTGGAGATTAGGGTTCTGACTGTGCCGGTTTCGGCTACGCACAGAGGAAAACATCATATTGCAACCCGGGACTTTGCACTTGTGCATCTCCCGCAAATGCACTGTTTTGTAGTGCACTCTTAGGGTCCCCTTGTTGCTGTACATTTTGTGGCAAATGTTGCACATGATCCCACCATTGCTCCCAGACAAGCTGTTGAACATGAGAGATCCTGAAACGTCAGCCCCCAGGCTTCCAGGGAGGGCCAGGGCTTCGGCCTTGTGTGCTGACTCCCCACTGTCACTCGCCCCATCAATGTCATCGAGAAGAATGCCCTCATCGCTGCCCACGTCAGATTCTCGGGAGGAATGGATACTGCTGCTGGACTGGAGACTGGAGGTGGTGCTCAGGTCAAGGACCATGTAGTCCTCTGCCATGCCCCTCCCATACCCGTTCAGGTGGGAGTCTTCAGTCCCTGCAGGGGAGGAGGCATCTTCCCTGACATCAAGTCCCATTGGGTGCTGGGCACCATAGATCTTCACCAAAAATTCATCCCGGAGGTCCTTGCTAAGGGTGGGCTGTGACGAGTCAAGGCCCATGTCATCGAGTTCTTTGGTCAACAGTTTACGATGAAGATTTATGTTGGCACTGTGTCTAGGAAAACAAGAGGGAAGGGGGGGTAGGTTGATAGGGAATAGGAAGGAGTGAGAAAAAGGTGAGCATTTTAAAATGGATTCAGCTTCCACTAGGCATCAAATAAGCACATTCATTGCTAATTACATTATTATAAAAACACATTTCCTTACATGATCAGGATTTCTGGGTAAGTAGTAGTGGGGGGGGATGTGCAATAAGGGGAAGCTTTCCATTGACATACTTTTTGTAAGCATTAAATTCTTCAATGGTAGGATGAATGCACACCCACACACTTCTGTCAATTACTGTTCTGTTAATTGTATTATGTAGCAACATCCACTGCAGAGGATCTAATAGCAGATTTTAAACTATGTATTAATAAATAAGAATGGAAACTTTCTATTTGTCTAAATGTAAAGTTTGTTTTAAAGTAAATTTGCCTAAATTTAAAGTAAATAGGTCAAATTTACTTTAAAACTAACCATATTAACAACAAAGGTAAAAAGCTATTTTTCTACTGAAAACACTTTAAAGGTATAAAAAGGACTGTTTTTTTTTTTTTTTTTTTTTAAGTAAATGGTCTAGATAATCTAGCTTTAACTTCAAAGAATAATGAACCTTTCCTCCTCATCTCTTTACTTTCCAAGTGTTACACCGAAAAAAATTTAGCTTGATAAGCAATTGGAAATAGGGTCATAGATTGCCTCTAACAGCATAAACCCCCCTTTTCTCAGAATGACACAGGATCTCAGTTAAATCTGATTGTAAAATACATTTAGTTTCAGACACTGCTGTATTTTAGTGCTAGAAATATTCTCATTGAGTATTTACACTCTTAAAATTTAATTCTGCAAAATAAAACTATAAAATGGTATATGACTTTTTAAATAAAACCTACCCACCCTTTTAAAAAAATCACATTAAGACAACAGAAGGAATCCAAAGGGACAAAATTAAAACATAGTAAGTAGAAAAATATCAAGCACAACAATAACATATGGTCCCTCTGTCTTAATAATTGGAACCCATACTTCTTAGACAAGCAAAACTTTTCCTCTGCTGAGAGCTTTGCTTGTATAAAAAAGACAGGATTTGTCCCAAAGCATCCATAGGGTTGTTATTATTTACAAAGTCCGATACGTTACTATCTATCTGAAAACATTGTCTTTGTATTAATACCTCCCGTGGATTTTTAAAATGTCCTTGGGCATATACCTCTCTCCACCTGCAGAGTCACATGTTTGACAAGTACCTAAATTGAAGTCTACCCTTTCAGAAATGTAAACAGCTAAATAAATATACCAATGCATTACAGCTTCTCAGTAATATGGTAGAAGCTCTACATCATGGAGAACTAATTGTGATTTTAGAAATAACCTGGATGACTGGTGTGAAGTCCAAAAGACCTCTGGATAATAATTTAAAAGTATGGAAGACCAAACTAAGTCACTCCATTTGGTGACAAGCATGGCTAATAGTTCCTAGAGATGGTTGAGAGGTATGTGCCTGAGACACAAGAAAGGTGGGAAACATTTCTCCTCCTTTCCACACAAGACAATATATAGCACTCTGGTGTTAAAGGGGCAGAGGGTGGTGCCCCTCTTGACACTGCACTTAGGAAGGCTGAGCTTACCTTGTGATAATAAGATCAGCTTTCTAATCTTTTGCTAAATCGATCACAAAAGAAAGCAAGAATGAGAGACAGAGAGAGAAAGAGAGAGAGACAGAGAGAGAGAGAGAGAAAACAAATTCACATTCTAGCCATCTGTTTTTTTTTTTTTTTAATTTAAACAATAAAATAGGGATTTAAAATGTTCTGATCACAAAATCATTTTCTGTCATAAGCCATCATCTCATATGCTGTCTTGATGATTTTCAGATCAGCTCCATAATCCAAAAATCATAAATCAAATTAAGACAAACCAAATTCACAGCATCATCATCATCATCATCATCATCATCCATAAATGAGTTCTGAACAGATGCATGCAGTGTGCGGAAATGTGAATGATAAACAGAAGTTGTCCCCAAGGTCCCTGCTCTGACACAATCATTCCCTGTTTCCCTGGTGTCAGATGACTTCAAGTGCAGGCTGCTAAGCAGAGTGCAGGAAATGCCTACTGTGAAGTCTTTATCCTGACATGTGGATAGGACACCACTGGAGTTATTATGAGAATGTGGAAATTGAATTACACTATGTACTATTACTCCATTGATAAGACAATCTGCTAACTATAAGCAGCTCACAAAATCCTACCCTCTGTTTATTATTCCTAAACCCCCCCCAACTTCTTAATTTCACAAGCACACATTTTGCAATGACAGTAATCTAGAACACTGTATCGCCTCTCACACATTAGAATTACCACTTCCTAGATCCACTGCTGAGAAAGCACCAGTCAGACACACAGCAGTACATTAAGACTCATTGCATAAGGAAGGATAAATTAACATTGACAAAGGGACACACTGATCACCCAGATGGACACATCTTCCCTAAGATGATTTGTGAAATTACACATCTCCACTGATATGTTACCAGGAAGAGATATTTCTCTTCAGTTACCACTTGCAGTAGAGATCTGTAATCTAATTAGATGATGTACCAGACCTCAATATCTGTCAACCAAACGATGTGCAGAAATGTGTAGACCACCTCTGGCACTCTGGTCAATAGTGTCCCTTTTCTGCTGTCAGCAGTACTGTTGGCTTCTCCTAATATAATTACATTGACTTTTATTCAATTAAGTGCCATCCCTCGCTTAAAAAAAAAAAAAGCTACTTTATCAATTGATTCAGGTGTAATGCAATAATAAAGATGAACTCATGGCAGTACATTAGCTCTGCTGTTCATAACTTCAGTACACGGGTTCATTCATGGTAGTCGATTTCCATTATGCAACCACAGTTCAAGAGAATTGATTCTTTTATGTTCATTTCTTAATCTATTTCATTTGTTTAATAATCCTCTTAAATGCCAAATGCAAAACACTTGAAGTGGGGATGGGAAGAATGGACTGTGGGAAGTCTTCTACTTCACTCTTATGATTGTGGGCTTGGAGATTTTCTAGGGAACTCAAATACAGTATTATTGAGATGAAGAGGAGGGCAAACAAGAGAAGTAGGGAAGGTAAGGAGACTAAAATTCTTAAGAGTGTTGATCCTGTCCTCCAGAAGTTAGGTTTCAGCGTCCACAGAATGAACAAAAGGCAGCAGTTGATTTTAACAAAAACTCTTGAGTCATTCAACCCAAGCCATTAACTTTCATAAAATACTATCCTCATGACAAGACAAAAAGACCTAGGGTTAATAGCAATTTGAGAAATATTACAAGTTTATTTGGATCACCAAAAATGAAGAGGTGAAAAGGAGGAGAAGACAGTAGGGACAGAGAAAGAACTCATACCTACTATGAGATGAAGGGAAGCGGAGTCTAAAAGGAAGGTAAGCCAGAGAATGCTGAAGACAAAGGTCAGGTCCCCTATCAAGAGGAAGCACAATTAAGTTAAATGTAATAAGTAGAAAAGGAGCCCTGTGGCCCAGCCCAAAAGGTTGCCCATTTGAACCCACTCAGTGGCGCTATAGAAGACAGACCTGGCAATATGTCCCCATACCGTTTACAACCCTGGACACCGTATGTGGCAGTTCTTTGTCAAATGTGTCACTAGTGTAAAAATCAACTCAATAGCACCTAACAAGAAGGCATCCATTAAGTAACCAATTTTGAGTTTTCCAGGAATAAAGATGATCTCTAGGTTTTCATGTAAAATATACTAGTTTTCTAGACATACTTAAGTGTTCTGAATATTTATCTCCAGAGAAGTGTAGAGAATAATCATTGACAGAACTCTAGAAGACCAGATTACAACTTCTTAATTTCACAACAACACAAACATCATGAAAGTTTGTTTCTATTTGCTTTGATTAGGTAGATAATATAGTTATGCAGAAGGAAATTTTTCCTTCAGGAAATCAAAGGCTGGGGTGAAAGAGAAGACGACCCCCAAATAGAAGAGGTAAGGATCTGGTCATTAAGTACAGCAGCACTCATTAAGATATTGGTCCAAAATTTAGCCCTAAGATGGCCACTTTCAATAAGAGCACAAACGAGATCTTATTTAACCTCCCATCTCCTCAGATCAAGTAGAACACTCTGCACAAAGCAGATACTTAACCGCAGGAGAAAGATACGACCGTCTGCTTTCCTAAAGATGACAGTCTTGGAAAGCCTTTAAGGCAGTTCTACTCTGTCCTGCAGGGTCACTATGAATTGGAATTGACTCAAAGGCAATGGGTAGATACTTAAAAATATATTCATTTGCCTTGGATCAATAATATGCGTAAGTCTTAAAGAAGCTTTTTGCAAAATACATTGCAGGAGAAAAGACAGATCTCAAGATCAAAAAACATGTATATTTAAGAAAGATGATGTACGCCAATGGGTCGTTCTAACCCTAATAATATTTCATTGTGGTATAATGGAATGCCACATAGTTAGGGCATGGGAAAGATCTGTAACTTGGAGTACACTTGGAATAATAAATACTTCTGTGAACCATATACTCTTTCCTACTAGTTTCATACTCTGATGTTGAAAGCTTTCTGAAGGCTAAGAAAATCTTTGAAAGCAAAAAGTAATGAAGCCTTGGAAGGGGAAGTCATAAAACCAAATTTTTTTCTAACTTTGAAATGCTGAGTGGAAGTGCTCAGACTAGATTGAAATAGACTATTTGTTTTCTTCAGTGAAAACTACCCCATGCAACCACAGAAAACACCCAAGTCATCAACTGCAGTTAATTAAGCACCAGTTAGAGAAAGTCTGTCTTGCACATTCCCCCCCCAACATTTTCCTTTTCCTCTTGTCCAAATGCCCAGTTCAACATAATGCAATGTTTAACCTAAGAAAATTAAAACAAAAACAATTTATTTAAAAGGAAAAGTGTTTTTTGAGGATTTTAATCTAACTTTGAGAAACAGAGAAGGAACTTTTTTTTTTTAAGGAAAATATCCATGACCAAATTAGAAAGTCAGATGGTGGCAATCAAAAACTGAATACTGAATCTAGCTATGAATACATGAAAATGCCAAGATCTAACCTTAATTCTTAATCACTTTTAAGTCATTCTGAGCTTACTGAATTGAAATAAAATACTTTTATCATTAATTATAATGCCTTAGGTGAAATGGAATTGAGATCCCATTTTGGATTAGATTTCGCCTTTATCTTCCTACTCACTTTTGCCACCCAAAATACACACACACGCATACCCTTCTAAATGATACCTAATGCCCAGACTGATCACAGAGATATATGCATAGTAAATACCGTGTGTGTGGGGGGGGAGAGAGAGGGGGAGGGGGAGAGAGAGGGAGAGGGAGAGGGAGAGGGAGAGGGAGAGAGAAAGGGGAACAGAGAGACGAATCTATATCCAATCTGGGTAAGTCTAGATATATGATTTGAGTGTAATGTGGTTTACAGAATCACCAATACTCCTGGAACAGAAATGCAAAACTGCCATTCAAATCCAGAGAAATGAAAAAATTAAAATGTTTACACTCATCATATCTCTTCCTATCTGAATTGCTATAAAACTACATGTTGTACTTAACACCACAAAAATTCTGTATTACCATTTGTTAACAGTAGGATGCTTACAGCTCTGTGAATTAGTTGACATTATTGACATTATCCACTTCTACAAAACAAACAGTTTCCAATAGTTTATTATTTTATAACTCTTTCCAGAAGATAGAAAAACTACCTCCTAGCTTGGGAAGAAAATTCAATGTAAAATTTTGCTTCTTAACACTCAACAAAATAAAAAATAAAGAAGTATACACTAAATGCAAGAAACGAAAGCTAAGCAAATTCTTGCAAATTAAACATATGACATTCAGTCACTTCAATCCCTTTTAATATAAAACAAATCATTCATACCGGTCACGCAGACAGTTCCTTCTACATTCAAATTATTCACTTGAAGATAAGCCCCCACCAAACTCTTTAGGGGTTTGGCTAATTTACTGCACAGATACGGCACGTCTGTTGTAATAACAGGTAGGATGTATTGGGGTCAGCCATTTATCAGAATTAGACCTCTTTTCTCAATTCACAGTGAATTATGCTGCCTACACGACTCCCCTCTCTCAGAGCCTGCCATCCCCTCATGGCCCCTAATGTGGCAGGCAAACAAAATTGACAGTCTCATCTTGTCAACAAGGGGTGATTCTCCTGAGAAGCCATTTTACTTTGCAGAGGAAGCAATGTATTAATGTGCCTGTCCCAGGAATGTTAATCATCTTCAAGCTTCCGATCTAACTTTGACGTGAACGAAATCACCAAATTGGTTTACTAAATGAATCGTAATATGCTAATAAGAAAGCATGACATATATGGAAAAGCCAAACAGATGGTTTGTTTACTCCACTTTGCAACTTTATAAATGTTGTAACTCTGAAGATGTTAGTGAGAATTATTGGTTTGTTGGCAGAAAGAAACGTGTCTTTCGCATACTAAATCTGGCACTACAGTTAGAAAACAATTTGTCATTGCTATGGAATGCATAAAAAATGTTAATGCAGTGATGGCATTTGGGAAGGCAGACTGGTAGGTGGGAAATGTGTGTGCTGGATGCTCAGGTTAAGTACAGAATTGATATCCAACAAGCCCTGTTCACTAATCATTTAACTTTTGAGCAGTATCTGATACAGGAGCTCTGGTGGTGAAGTGCCTAAGGCATTTGACTGCTAACCAGAAGGTTGGCGGTTCAAACCCATCAGCCACTCCTTGGAAGGAATATTGGTTGATCTACTTCCATAGTGATACTGGCTCAGAAACCCAGGAGGGGTTGCTGAGTCAGATCTGACTCAATGCAGTGGGTTTTATCTGATATTATGAATGTTTCTTGAAGGTGCTGATTTTTCAGTGGGTACCTGTTGCAATGTAATGTGTGCTGAGTGTTACATCGTGAATAGGATTGCGTTTTTTGCAGCACTTGAAAATTTTCTCAATCAGCAAATGGTGCTCAGTTTATTACTATTGTGAGGTCAGAAAAAGAAAAGCCATGAGCCCTGACATCTGTTAAAGATTTATTAAGTTACAATTTGAGTTTTATATTTACTCTGGATAAACTAACCCTCAAGTCTTCTATTCCTTGTTTTATAGTCTTATATAAACAGTTTAGAGCATGTATTTCCAAAATAATGGGGAAGCATTTTTCTTCTGATAATCAAAATTTTCTGCCATTTTAAAAGCAAGCTTTTATTTCCAGTATGTACAGCATGGGTCATCAATTTTTTCTAAACTCTCCTGCAAACAAAATACTTCCTAAGAATAAGCATTCAAAGAATATTTTAAATCATTAAACAGGCTAATTTATGATCTTTTTAAAGGATATTAGGGATGTGTGAGTTCCCCAAGGGAAGTGACAATGTTTTGTATGACAATCAATATTATTATTTAGCTATGGCCTTATCTAGAATTCTATGTTGAAAGGAAACTACTAAAGATACATGAACAAATAAGAATGAGCATGATCTAACTTATGTCTTTGATTACATGATGTCAAAGCTGCCAGCTGAAACATGAAAACTTTAATCAACCAGCAATGCACTGATGCTACCAAATACTGAGATTTTACAATCATTCAGATGATTTTGGTTGTTTTTGCTTTTTATATACACAGCCAGACTGAGAAACAGAATTCTGTATTAAAGAAGTGCTTATATCTCCCAATATTATTAGCCACACCCCTCCAACTTCCTACTACTAAGCCTTACACATATTGAAAGGACCACTAATCTTGTGGGGTTTTCTAGCGCATCACCATCAGTAAGTGGTTCACAGTGCTGACCATTTTACCATCTGCGTGAGAGAAAGAAAGAGAGCAAGGTGATCTAAAGAAATCACTGAGTTCATCCTGCTGCCCAAGGATCATTTTGGAGCAAGAAACCTTAGTGCTGTCCCAGCCTGGTGCTTATATCTCACTTGAAACATCTCCTCATTCCTGACCAACAAAGAAAATTTCAATAAAGTACTTTTACCCGTTTAACAACAGTGAGCTCCTGGGATTGTCAAAGTGCTCAGCCTTTTCCAAGGAGAGAAGAAATCAGCAGCTCAAATATAATTAACCTTCCATTCTCAATGCAAACCGCCACGCACAGGAGCTCTGCAGTCTATTAGCAAAGTTATAATGGCCAACAGGCAGAAGCAAAATTGGTCAAAAAGTTGGCTGCTGCTGTCATATTTTTGGAATTATGATTAATGGCACTAATAATGTGGATGATTATTGATATGTGTATCTCCAGCAGTTTATCATATTGCTCTGGCTGCCTACGTCCACAATAAACAGAATGCTATCATTTACCTCTTTATTGAAGGCAATCCTTCTCTTGAAGGAGCATATTCTAATTACTTCGTAATGTTTTATGCCTTAAACATTTTGCAGCTCTGGACCTTGCCAACTGCTTCATGTCTACCATTGATTAATTACTGAATGTTTAATCAAAATTTAGAACCTAATGTAGTCATTTATGAGCACACTGCAGTGCCAAAGTAGTTAGGCTTTGTTCCCAAGTTTGGAGAGTACTGGGTTCAAAATCAAATCCCAGTCTATGCATGAGGATCCAAGTATTTCACCTTGGGTGCTCTGAGATTGCCAATTCTACCTCTGCTCATAAATGGAAGGTAATCTAACTACAGGGTAAATAGCATGTTTACGTACCCTCTCCCCACTGGATTTCCTTCTCTTCTCTCTCCCCACTTCCCTCATCCACAGAACATCACTGTTGCTTCTTTCTGAGAACAAGAAGGTCCTCATGAATACTTGCCACAAGAACATAGTTTTGAAGTGGTTAAACAAGTGAAAAATAATTTGCTGGGACAAATACATACTTTTTTTTAATGTGGGTTTTTTATGGTACTGTCATACAACCATTCACCGTTGAAGTTAAGTGTTTTTTTAATACCATTACTGAACTGCTGAAATGGATGCTAATATAGCTTGGAGTGCTAATGTCAAGTCCTGGTAATAAAAAAGACAGACTGCTGAATGAAATAATTTCAAGTAAAAAATAGAACAAAAGTGCTCTCTCTCTTGCTCTCCACTTTTATTGAATTGGGACTGACTGAGCCAATTGCTTTAGAAGTCTGTAAAACACAATTACTAGTGAGCGGACTGACCCACCAGTGCCCCCTCAGTGACAGAGCAGACTAAAAAGGCAGCAGACTTAGAGCGGCTCCCCTCAGCTAGTCATCAGACCTGAGAGGCTTCCTTCTGGAGATCTGTTGTGCTCGTTGTCCAAATCCATTTCCTTTCACATACAAAATCTTATTATTTCCCATCAACATGATAAAGCAACTTCATACATCACCTTATAAGATAAAGATGGCTATTTTGGCAAATAAAGATGATCCGTCTTTTGATTTTCTTATTTATGGGAATTTTTTATGTATAAACACACATATTTCATATGTATGTATTTGGATTAGAATGTTAGCATAATTTTTGAATAGCTGGCAATAATCAGATTGATACATACAACATCAAAACTGAGCCATCACTTATCTATATTCAGTTAGAAACAATTGCCTACCCCGCCATCCCTGCAAGGTAAAGTCAGAATTAGAGCAAGAAAGAAAAAGAATTAAACTGGAAGTGGGTAACATTTTTCCCCTTAGTTAATAAAAGAAGTAATAAACTCCATAAAGTACTAGAGTTAAGATCACTAACACTCAAGGCAGAACAGCTTTTTACCAGGAATTTACAACTCCTGTTTTAATTCAGCCAGCTTGCATTAGGACATAAAAATCTAGGTATTTTTTTAAAGTGTAGTTTTTATGTTAAATCATGGAAGAAAAATGGTCTTTTCCTAAAAAGTGTTCTTTCTTCCTCTGTTTCAGATTGCCTGCCCCTCTTTCTCACGCATGCACACACATCCTGGCATTTAAAAGTCCAAGTTACTGACTACTTTTTTTTTCTTTAATGACATTTTAATTTTTCGGCAAGTGCAAATATCTTTCATATTCTGCCACATTCATTTATTTGAAGCTTGTGGCAAAATGATTAAGCTACTTCCGAGGCTTTCAAAGAAGAAAAAGAAAAGGTTTTAGTTTAATCTTCAGAAATTTAAACATAGAAAGCAAAGTCTCCTTTCTTATTTGCACAACAAACTATCATTTCCAGCAAGAGAGAGTTAGCAGAAGCCTTTCCTCTAAGAGAGAATCAATCTTACCAGGGTTTATGCAAGCAAATGGTTACATATGTGTGCAGTCTTCCAACCCTGGTTCCTGGTGGAAACTGATGTCTATTTTTTAAAAAGGAAAGAAAATGATCTCCAAAAATGAATATTTCAAGCAAACAATTATGTATCACAAAGATTCATGCCAATAAAGTTCATCAGAGAAATGAATAAACTGGTATGGGCCAGAAGGGAGAATCAGGAAGATGACCCTCTTTGAGAGATGCCATTATGAAAAACACTGCCTATTCACTCAAGTACATACATATCACTCTCATAGATTATTTTTGCCTGAGTTTTCAAGATGATGCTGGCAAGAGTAGTGGCTTGCTTTTTCCTTTTTAGGGAAGGTAAAAATAAATAAGGGGTATACAGAAGCATTATGTTTGTGCAATGGAAGGTTGGCAGCCATGAGGGATCTAACATTAACTCTCATCAACAGAAATTTGTAAAATTCTCTTTGTATCATGAAAAGGAAGTCATTCATCTACCATTAAGCTGTGTTGGCTATTTGGTGCATTTTGGAAGATGGTGGAACTGACTGGAGCAGTTCTTGTAGTAGAGGAGTGAAAGGTCAGCAAAGGCTCAAATGAGCTTGTCTTGCATCCAGCAGTGCCAGCAGGAGGTCATTAGGAAGATCTGAGGCTCACTTTAGGCTTGACAGAGTCTCTCCCCATGATACAAGGAGACCATTTTGCTCATTGCTCTTCTCCCAGTATATAAAAAGAACCCCAGGGACAGGAATGACACTAAAGTTTGTCTTACTACCAAAGTTTTGCTTGTGAAGGGCACAACCAGCAATTACTCAGGAGGGGGATTTATTTTGTTTATTTGCTTTTGATGGAAATGTAATGGAGACAAGTGCAAAAGACCTATTGATCTGCTGGTTCTATTGTGAAACCAAATAGAGGAGTGGGGAAAAAAAAATCTCTTCCATAACATTTAACAGTCAGAGTACTTTTGTATACAAAAGAATTTTAAAAATCAGGGAGCTACAGTTTGATTGGCAAAAATACAGAAAATGAAACAGCTGATACCTTATAAATGTTCTTGTCTTGTACGTGGAGATTATTAACACACTGCATTTGACAGCTAATTATTTTAGGGAAAATATACTAATAGTTATCTTGAACTGGTGCTAAATAGCTCATCTCTTGGAGCTATTGTCTGGTGAAATCATGTGTAATTTATTGAAAAGCTCTCTCTCAAAAAGTTATCTCCAAGTTTCCAAACACAGAAAATGATGGAAAAAAAATGGATGTTGCTACACTGAGAAAGTGACAACAGGAGGCAGGTTGCATGTTTTCACATCTTCACCTCTGTTGTTAATGTATGCAGTGGCTCACCAGAGGTAGCTCATGTTAATTTATCATGGCACACCTGTACAGGGCTGGAAGTCAGGTAATAAGACAAGCAAAAACTATACATCTCTGCTCTTTAGCTATAGCTACCCAGAGGCCTATATAGGAACAAATTTAGTTCTAGAGACATCAGCAGGTTTTAATAAACCAAATACAGATGGCTTACTCCACACAAATCAAGACGTTTACATGTTTAAATCTGCACTGATTTAACTAGCAATCAAAGAGAGGGTTCACACTTGGCACCAAAAGTTGCCTCATATTTATTTATGAATCACCCTAAACAAATATTATTTTCTTTTAAAATTTATTCATGGGCTGAATCACCTTTGCTATACCTTGAAGATCAAACACATGTGCTTTAACTTTCTGATAAAATTTAAAACAAACGTTGACAATTAATGGTCACTATTTCCAGAGAAGAAAGGAACGAAGTTGGTGAAACTCATTTAGGACAAAAACCAGAGAGATAAATACTTCTTTCTATGAAGATCATCTAGTTTCTGGCCATGAAGTCTTCATTTTGGTTGAGGGAATGTTAACAATGTCAACTACTAAAGTAGCTATAATAGACTTTAATATATTACCAAAGGATAAGGAATGTTAGACAAGAGGATAAAAGGGTAGTTAGGTGCTCATGTTTTCTAAATTAAAAAACAAAGGTAATTTATAAATGGTCTCTGCCTCAAATACATGTGATCCATGGCCACTCAGCCCTCTTAGGATCAAAAATCAAGTCAGAGGATGAGAAATAACCAAAGGTAAACTATGTCAGCTGCTGTGATCTGACCTTGCCTCATGGTGACCTATGTGTGTCAGAATAGAACTGTGTTCTAAGGAGTTCTCAATGGCTGTCATTGAGTAGACTGTCATGTTTTGCTTCCGAGGTTTCTCTGGGTGGACTTGAACCTCCAATCTTTTGGTTAGAACTGAGCATATTAATCATTTACACCACCCAGAGAATCCCAACAAAGAGAATTCCAAAGGCGAACTAAACCCACCTAATTCTGACTATGATGCTGCTTTAAAGAACATTTCTTTTATGAAACTGTCTATCCCAGGCTAGTTATTTTGACTTTTCTCTTCCCAGGGAATATTTCATAGGTATGTTTCAAAACTGAGGGCTGGAATAGATGTTACTAGGTGATTCAGTTCAGCCTCTTCTTCCCTGCCAGATCAACATTTCAGCAGCAGAAAAAGAGGAAGGCAAGATGGTTAGAGACTTTCAGGTCTAATACTACACAATGCTATAGGCACACACTTGAATATCTTTGCAATTTCCTTATGGAACCATAATTCTTTAGACAGAAAATAATTTCTACTTCACTTCTGTAACAGAATAAGAATTATTCTACTGAGTTATCTAGTGAATGGTATGAACTGGACTTCGCGTAAGTTAGCTTGCTCCATGACATTAGCATAGAATGGTCCTCTTTGGTTCTGAATTTATTAAACTCACACTCATTTACAAATATGTAGAAAAGGATACCTTTGACACTGTGCTTGGAATCCTCAGTCCTAACAACTCCTCCATGTTCCCACTATTCCTCTATTTTTCACAAAAAAAAAAAAAAAAAAAAAAAAACCCTTCCTTTCAAACAGCCTACACTGTGATCTTATAAAATCTAGAAGAGCATAAGCAAAGACTTGGGAGTCTTTGTGAACTAACTGCTAAATCTAAAACACAATCTACTTCCATCCTACTAAAATGCCTATCTGAAGACCAAGTATGGAAACCACTCATATAAAACAACTCAGAAGAATTGCAACAAGGCCTGTGTACCACTCCTGTAAAGTGTTGTAAGCACAAAGACAAGGGTTGTTTTTATAAAAAGCAGGAAGAGGGTTAGTCTATGAGCTCTATCACAGGCATCCTTGCACACTCCAGGCACCACTCAAAATCCCTTCTAATGCTTTATTTGCACAAGGAAGATGTTGTGGAGTCAAGGATGGACGAATTGAGGCTCTGGGGAGAGGAAAGAAATGGGCCTGAGGACAGCAGGATTAAAGACAAAGGAGGGTTTCTGTGTGGGAATTCTATTGGCTCAGAGAAAGGTAAGAAAACATGTCTTAGCTTTACAGTGAATCAAAGGGGAAAAAAAGGAGACACACAAACTTCCAGGGGTTCTCATGACTAATACAGAAAAGCTTCTGGGAAAATCAGAGATGTGACCCAGGAGGCTTTGTAAATATGGAGAAGATTAAATTAGAGGTCCACATTAGTTGATGAAATAATGATAAAAGGCTGAAACAGGAGTACAATTACGTGTCAGAGTCCACTCTGCTAAGATACATGAAGAGGCTGGTATTCCAATGCATCACTGTTTCTGGCTATGTGGGGTAGTTAAATTTGCACTATGTATTAATTTAAGTCATAGATTCAACAAGAATGAATATCTTCCTTCTTATAAAAGAAAATGTTTAAAAACTCAAAGTTTTAAATCTGGGATCCCAAAAAAATGAGTATTAAAAAGATGTGTTTTAGAATTTTTATTTTCAAATGACAAAATATCAGGGGAGAATTAAAAAAAAAACATTCTATAACTTTGTACTTTTCAATTTGCTTTTCTTCATTTATCATGTGAGACAAAATTCTGAAAATAAAAAAAAAATAAGTATGATGCAATGTTCAGCCAAATAAAATATATCAACTGTCTTCTGAGGTTTGCTCTGTCTCTTGTGTTACTGGACACACATAGAGAATATCTGCTCTATTCTTCCCACTGAGAATATACTACTTATACTAGACACTTATGTCAACTTTCGTGTGGCTGGTCACTGCCAAGCTCCCAATCCCTGGAATGAAAATGGAGATTGAAATAGTTCCCTGCTACAGTGAATTTTTTTATTTCCTTCTCTGACAATCCACCCTCTCAACAGTATCTCCTTATATTTGAGGATTTGAAAATATAAGCATTTGTATATTTTAGTGATTTGACGTAAATGAAAGTGCCAGATTCCAGGTGGGTAGCAACTTGGTCCTGCAGCCACTTATTCCAGTTTTCAGACTTGCAATATTTTCAGGAGACCAACTAAAACTGTGACAGGAATCCATGCAAACAAGCTTAAATTTTGGCTTATCTTCAAACACTCTATTTCCATAAATAATTTATGCATGATTTCATGAGTCTTTTATTTTTGTTTAAAAAAAAAAAAAGCCAATGCATTAACTTCCTTATTGCTAGTGCAGTATTTCAAATTTAAAAGAATGAACATTACTCACAAACATTGGGGGGGGGGGCGAGGTTGCACATATTATTATATTTTATTATTCAAAGCACAGCTCTCTTATCTGACATATTCTGGGATTATCAATGATAACTCTGAACTGAAAAGAAATTCGTGACCACAAAACATTTTTACAGAATAAGGTAAACTGGAGTGGGGCTGGGAAAATCTTTAAGATGAATTATTCTTCACAGCATGTTTTGAGTTGGACAAAAAAAAAAAAAAACCTGATTTATTTGTCTTAGAAACGTTCCTTTTCATGTTGGTATTTTCCATTTCATAGAAAGGAATTATATGTATATGTAAACACACACACACACACACACACACACAAATATCTTTTCTTTTAAAAAAGGGTTAAAGTTTCAAATATAAAGACAAAAGAACATTGTAGAGACAAGTCACTACTTACTGGTACTTTCATTATATGTTGTTTTGTCAAAAACTCATTGATAAGCACTAGGAATTGGGTGGTGATTACCCGTAAATTTCTAAGTTTATTTCTTCTATGTATATTGGTTTCTGTAATACGCTTTACTCTAAAAAATATTACTCTAGAAAAGACTGTAGAATCAAGAAAATCATATCTGATACAAGAGGAAGAACTAACTGGGACATTAGTTGGTCTGGTGTATTATGTGAATGGTCTGCTCCCCAGCTTATCTCAAGTAAAGGATAACTGCGTTACTCCACAGCTGACCACCTTGACACATTCCATTTATATTGCATTTTCTTTAGGATTAAAAAAGAACATTTTAGGGTTAGGACCAGCTGCTTCTGTTTAAGTCTGACTGTTTCTGAGCTGCAGCTACATAGCGAGGGTGTGATGTCATCTGAGGGCTGGACATATTTTCTAACTGATACTAAAAGTACGTGCACACCTCCCCTTCTGTGTATAATTCCCATGGGAGACTATATTTCAGAGATGTGCTCAAAGACACTGCAAAGTTAAAGAAATCCACACCACCACACCATTTCCCCACATCAACAATTTCTTTGGTTCCATTTTCTTCTGGTATTTTCATCATTCTTAAAGAATTCAAGGACATACTAAATACTCATGTAAGGAATGATAACATTTCTGGTTATACCTACGGAGATGCAGGCTGTCTCGATGTCCTGGACCTATGGTTCTTTCCATCCGTAAATTTCTGTTTCTATATTGGATAGATATGTGTGTATGAAGATAATATATTGATTTAATTAAAAAGCCACATGTCAAAGCAGAAATATATATATAACAGAAGCTGCGGCTTCTAAGTGAAGGTTTATGGGGAAGCAGGGAACGGTGTAAATAGTTAACTTAAACACACCTAGATGCGTGGAAACAATACACATAGCACAGAGGAAAAAAAATGGCGTGCATTACTAGGTAAGATGGCATATGATTGTGCATGCTTAATCATAACAAGCACCAACTGCAACAATCCTTCATGAGCATGGCAGCTTGGTTATCACGTGGTCACTCTGGACAATCTTTACAGTGCATCAAAACATCTACGTTATGTTTTTTAATGCTAAGTTCAACATGACTGACACTGGTACCCTCCACCCCCAGCAGGAGCAGCCAATGGAGATTTACTGACCTGTCTCTGCTTCGGCGAGAGGGAAAGGCAGCATTGCAGCCAGCCACTGTGCAGACATGCATCTCTTTTAAGTGAACGTTCCTATAGTGAAGCTTCACGCTGTAGGAGCTTTTGAAACTCTTCTTGCACACATAACAGATTTTGGGGTCTGGACTAGAACACAGGTCACCTTCTGGGGAGAACTTTTGGGGGCTGCCATAATTAAGAGACGATGTAAAACTTTCATGCAGGGCAGCCATGCTGGCCCCCCCACCATTGTACAGTCCGTACTGGCTCATGTAAAACATGTCATAGGTGGGATCTGTAAATTCCTCCTTCACCTTGATGATGTCCTGGTGAGAGGGTTCACTATGGTTCTCATCAGGCCTCTCACTGTTCATCAGGACTTTTTCACTCACTTCACTGTGAAGGTGCTCATCCCCTTCCATGGATTCCTCACCTAATTTAGGCTCTGAAGATTCAGATTCATTCTCATAGTCCCTCTCAGGCTCTTGGTCCTCAGAAGTCATACTGTCAGCCCTTCTTATTTCAGTCCTTGAAATGCACCGGGTCCTGTTATGCTTAGAAAAGTCCTTCACAGACATCCCTGGGCTCATCTCCTCTTGGGAGTGGCAATGATTGTCATGGCTCATGTCATTGACCACAGCTCCACCATCATTGGGGTCATCATCTTCATCATCAAACTCATCAGCAGTGTCAATAATTTCCTTCTCGATCTTAACAGGCATGCTTGACTTCCTGGGCTTCTTCTTGGGTGCCAGGTCAGCACTAGGCTCATGGGTGGCCATCATCACTGTTGGCGCTATTGGCTCAGAGGGTGGTGGTGGGTGCTGTTCCATGGTACCACTAGTTGGAATGATAGGACTGGTAGGGAGGGAGGTTGGAGGACTCACCATTTCCCCTGGAGTGAGTAAACTTCTATAAAATGGAGGAACTGGTTGGACAGTCTTTAGCCCAGAATATACCAGCTGGCTAGGGAGAGGATTCTGTAAGACGGGATCTAGTGGGGGAGTGGTAAAACCCATTGGGGGCCGGCCAGGGCTTGTGAGTGTGAGATTTGATTTTGTACTCGCTATGACTGGAGTGGCAGCTCCTGATGTTGCCCGAATTAAATCTTTGTCTCGGTTATTCCTTAGCATAGGCATGTGAAGACGAGGGTTGGGGTTTGCACTGTGGCGGTTACGGCTTCGCAGGGAGCTAAAGACCATGTTGCAACCTTCAATGGTACATCGGTGTTTGATCTTCAGGTGAACAGCATTATAATGGATTTTGAGAGTACCCTTGTCATAGAACGTCTTGCCACATGCATTACAGAACACTCTTCCTTTTCTAGAGGCTGACCCCATCCTTCTCATTCGGTGAATCCGGAATGAGCTTTTTGGGTGTTCAGTTTTGGTTAGATCACTGACTGGGGCAGAATTCTGAATAGGGGACACACAGGTTGGCTCGGTTTTAGGCTCCACATTAGTAATGCTGGTTAGGGCATTTCTATTGGGTGTCTGATCATTCTTATAAGGTGTGGGAGACACTTCCGATTCACTGCTCTCATTATATTCATTCTGAGTTAAAAGACTTGGTTCCCGCAGTCTCAGCCCTGGCTGTTCTAACAGAAGGCCATTTGGAGGCAACCCTAGCAATGGAGCTGAGACTGGGTTTATGTACTGGAATGGAAGCAGAAATGCAAGGCTGTTAGGGATATTTTCGAAGTGATGAATGCTAGAAGGGTTGCTGTTCTCTAGGTGAGCAAGGAGGCTGGGACTCCTGGTGCGATTATTGCTCTCAATGAAAGTCCTTATATCTGAGTCTGTCTTTGAAGATGGTACAGCCACAGCCTGCCCTTCTTTTTCTTGAATTGCCATCAGCTCCACAATGGATTTGGTTTCTCCAAATCGTAGAAACTGCTGAAGGGTGATTATTTCCTCTTCTCGAGACATGATAGCCCAGCGGTCCAGCACCTTGCCAGCAGCATCCTACAGGCCACATCAAAGAAACAACAAAGACAAACACAAAAACTTATTGATTGTGCATAATTATTCAATGCAATTGAAGGTGCTCTGTCTGGTCAAGGAACACAGAGCATGAGAGAAGAAAACAACATGCAAGCTCTGTTAATAAAAGTCAACCCACAAAGCAAACTTTTCTGCCATGCAAATATAATAATTAAAGTCACAGTTAGAGAAACAGATTGAGTTTAATAATGTCAAAGCAAACAAAATGCAGACCACTGGGGCTCTGTGATCTAAAATGCCTTCAATACTGCTATTTTAACAAAAGTGATCTATGTACTAGGCAACTATTTAGCATATATTAGTATAAGATGTGAACTCTTGCTGTGCAACTCACTATAAATGGTACCTTAATCCTTATTAAATAGTGACACCATGGGAAAGAATTAAGGGACATTTTGCAAAATTTACTTCTTCAACACAAGCAGACACAGTGGATTCAATGATGAAAATTCCTTTAAACAGGAGGTATGTGAATTTCTGAATCAAAAGATGAATAAAGTAATATTACCTCTCACACTGTCATCAATAAGCTGTATTTTTCCTTTTGTTTTTTTAACGGCTATATTCTAGTATCATTTAATAGTAGGCAATTTCAGAAGGTAGAACAAGGTAAAAATCACTCGAGAAAGGTAATTGTACTTTTTCTGAAAACTGATTGCAATCCTATAATTCAAAGTTTGATTTAGACTTAAAGTATCTGGCTTTTTATGATCTTGTTATAAATGACAGTTATAGATGTTTAGAAAGTAAACATGTGATGGATTTAGATAAAATAAATGTGTAAAAATGTTGCTTCTTTAACATCCTCCTCTGATAGCAAAGGGAGTCCACAGAGAATACACATCAGTAATCACCGGACTGTGTGTTGTTAAATATACATTAAAAAGCATTTTACACTTTCATTTTTGCTAGTAACTATGAGATTTGCCTGAAGGTAGGACTTAGAAATCCTACAATGTGATGTCAGGCAATACATTTCAGCATGGATTGAGAGCAATCTACTCAAGCACTTAAACAATGACTCCATCATTTTCTGGGGCACCCGTTTCAACCAACAGGACAGGACACTTTCCAACCCTCTCTAAGTGACACTTGCACTCACCCTGCCCATCAATTTAAGAAAGCATAATACTACTATTATCATTATAAAGGCAAACATTATAACCTTTCAGTGGAAAAACTTAGCAGATACTACCTTAATGAAGTGATCAAAGTTAAAATCAAAAGAAGTAAGTCATGCTACCATCATGAACCTCCTGACAGAATGCATTGGGAAGGACACACTGTCACTTTGGGCATTCTTGAATAAAATTTATAACCTCAACCTAATCATGACAAAATATCAGACAAACCAAAATTGAAGAGCAGTCTACAAAAGAGTGACCAGCATATTTCAAAGTGTAAAAGTCAGGAGATAATTAAAAACAAAAACAAACAATCAAAAAAGAACTGATAAGCATTGTTAAAGACCATCAGGGACTAAATAATATGACAAAGAAATGTGAGATCCTAGAGGTACTAGACCAGGGACATGAGTACAGAAAATGGTAAAATTTCAATAAAATGTGAAGATCAGTTAATAGCAGAGCATCAATCTGAATTTCCTGGTTTCAACAATAGTACTATGGTTATACAAGATGTTACACTAGGGGAAGCAGGATAAAGGACATAAGGGAACTATATTATTTAAAAAAAAAAAAAAAGAAAAATTCTCTCTCTAGGTCAAAGTTCTTCTCAGACTTAGAATATAAGATTCTCTCTGAACCATGAATGTTGTTGTTGTTGTTGTTTGCCGTCAAGTCGGCCCCGACTCATAGCGACCCCTCCTTGGGTTTCCGAGGCAGTATCACTAGGGAAGTAGGATCGCCCAACCTTCCTTCTGAGGAGTGGCTGGTGGGTTTGAACCACCAGCCTTCTGGTGAGCAGTCAAGTGCCTTAGGTATATGGTCTAAATCATGATAGTTAGTTTGATTATAAGGAAATGCTTGTCTTTGTTATTTATTTATTTATAAAAAGCTGTTAGTTAAGTGCTTGCTATTCCTTATTCCCGAGTACTCTTACAGTTTGTGCTCAGTATATCCTAAGGATTTGCTTCTGAAAGGTCACAGGCTTAAAACCCTATGGAGTTTACTCTGCACACATGGGGTCACCATGAGTCAGAATCAACTTGACAGCAGCAACAAAAACCTAACAGTATATGTGTAAGAACTTTGCATGTGAGTGTTCGTCCCTATGTAAACTGTCAGATTCCCTTCCCCCACTCCACAAGATAAAATTGTTCTTCAGCCCAAATACTCTCTCTCCAGCTCTCTGCTCAAAAGTCCTATGTGGGTACATGATGACTCCAAATGATCCTGCAATGGCTGTTTTAAAAAATTATCACTAATAGCAATTGGTCTCTCTTGCATCCTCCTTTTTAAAAAAAAATAAATAAGAGAAGCAGGGAGAGTGGGGTACAGTGGTATTTTAGGTAAACAGAGAAATAAATTGCAATTTTATATAATCCCATTTGAACCTCCTAATAGCTTCCAGAGGTCAGCAAATGTTTAACAGATGAGAAATTAAAGGCAAAAAAGGGTAAGATGGCTCCTTAAGGTTGCTATGATGTTCACCTGGGGTCCAGGACTTGGATCCAGATTTTTTACTCCAAGCTCATTAGCTGTCTCCACAGCACCTGCAGTGACTATCATCTCATGATGCCATTTCCCAGGTAAGAATACTGAGTTTGTGGTAGCAAGGAGCAGCACAGGGTTGGTCTCTAAAGCACTACATTTATTCTTCTTTTCTACATCATCTTTCTTTTTTTAAACCATCAAATCCCTTCACTGTGGCTTGTTCTCCAGGGCTTCGAACCAGATCAGTCATGGCCAAGGAAGCAAAATCAGAACAGATCTGAATTTTTAAAATTTAAGTGACACAGAATGACAGGCCAGATCAGGAAAGAAAATACAGGTCAAAGCCCTGGAATGGGAGACCTGGAAGAGATGTAGTGAGCCATTTCAGGAGTGTGATGTGGGAGACTCGATTATCGCCAGACTGTGGAGAGTTACAAAAATTCAAAAGCAGCACTATCAGCTGCCATCTCTGAGTAGGGTCCCACTGCTACTTCCTACTCTGTCAGTGAAGAGATTTGGTTGCTGTAAAACACACATGCTGCCCTTGTTTTCTAAGGGGGAGATAGGTTTCTAGAAGAGCATCAACCTGTAATTTCTCCCATTCTGGCTGCCATTTGGTTCACCCACATTTTACAAATTTGGATCCAGTCTGGTTTTACTTCGTTGGCCATAAATGAACCAGGAAGAATCAGTTTGAAGCCCTGTGTTGCTCAGGCCGTGCCCCTTCCCCAACGCAATCTAAGCAGTCTTATCTTTCCCAGGTTCTTCCCAAGTAGCCCACACCTAATGTGCACATCGATAATGTACTTACACAGCTGGAAGCCTCTGGTTTTAAAATATGCCTTAGAAACCATAGCAACTGATCAAACCCACCTGAGGCATCTCATTTCCATCACCCTCCTGTCTTCCTTCTCCCCACACTACCCAGCAGACCCATATGGTTTCTCTTTTCTCCTGGCCTGCCACAATGCTGGCTGCTATTTCTAAAACCATTGCCTTTCAGACCCTCTTTTACTCCTGAGTAGTTTTCTGCACTGAAATAGAGACTCTTACATTAAAGCCCTTAACTTCCAATGGAAGTGGTCCAGGTAAGCAAGATTTAGAACTCTGCCGGTAGCTTTAATCATAAAAAAGAGGCTTCATTTATAGTAATAACAGAAGCAGCAATTTATAATTACATAAAAGTACAATTTAATATCTTTGCAAACAAATATATCCAGGAACAAGATAAATATCTACATTAGGCGCTCCATCTGGAGTCCTCCTGACAGGGTACCATCATAGAGTTCTTTCTAAAAAAAACTATCACTGATATTTGATTGAGATTTTCTCATATGATCAGCCTTACCACTGGAGAAACTGCAGCAAGAATCAAAGTTGACATTCTCATGCAACACAACAAGTCTGCAAGCTCAACAGTAAGAATGGTATCAGCTCTAGCATCTTCTTGGATAAACTAGTTGAAGGGAGTCAGAAACAACCAAAAGGGAAAAAGGAGCTCAGGTTCTTTTTTGCTGAAGACCTCTGTGAACATATTACATGTGGCCTGATTCAGTTGATTTTTAATAGTGGCCTAAGACTCTCTCGTTATGGCTATAACTTCTGTGAGTGCTCTATATGATATTCAAAATAGACTAGTGTCACTCTGAGCACTTAAAAAAAATTTGGAAGTAATTGAGAGTAACCATTTGGAAACCTTTACAGCAGTATGACATTGCTGCAACAACCAAATTATTTTTATTGTATTTAAGTATTGGCCCAAGACTGAGTAAGGGAAAATGGGTCCTTCCCCACAAACAGGGTGAGATGTACAGACCTACAATCTAGGCCCACTTGCCATGGTCAAATAGACTACCAGGGTGAATGAGGGATATAAAAAGAATGCAGTATTATCACAGAATAACCACTTATTAAATTCAGTCTATGAAGCCAGTATGAAGATGTTGACTGTCACACAATCCATACTAGAACATTGGCCTTGTGAGTAAATAATAAATTAACATTAGATTATGTAACTGGACTCTTGGCACTGCTATACATTTTTGTAGTTGGTGAGTCAATTTCTTAGGCTTTCCTATTTGTAACCAGAGTTTAGTGACCTTAGCCCTTCAGGTTATGAAATGTTATTTACAAAAAGAGGATAATAGGATTTGCCCTGTTAAGTGAAATGCAAAGTATTATTAACAAAAAGTATTGATTTCCTGTGAAAATAAATGACTATACTATTAATTAAAAAGTAAGTAATACCAAAGAATCCACACTTACAAGACAGTTTTACTGGGTTCAGAAAAAGTATAAAAACTTAAAATATTCACATCTAAGCATTTTAAATGAAAAGATCTTTTATTATTTTGCAGAACTGGAATTATCACTTGGTAGAAATCGGAACCTAGTTTCTATATGGCTCTATGAGAGATTAAAAAAAATCTTTTTGTAGTAGTTACACTGTCATGGTTTAAATGGTTTCCATTTGAGCCTTTTCTTTACATCAAAACATCTTAGTTTAATAATCAAAGTGAAATATGGCTCACTGGTTATTTTATTTGGGGCAGAGCAATAGTATACTAAAGACGGAAAGGATATGAAGAGATGGAAGTCAGGTCATAGTTAACACTTGGAAATAACTAGATTATCAGGTGACCCCCAAAGAACAGAGACTCTTCTGTCCAAGAATAAGCCCAACTGTGTTAGAGACCACTAACCATGTCATACCATGGAGGAGAAATGAGAATTTTATTTCTGTTCATGAATGGAAATGAGAAAGGAATACTGAACACAGCAATGATCTAGGGGCCTGTTTGCTCCAGCAGCATTTATATTATTAAAAAATAAGCAAATAGCATACCTATAGCAGATGTGCACACAGAAACTTCATTTCCTATTCCATTCCGTGAACTTCTTGCCAGTTGAAATTAAGATACAACTTAAAGGAAAATTCTAAAATGATGAGCTAAAAACTTATATATTTTTTTGATATCATTTTCAATTTTTTAAACAACACTGAGCTATAGGGATTTTCTGACCACCTTAGAACCAAATTAGAGGTTCATGAGCATACTTTTTGAATTCAGGACTAGATTTGCATAGTGTGATTTCTTACAAAATTATTCAGTTATAACCATATTGGCAATTTATTTTTGTGACCATTTTCCCGCTTAAATTTTCTGTTATTTGTCCTTCATGATTAATTAAAATATCAAGGCAATAGAAATGGATTGATTAGAAGGTGTAAAAATTACCAAGTTTCAAGCCTTTCCAGCTTGGGAAGATTTTTTAATAGTAATCGTTGAGTTAAAAATGGATGAACCAATGCTATGAGAAACTTAAATCATGAATTTAGTAGCTCTTCTAGACGTTTAAATCTTAAGGATAAACAAATTGTGGGCTATCTAGAATACTGAGTACCATTGTTGTTGTTGGGTGCTGTTGGGTCCACTTTTGACTTATAATACCACTGGGCAATAAAAAGGAATTGACTATTGATACAAATTACAATATGGGTGAAATCTCCAAGATTCATGCATTTACATTAAGAATGAAAGAAGCCAGATATAAATGACTACAGACTCTACAATTACAAATGTATAAAATTCTGTAAAAGGTAAAACTATAGGAACAAAAAGCAGGTAAGCGGTTGCCAGAGGCTATGTGCAGGGGGAAGGGATTGGATTTGAGAGCTGTGAGGTATTTCTGGGGTGATAGGTATGTTCTATATCATCATGATTGTGTTGATGTTTAAATGAATGTATAGACTGTATACTTAAGATGGTTGAATTTTATTGTATGTAAAGTAACAAGAAATTGATTAAAACACACTAAATTGTGCAGGTTGCATGAAATCTTACTCACAACTGGACTTTTACAACTTTTTCTATTTATAGGCCTGCTTACTTCTTGCCTCCTGCATTCTACTGAGACCAGAATACAAATATACACATTACCATTCTCTCCCAGCAGCAGAGTGTGCACAACAATCATCTGTGGCATAGAAGTAAACATTAGAATTTTATATTTTAATTAAAAAGACAATTTTTTTTGCTACTTTTTGCCAATATAGATAAGGATTAAGAGTAGTATATTGTTAATTTAGAAATAGCTTTACATATTTTACAGTGAAAGCACTTATATTTTTATTACCAGGTGCATAATCATAAAAATTTGGAGACTGCTACTTTACAGAGCTAATACAATGAGTGTGCATAGGCATGTACCATGTGCACACACCTTCACAAAACACTTTGTGAAGTTGAGGAGAAGCAGTCAGCTTATCTGCCTTGGCTTGCCTCCAGTGGCCTTTCTGCTGGCCTCTGTATGAGGTCATGTGTCGGCATGTGACCTAGAAATTAAGAAATATATTGTCTAACTTCTGGGTCACTTCAGGCCTAAGTGATGGGCTCAGAACATTATCTCAGATGATAGGAACCAGGCATTCCATCAACTTAATAGATGGAGGAGGCAAACAGAGAACTCATGCATATCACCTGTGGGTTAGATGGGGCTAGCTGTGAGTGCTTAAACAGCAGGGCTTTGAGGGAGACCTTCTGTAGAAGAGAGCCCTTGATCAATGCCCACAGTTTTAAAGAGAGAGTTATTTAAGTCATAAAACATCCAGTCTTCTACTTGCCTGTTAAATCAGTTGTTGTCAAGTCAATTCCAAGTCATGGTGACTCTGTTTGTCAGAGGAGAACTGTGCTCCAAGTAGTTTTTAACAGTTGGTTTTTTGGAAGTAGATCACGAGGCCTTTCCTCTCAGGTGCCTCTATGTAGAAAAGTGCCACCAACCTTTCTGTTAGTAGCTGGGCACATAACTGTTTGCATCACCCATGGAGAGCCAAGGAACAGCTGTTTCAAAACTCAGTTGGCTCTATATAAGTAGATATGTCGTATTAACTAAAATCATTCCCAAGTTAAGCCACTTTTTAAAACTCTTTTCTTGTGTGCTCTCCATTATTCCAGAGCCAACTATTTTTTTCTTTTTTTGTTAGACTATGTTTATCTGTCTAATTTATAGGACTTGGGATTTTTAAGTATGTGCAGGTCAATGCTTATGTCAATGCTCTCTGTGTGTATTTGTGTGTAAGAAACCAAGAATGAAAGATGAATAAAAATGGTAAAACAAAAAAACATTCTTAATGAAAATTATAGATTCTGGGAAATACTTAGGGAAAATTTTCAGGCTATGTTGTGATAATTTCTGAGAAACACTTGAAATTCTGTGGGAAAATAACTTGGCATGCTTATTTGTTTTAGCAAATTTACATTTAAACACATATTTCTTTGCAGAACTGAGAGAGATGCACTGCTAGCATATACAATATACATTGGAGCAGTTGTGTAACTAAACAAAATTATACCATTCCCTATTCACACAAGGCCCTTTTATGTGATTGTGCTTTTCCAGTATTTCAGGCTAAGATTTCTAAGAGGCCAGCTGAAACAACTATAGTATGTGTAGCCAGATTGAAACACATTCATTCATACCGTGATTGCACCAAATGGTTCAAATTAGACTTTACAAAAAAAAAAAAAAAATTTGTTTTGGGTAAAGAAAACCCTACTCAATTTCCAGGATTTGGAAATTTGTATTTTGAAGAATTTCTCAAGAGCATCACTTTCCATTCTAAATATGATGTTGGCCACTCATATCCTTGCTCCCTCTTCTCTCTAGGGCAGAGGTAGTCTCAGGAGTAAGAAGTATAAGGGTGTGGCAATGAGAGAGGGAAAGACTTCCAAATAAAAATCAAGCCTGGATTTTACTTGTTAATGTTTACCCATATGGACACCCATTTTGGAAAACTAATAGGCTTTCCTCAACAACCCCAAGACTCTCTGTGCTATAAAATGAGTTTCCAAATACCAGAATTAGGTATATACCATCATGCTGTGAAGACAGAGCTAATGCTAAACTTAGTATGTCTAGATATAAAAAAACTGATTTGAAATACATTTCCACTTTCTCTCCTTTTTCCTTCCCAAGGAGAAATGAATTCTACATGAATATCTACCATGATTATACCACTAGAGCTCTCAGAAAACTTTGCATTAAAGAATCTTCTGCTATGAGTGGAAACCACCTTAATCCTTCTCAGCTGACATACTCACACTGAAATCTTCTTACCTGGGTACTTATCATACATGTGTAAATGACAAACACATATGCAGAGTACTTACATTTCTTGGCTCATTCTCACTGTACATTAACCCCATTATAAGTAAATCTTATAGCATTCAAAATGCTTGACCTTGGAGAACGGTAGTATAAGGAGGTGAGCCATATAAAATTACTTGAGAAAAAAAAAAGTACAAAATTAAAAAAAGCCTTTCCTTGGATGAAACTGCAAATTTTGAGAATGTGACTCTTGAATACACTTGGCAGCAAAAGCAGCAGCAAAGTGATAACTGTCTGTGACTTCTAGGTACTGTTGTTGTGTTGTGGTTATGTGCCTTGAGTTGGACCCGATTCATAGCGAGCCCTCCTTGAGTTTCCAAGGCAGTATCACTGCAGAAGTAGATTGATTGCCCATCCTTCCTTCCGAAGAGTGGCTGGTGGGTTTGTAACTTTGATACATTTTCCAATATGTAAATAGGTACTATTTCTTTTTCTGATCGGTATTTAAATATATTTTTTTTCCAGTGAAAAATATACCTTTTAAAAGAAAAAAAAAAAAAACTTGTTGATAAATTGAACAATACGCTCTCCCAACATGATCCCCTCTCTAATACAACATTATCAGAATGCTGGGCACTAGCTTTACATGGTTCTTGTGATTTTTAAAACGTTGTTTGACTTCTGATTTAAAAAAAAAAAATTCACTTTGTTATAGAATGTTCTTCATTATGGACCAGATACAAATGTATAATTCATAAAGCACTATCACTTTTTTCCCCTCACTAACAGTCTGTACAGCATTTTTATTTTAAAAACTGTGATTATGATAGATCACTCTGGGGTTACAACATATTTAATCACAGAAGCCATGCCTAAGCTCTATTAAAGGCCTGTCAGGATTTCTTCTCTGTATCCAGGAATTTTAGCTTGTCTAGCTTAAAACCAGCCATACACATTTCCTCTATGGGCACTGGTTTGCAAATAAATAAAGCAGGTGCCATGGTTTGCCATATGAAAAAATTCAGAGGAGTAAATTACTTTTTTGCTGTGTCTAGAATTGCACTTCAAAGATTCAAAAGTATTTTTCAAATTACTTAACTCCATTATAAATCAAACTTGAGATACTTTTAAAGACAAGATTATATTTTAATACTTAATAATAGCATTTGAGAAATCATTTAAGTTTCAAAATAGAAAATCCTAGATCTAGCTGATATTCCTAGAGTATCAATTTTTAATATAAAATTTCTCACTCAATATAAATTTAAGCAAAGAATATCTACTTTCTATTTCTATATTTAAGACAGAATTTCTGTCTTAAATTTTGAGATTTTATCAACACTAGAGGAAAATAAGATTAAAAACACAGGTGAAGGAAACCTCTACTCTATCCTGGTTCTGCCAATGACCAGCTAAGTGGACATCAGATTACGAGTGCCAGGTTTCTGGTTTCTCACATGTAAAAAGAAACTCTTACTAAATCTCTGAAGACTTAGTAAAGCCAAACAAACAAAACAAAACAAAACAAAACAAAACAAAAAACTTGTTGCCACTGAGTTGATTCCAACTCATAGTGACCCTCTAAGACAGTATAGGGTAAAGGAAGCAGGCTGCCTCATCTTTCTCCCCCAAAGTGCCTGGTGAGTTTGACGGCCGACCTTTCAGTTCACAGCCAAGCACATTAACCACCTCATCACTAGGTCTCCTTAAACCTTCCAGCTCTAAAATTTCATTATTCTATTATTTATGGCTAGGATCTGGATATAGAACCATTTAATAAAAATGTCTGAAATCCCAGGCTGATATTTTTACTTTTAACCAGAGTGTAGCCATCTTAATTTCAGAATATGTGTATTCACGGTTGAAAGTAAGCCCTTATTTGAAAGTTTCTGTATTATCCTTTTTTCTTGATGTGTACTTTGATGTTTCAGTCTGGGACTGCTTATCAACGGCATGATTAGTTTACTAATTCTACTGGATGAATTTTTACTCTCGGTCAATTCAATGGCCATTTCAAGTGAAAACTTTGCTTGAAAACTAGGGCCACTGCTCAAGAAGTTCCTGAGACCTTGGAAACCCACCATATGAATCACACTGATTGGGTCTGTGAAAACTCTGCAAATTGAAGACTGAGTCACTGCAAAACAAAAACCTGTGAAAGCTGGGACCTGTGTAAGGTAGATACTTATCAGAGAAGGAAAACACAAATATTTTTCAGTACAATGAGCAATAGAAAAGTGCTAAGAATGTACTCTGTCAAAGGTGGAAAACTTAAAAGACCTGGAAAAACATGGCAGTCATGTCGAGTTCCAGCTCTCACAGGTTTCACTGTATGTAATATCTCAACAACAAAGCTATGTAAATAAATATGTACACTCTTCAAAAGATCTTTGAGGTTACAAAACCAGGATGTGTATACAAGACTCCTTTGCTAAACTCTTTACATAGAGAAAAGTTATTTACTTGGAGATGATCACTGAGATGCTGTTGTTGTTAAGTACTGTCAAGCTGTTTCCAACTCATAGCGACCCTATGTAAAACAGAACAAAACACTGTCCAGTTCTGTACCATCCTCACAATCATTGCTATGTTTGACCCCATTGTTGCTGACACTGTGCCATCTATCTCATGAGAGTCTTCCTCTTTTTCATTGACCTTTTATTTTACCAAGCATGATGTCCTTGTCCAGGGATGGTTCCTCCTCATAACATGTCCAAAGTATGGTAGAAGTCTTGCCATCCTCATTTCCAAGGAGCATTGTGGCTGTACTTCTTCCAAGACAGACGTGTTTATTTGAGATGCTAGAGGTAAATTATTATATGGTTCAGGACGTTGTTGTTATTGTTGTTATGTGCCGTCAACAGACCCAACTCATAGCGACCCCTCCTTGGGTTTCCAAGGCAGTATCACTATGGAAGTAGATCGCTCCATCTTCCTTCTGAGGAGTGGCTAGTGGGTTTGAACTTCCAGCCTTCTGGTTAGCAGTCAAGTGCCTTAGGCATTATGCTACCAGAGCTCCCAGGACAGCAGAGAAGAATTTGAAATCATCAGAGAATATCTGAGAAACAGGAAGGAGATGACAGTCCCTGACAGTGGTCTTGCGCTCTTCTCCACTGAAGACATAAAGAGAAAGCCTGAGTCCTAGGAAGGCTGTAAATCTGCTTGCTTTGCAATAAACAAAACTCACCAGAGCCCTTTCTGACATTATTGCTCTGAGGTCTACATTTTCTAGCGTACTTCCCCTTCTATCACCAAAGTTCTCTGAATTTATACGGAGCTTCTATTTATCTCTGGGTCTGTGCTGGGGTTCATGATTCTAAATGTAAATGCCAGAAATCCTGGCTTTCTCTGATGTGCTTTCCCAAAATTTCTGATGAACAGCAACAATGGGTAAAAAAAAAAAAAAAAAAAAAAAATCAGGATGGTAATTGCACATATTATCTAAGGGCCAAAACCTTGGAATAATCCAACTCAACAACTTTTAGTCTTTGAACTTTCATCTGTGCAATCAAGATTCTCAATACTAGTGTGTTACTGGAGTTTCCAAAGCTTGAATGGATGATTCTATTTCATGCATTATACTTTGAATTACTCTACAACCAGAGATGATTGAACAACCCTAAGGAACTTTAACATATTCATTAGAATGTGAGGGAGCAGGGGAGAATGGGACAAAATACTCACTAAGCAGTATTCCATAAAACAGTGAGGATTGAGTATTTCAATAAAATACACTGAGGACTAAGTGTGTGATTGAACAGCAAGATGTATTGGGAGATTTAACTTTGTTCTTCTCTGGGTATAAGAATAGCAGTAGAACACAAAGATTAATTTCCTGCTTTAGCATTCATCAGGGAACAACACATTATTACTTGTAACACATACACAAGGCTGTTGATGGATATATTTTCCTTTGATTGCTCAGATTAAATGTGTTCCTATAAAAGGCATACACACACGTGTGAATAATTATAAATCCATATATGCATTAACAGTTTGTGTTTTTGTATATTTATAACCAGCTATCAATGTAGAAAGTACACATTTTATTTGGCCACAAAATAGAGGTTATTTGGAGTTGGTGGCTGCCTGAACAAATATAGAAGATCAAATACAGAATAATCAGAGCAAATGATCAATATATGTTACTATAACAAAAATCTCAGAAATTCAAAATAAAGAAAGATAAGAGGAAGATGCATGCATTATGGAATGCAAGGTAATAACCATGTCTGCATGCCTTAATACCCTCTTGTCCCAGCAGTCCTGACTTTCTAAGCAGCCCACTTCTCCACATTAACAGTAGTCATTTGGAGAGCAGCAAACGTGCCATTAGAAGCACTTTTACAAGTGTATATTCATCCACCAATTAGCTTAATGTGGCCGCTTTCTGCATATTTTCTATCCAGGCTTGCACAAATCTTATTAATATTTCCCCCTAGCGCTTTGACAGATTACCTTGTCATTACGCATCCTGGAGCCTTTTAAACAATATGGGTAAACTACTGTTTGTGAGGTTAATGACAATTATCCCCTAATTACTGCATAAGTCACTCAGTCCACTTTATCACATAGGCAGGGTTCTGCTCTGTGTATCTGCCATTGGGTCACTGTAAATGAATCTTGTATTGCTATGTTTATCTGCCATTGCCTTGTAAATTATGCTACTGAAGAAGGAACAAATTACTGCACGTCATCACTTAAATACTGCTTCTAAAATTAAAAAAAAAAAATGAAGAGGCATAGAGCTTGAATTTAGCAGATCACTATTAGTAAAAACATATTTAATGTTTTATGTTACATTTCAGGGCATATAGCTTAGGATTTAGTGGTGGATCCGCAACAATGTGATTGGGAGTAAAAAGCTATGGGGTAAAAAGAATTTTTTTTTTTTTAAAAAAAAGGCCAACTGAACTAGCAATGCCAGTCTGACCTCCTGAATAGATTTCCTATTATTTTAATAGCTGATATGGCATTCTGGAAGTACTTTCCAAGGTTTATCAATTCTAAATCAAATTAAATGGGTTAGGGATAAGCCACCCTCTTCAGCTGGGATCATTTTTTTCAGTTACTTATAACCAGTCCAGACGTAAAACACAGAATCTATGTAATTGAGAACAGATAATGTAATAAAGGCCACAGGCTAAGCCAATTTCATTGATGCATTTTTAAATATTATGAAACAGGTTCAGAAACACTGTTTTCAAAGTTGCATTTGGAATTGTTTAACAATGTTTACATCAACAAAGTTAGCTTAGCCCATTGTGGCATCAGGTGACTATATCTGCTCTGATACAATTTACAAGGAAAATTTGGGCAATATGAGCATCTTTCAATAATAATAAAAAGAAGATGATAGATTGAGTCAACTGCAGGTAATCTGGAGGTATCTGCTTTTTGTATAAAATCTATGATTCTACAGATTATCAGATAAATAAATGTTTGCATGAGAATGTGCAGAAACATTCAGCTTCCGAGAGATGACTGCCATTTGATGACTAGTGTAAAACATTCTGAAATGGAAAGCATTCAAAATGCCTCCAATTAAATGACACGAAGGTGGCTAGTATCTAGCAAGTTTAAGGAAAGGGGCCACATTAATCTGAAGGATAGCCTTCAACTCTCTATTAGTTGGGTGTGTAGAAGGCTGCATCAAGCCACCTTATGACAGCCACAGGTTTGAAGGGAGGGTCTGCTAGCACTGATGATAAAGTTGTTTGGCAGAATTATGCAGGCGCACACACACAGTATCTCCTAGTGCATGCACTGAACAGGATGGAAGAAAAGCTGTAGCAAAAGGAAACCATGAAAACCAGGGTTGACAGACCTAGCCCAAGGGCCTGATGGATTCTAAGCACAACCCTAAGGGCTCAGATCCCCAAGGCACATCTTAGTATCTGTCCTGCCTTCATTCATTGCAGCATCAACAAGGCAGGTGCTGCAGGCAAAAATGAAAGCACCAGACACTGAGTGCTCTTTTCTTAGTCTCTTGAACCAAAGGGAAAGAAATCCCCAGTTAAGACTGACATCATTTGTGACAATCATTAAAGAGTTAAGATTTCTTCCTGACTTTCCCACTATTTAGGCTATTTCATAACAGAACTAAGGAAAGTTAATTTCCAAATCATTAACTTTCTTTTACTTTGGATTTCACTGCCCTAATTTAATTGGTAACATAGTGCCTAAGGCATTTGACCACTAACTAGAAACCTGGCAGTTCAAACCCACCAGATACTCCTCAGAAAGAAGATTGTGAAATCTACTTCTATAGGGATACTGCCTGAGAAACCCAAGGAGGGGTCACTATGAGTTGGAAACAACTTGATGGCAGTGAGTTTGGTTTTTACTTTAACCTGGTGGCACAGTGATTAAGTGCTCAGCTGCTAACCAAAAGGTTAGTGGTTTGAACCCACCAGCCACTCCATGAAAAAAGATGTAGCAGTTGGCTTACATAAAGATTTACAACCTTGGAAACCCTATGAGGCAGTTCTACTCTGTGCTACAGGGTCTCTAGGAGTTGGAAGTGACTGATGGCAGTGGGTTTGTTTTTTGATTTGGTTTTCATTGCCTTAGGTGCAGGGCTTCTAACTGGTTAACTGCAGTCCCCCCTCCATAATCTGCATTTCCACCCTAGATATATAGAATCAGAATCTGGGGTTCTTGTTAAAATGGCTTGGAAATGCAAATTTTCACTAGGGGGTCAAAGAGAAATGAGATGTTCATGGGAGATAAGATCACTGTATCACCTTACAGAAATTGAACATACACAGTAGCTGACTGAGTTGGAGAGATCAGTGATGATTACAGAAAGGAGAACAATGCTGGTAGGATCAATATAAATACCAAAGGTAGCTGGTCTAAGTTGAGAAGAGCCATTAAGGAAACAAACAGCAGAATTTCCCTACTCACTTTAATCTACTTTTTACACATTCTTTCCTGTTAACTTTGCAAAAACTGAGGTTGAGAATATGTCACTTTCCTTAACAGACTCTCAATGTTATGTTATGTTATGTGCCGTTGGGTCAGACCCGACTCACAGTGACCCCTCCTTGGGTTTCTGAGGCAGTATCACTACGGAAGTAGATTGCCCCATCTTCCTTCCGAGGAGTGGCTGGTGGGTTTGAACCGCCAGCCTTACAAACTCTCAATAGCACAAATAAAATAAATGATAGATTCCTTTGCCTGGCATCCAGGGTTCCCCTCAATATGAATCCTACCTACAGTTCCAATATTATCACTGCCAAGACTTTTGATGTTCCAGCTACAAAGAGCTATTTGCTATAAATGATTCTGAGTATAGCAAAACCTCACCTGCTTTGAAACCCTCTACATTTCTGACTCTCATTCTTGAAGGACCAACTCAAAAGAAACCTCTCAATGAAACCTTTCCTATCCTGCCCTTTCTTCCCCTCTCTACTCCCAGTAAGTATCACCTGCCCCTTCAATGACTTGCTTAGACTACTATGTCATGGATGCCCCTTTTTCACAGGCTTATTACACTTTATATCTTCACTGTGAAGATCAACGTGGATTGGAGTCATTAATACTATGAACCGTAGAACGTTAGAAATCTGGTGCTACCTCTTTACTTTGCAGATAAAGAAATTACAGTATTTTGCCCAGGATTAAGAGGATAAATTTTGAGTAGACCTGAGACAAGCATCCAGCTTTCCTAACCTGCTCCAGGGGTTTTCCAAAATGCCACCCTTTCTCCTGGCATAGTGGTTCCCACCTCAGAGAAGAATATCTTACTTCATTGCACCTGCACACCCTGGGTTTGAGGAGACTAATTTCAGCTGGGACCCTCTACCATCCCACTCACTCATACCTGGAAGTCATCTTTCCCCAAGCTGTACTTGACTCTGGTGATCACGAATGGGTCTAATATGAATGTATACTCATTCCCCAAGCCCACTGGTATAGCTGGAACATTACTACCTAACAACATATACATACATTGTTTCTCAGAAAACATTTTGTGGAATGAAAGAAATTACGTTTATGTTGTACACTTTCTTGACATATATAAAATCCTAATGTACAAAAGAACTGGAGAGAAAATGCAACAGTGTCTCTTACAGAGTAGGCCTTCTGTAATTGCCTGTGGAGTGAATAAATGAATCAAACAGCCAGTTTAATACCAGACAAAGAAATAACATATGACTAAAGTAAGTATGTAAGTATGCACACTTACTTTATTTTATCTTTTGCATAAATTTATATAGTTATCAATTCCCAAATTCTCATCTGCTCTTCCCATCAATCCTGCCATTACTCATTTCTGTCCTACATTTACTCACTTTTTATATGAGGAAAATGTCAACACTGCAGATTTCTTTAGAGACTCTACTTGCAGATCAAAGTAACTACACAGTTGCTTAAAAAAGAACAAACTCCTAAAGAGAAGGCCAGTTGGATGATAAAAATTTATTATCTTTCACGGACAGGTAATTCCTTATGCCCCCAAAAAAGTAACAAATGAAACACTGTTCACATTGTACTACTCATTTGTCTGTTGTACTGCAGTGGCTTACATGTCATTGTGATGCTGGAAGCTATGCCACTGCTATTTCAAATACCAGGAGGATCATTCATGATGGACAAGTTTTAGCAGAGCTTCTAGGTTAAGACAAACTAGGAAGAAGGATGTGGCCAGCCCCACTTCTGAAAAAATTGGCCACTGGAAACCTCATGAATAGCAGTGAAACACTATGCAGTGCCAGAAGATGAGCCCCTTGGGTTGGAAGCCACTCATTAATAATTGGAATGTGGAATGTACCAAATATGAATCTAGGAAAATTTGAAGTTGTCAAAACTGTAATGGAATGCATAAAGATTGATACCCTAGGCATTAGTGAGCTGAAATAGTCCATTCTGACTCAGATAATCATACTGTCTACTATGCTGGGAATAACAGATTGAAGAGGAATGGTGTTGCTTCATCATCAAGAACATTTCAAAATATATCCCGAAGTACAAAGCTATTGGTAATAGGATAATATCCATATGCCTATAAGAAAGACCAACTAATAATGCTATTATTCAAATTTCTGTACCAACCACTAATGCCAATGATGAAGAAATTGAAGATTTTTACCAACTTCTTTAGTGTGAAATTGGCCAAATAGCAGTCAAGATATATTGATAATTACTGATGATTGAAATGCAAAAGTTGGAAACATTGAAGCAGCACTGGTATTTGGAAAAAATAGCCCTGGTTATAGAAATGATGCCAAAGACCACCTGACAGGATTTTTTAAGACCAATGACTTATTCAGTGCAAATACCTTTCTTCAACAACATAAATGCCAGATGGGACATAAGAATCCAATCTATTGTATCTGTGGAGAGCCAATGGAGAAACTCAATATCATCAGTCAAAACAAAGCCAGGCACTGACTGTGGAATAGACCATCAACTGCTCTTATGCAAGTTTAGGCTTAAGTTGAAGAAAATTAAAAGTATTTCATGAAAGCCTAAATATGACCTTCAGTCTATCCCACCTCAATTTAGAGACTATCTGAAGAATAAATTCCACATACTGAACACCAATGACAAAGACCAGATGAGTTGTGGAATGACATCAAGGGAATAATACATGAAGAAACCAAAAGGTCATTAAAAAGAAGGAAAGGAACAAAAGACCAAAATAGATATCAGAAGACTATGAAACTTGCTCTTAAATGGAAAGTAGCTACAGCAAATGGAATAAATAATGAAGAGAAAGAACTCAACACAACATTTTAAAGGGTGGCTCAGTAAGACTAAGTACAGTTTTGCAATGAAATATGTCAAACAAACAAACAAACCAACCAAAATCCTATAGTTAGAAAATAAAAAAGGAGTAACACCTTGGCATTTTTCAAGCTGAAAGAACTGAAGAAAAAATTCAAGCCTCAAGTTGCAATATTGAATGATATAGGAAGCATAAAAAAATGGAAAGAATACACAGACTCCCTGTACTAAAAAGAATTTGTTGACGTTCAACCATTCAGGAGATAGCCTATGATCAAGAACCAGTGGTAATGAAGGAAGAAGTCCAAGCTGCACTGAAAGAACTAGCAAAAAAATAAGCCTCCAAGAATTGATAGAACACACATTGAGATGTTTCAATAAATAAATGCAGTGCTGAAGGTGTTCAAGCATTCATGCCAAGAATTTTGGAAGACAAAGAGGAAGACATGGAGAGGTATATGGGAGGTACAGACAACAAAAATGAACTCTTTTGCATACACAGTACTAGTTGCCAGTGATGGCAAGCATTGATCTACAGGTAGATATATGGGTGGACAGGCCAAACAATCAGGTATGTCTAGGCAGGGGATACTAGTATACCCATGACCATGTATAGGATTAGCAGACAACGTATCCATACGTGTATCTGTATGTGCTGGAAGAATGTCAGATGTATAGTAGAACTGACAAGGGGCAAGGTTATGGTGGCTTCTTGGCCATACCCAGCTACCCAGTAGCTGCACCTGAGGCCTTGGGCTCATAATTGCAGGGGACATCAAGCTCAACTGGCATAACACACTATACAAAAACATTGTTCTACATTCTACTTTGGTGAGTAGTGACTGGGGTCTTAAAAGCTGTCAAGCAGCCATCTAGATGCAACAATGGATCTCTCCTCATGCAGAGCAAAGAAGAATGAAGAAAACCAAAGATGCATGGAAACAGTAGTCCAAGGGACTGGTAGAGTATGCGATCCTCAGCCTATAAGACCATGAGAACAGAAGAACTAGATGGTGTCCAGCTACCACTGTCAGCTACTTGGAGGGGGATCAGTCCTGGATAGAGTGTGAGAACAATGTGAAACAAAACTCAAAATCATAAAAAATTACCAGATTTGCTGGTCTGATAAAGTTGGTGAAACCCCTGAGACTATGGGCCCTAGCTATCCTTCAGGTCTGGAATTGAACTCACTTCTGTGGCTTCCATCCAAACAATATAGGGTGAACACTTTCATCAGGTAGATACACTCCTTAGAGTGATTGTGGAAGAACAGAAGGGCAGTGTTTGCACAGGGAAATAGCTTGGGGGATAGGTATGCATAGGGAAAAAGGACACAGGGAAGAGGTAACTACAGGGAGTAAGTGGGAAGAGAGCTGTTACATAGTGGGGATTGCAGTCAATGTCATGAAACAAAATGTGTATGAACTGCTGTAAGGAAAATGAATTTCTCTATAAACTTTTACCCAAATCACAATAAAAATACAAATAAAGTTAAAAAAAAATTTTAGAAGATAGCTAGCTACATGGCCAACAGACTAGAAGAGGTCCATATTTGTGCCCATTCCAAAGAAAGATGATCCAACAGAATGTAGAAATTATCAAACGATATCATTAATATCACACAAATATAATTTTGCTAAAGATAATGCAAAATAGTTACAGTAGTATATTGACAGGGAACTATCAGAAACTCGAATTGGATTCAGAAGTGGACATGGAACAAGGGTTATAAATTGCTTCTGTGAAATGGATCTTGGCTGAAAGCAGAGAATAAAAGATATTTACCTGTATTTTATTGACTATGCAAAGGCATTTGATTGTATGGATCATAATAAATTATGAATAACATTGTGAAGAATGGAAATTCCAGACACTTAACTGTGTTCATGAGGAACCTGTACATAGACCAAGAGGCAGTTGTTTGAATAGAACAAGAGAATACTGCATGGTTTAAAATCAGGAAAAGTGTGCAGCAGAGTTTTATCCTTTCACCACACATATTCAATTTTCATGCTGAGCAAATAATCGGAGAAGCTGGACTACATGAAGAAGAACACAGCATCAGGACTGGAGGAACACTCATTAACAACTTGCAATATGCAGATGACACAACCTTGTTTGCTGAAAGTTAAGATGATTTGAAGCATTCACTGATGAAGATTAAAGACTACAGCTTTTGGTACAGATTATGTGTCAACATAAAGAAAACAAAAAGCCTCACAACTGGGTTAATAAGCAACATCATGATAAATGGAAGTTGTCAAGAGTTTCATTTTACTTGGATCCGCAAACAACACTGAAGTAGGAGTCAAGAAATCAAACGCCATATTGCACTGGGCAAATCTGTTGCAAAAGACTTCATTATGATGTTAAAAAGCAAATAAGTCCCTTTGAACACTAAGGTGTGCCTGACCCAAGTAAGGGTATTTTCTCTGGTAGTGTAGTGCCTAAAGCACTTGACTACTAACCAGAAGGCTGGCGGTTCAAACACACCAGCAACTCCTCAGAAGGAAAATGGGACAATCTACTTCTTTAGCGATACTGCCTCGGAAACCCAAGGAGGGGTCGCTATGAGTCGGGTCTGACTCAACGGCACATAACAACAAAAACAGCATATATGCATGTGAGAGCTGGACAATAAATAAGGAAGACTGCAGAAGAATTGATGTATTTGAATTGTGGTGTTGGCAAAGAATACTAAATGTACCATGGGCTCTTAGAAAAACAAACAAATCTGTCTTGGAAGAAGTATAGCTGGAATGCTCCTTAGAAGCAAGAATGGGCAGACTTTGTTGTACTTCGGTTATGTTGCTAGAAGAGACCAGTCCCTAGGATAACATGCTTAGTAGAGCAGAGGGTTCAGTGAAAAAGGGAGAGACTCAACAAGATGGGTTGGCACAGTGGCTACAATGATGGGCTAACAAAACATGGCATGATTGTGAGGATGGAGCAGGACAGGGCATCATTTTGTTCTGTTGTGCACAGGGTCACTATGAGTTGGAATAGACTCAACATATCTAACGACAAAAAAATAGACATTGTCTATAAATAAGCATGCTCTATTATTTCTATTTTCAATTTTCTCAGAAGTAAGGGATGGAGAACCTTCCAAAAGTTATCCTCCTAGACTACAAGGCATGTTGTTGTTGTTATGTGCCGTCGAGTCGGCCCCGACTCATAGCGACCCCTCCTTGGGTTTCCGAGGCAGTATCACTACGGAAGTAGGATTGCCCAACCTTCCTTCCGAGGAGTGGCTGGTGGGTTTGAACCGCCAGCCTTCTGGTTAGCAGTCAAGTGCTTTTAGCCACTATGCTACCAGAGCTCTGACTACAAGGCATAGCATGTGGCATAGCATGTGTGAATTAATATTTTGTAGACAGACAGAAGGCAGCACTATCAGGTTAACAGCAGCAGGCAAGGGTAGCCAGTAGTAGGAACAACAAAATCCAGTTTCCATCATCTACTTTCTCCCTCCATGTTCTCCTAGACGACATTTGTCAGCAGTACTTCTGCTTCACTTTCTTTTCCCAATGAGGACGCAAGTAAAGTGTCCTTTTAAATGGAGACAGATGCAGATACATTAAAAACTGGCAAATTCTCTGTTGGTATAGTAAGTAAAGGCATATTCCAGATAAACATCCAAGAAGTAAATGGAATAAGGTAAAAAACAAACTCTAATACAAGGTAATATTTTTTATTATTTTTCTAACTCATAGTCTTTTCAAGTTTTATGCTGTTTGTAACCATCATTATAAGAATAAATTACCACTGTACTCCATAAGTGGGAAGAATTCTAGTTAGAAGTAATGGGAAGAGTTATGTGTGTGTCTGTGTGTGCATGTAGAGACAGACAGTGAGAAAGAACACTGTGCTATATCTCTATATCCTTTCCCTCTCAGTTCCAAAGGGAGTGAAGAATATCGATACCTAAATGAGCTGGGAGTGCCCCCCTACTTAAGTTCCATTCATATTTATTAGACTCAATACCAAAGTGTAGTAGTACTTAGGGCAAAGATACTAGAGAATGAGATTGTCCATTAAGTATATCTTTAGGCACACCTTTCAGACTTTCTGGATTTATTCCTCCTAGGGAACGGGAGCTCTGGTAGCATAGTGCCTAAGACATCTGACTGCTAACCAGAAGGCTGGCAGTTCAAACCCACAAGCCACTCCCTGGAAGGAAGGTTGGGCAATCTACTTCCGTAGTGATACTGCCTCAGAAACCCAAGGAGGGGTTGCTATAAGTTGAATCTGACTCTACGGCAATGAGTTTGGTTTTGGTTAGGGGATACTATGCAGGTTAGGTTTTATCTACTGTGTGTAGGGTTTCCAAGCAGAGCCCCAGGTTCAGTCATTCTCTAGGAGGACTCGCAGGATTCAGGTTATAGTTACACTCATGGCAAAGATTTACTACAGCCAAAGGACACAAAACAAAATCAGCAAAGGAAAAGGCATGGGGCAGAGTGCACAGGAAATCAGGAGCACACTTCCAAGAGTCTTCTCCCCCAGGAGTGACACAGCATCGAACTGTGTCAACATGTGTTAAATTCTGTCTACAAGAGAAGCTCATCAGAGGCTCAGGCCCAAGGTTTTTATTTCAGGCTATTTGCATTTTAAAAAGAGAGCCCTAGTTGAACAGTGATTAAAGTACTCAGCTATGAAACAAAAGGTAGGTGCTTCAAACTTACCAGTCACAGCGGGAGATAGATGTGGCAGTCTGCTTCTGTAAAGATTTACAGACTTGGAATCCCTAAGGGGCAGTTCCACTCTGTCCTATAGGGTCACTGTGAGCTAGAATTCACTTGACAGCACTAGGTTTGGCGTTTTGGCTTTGGTCACATGGGCACCCTCTGCTAAGCATACTAACATAATAGACTTTGAGGGGGAAGCATATGTTCAGCATGTGCCATACTGTTTACACAGTTTTGCACAGTGAGCCACTCTTACCACTTAGGGAATGGTGGGAATACTTCCAAAATACAAGTTCCCAGATGCCAGCCACAGGCCAAATTTGTAGGGAGGTCATTCTAAGGATAGCAGTCTCATGCCTGCTATATTAACTCTTTTCTGTACACCTATCTGTCATTGTCCCTGACCTCCTCTGCAATCCCAAACAAGAGCACATTCTGTAATTGAGTCTAGAAGGGTATAAGCTCAGCTCTAATATTCGGTCCAGGAATGGATGGGTCAGTGGGTGACAGAAAGGCATGTCTGCCTTTATTTGAGTTTTAGGAGGTATGATTTATTAGTGACCTCTACAATGTCAAGTTTGGTTAAGTACAAACAATACTGAAAACTTAGAAAAAGTGGGGAAATCCTATTACTGTAAACTGCACAATAGTAGATACACATGATATTAATACTTATAGATGCTAGCTTCACTTCCTTCACAAAGCATCCATTCAAATGAGTGTTTAATGTATTAAACCAAAAACCAAAGTCACTGCCGTTGAGTTGGATCCAACTCATAGCAACTCCTCCTTGTGTTTCTGAGATTGTATCTCTATGGAAGTAGATCACCCAGTCTTCCTTCCAAGGAGTGGCTTAGACAATATATATTAAAAGATATTATGATGGCTTCCCAAAGAGTCCAGTAGTTGCTGGAAAAGCAGCTTTTAAGGTCCTTTTCAACAATCACTTCTGATAATAAAAATCAGTATGGGCATGTTTACAAATCTCTTGATCTTGATTTTGAATTTAGATAAGAGTAGATAATCTTCATTATTGTCTGAAACTGGCTTGTCAGCTCTTGCCCTGAAAATATCATACATCCTTCCTTATTTATGGCACTCTGCTAGAAACATAAGATTTAGGAAACAAAACAATCAAACTCACTGCCATCAACTCGATTCTGACTCATAGAGATCCCCTTTGGGCTTCTGAGACAGTAAATCTTTACAAAAGTAGATTGCCCAGTCTTCCTTCCATGGAGTGGTAGATTTGAACCACCAACCTTCTGGTTAGCAGTCCAATGCCTTAGGCACTATGCCACCAGAGCTTCTTGCTCTGCAGAGCAGGTCATGACTATTGTCTGCCTTCCTTAGGAATTGGAAATCAAAGTGGTATTTTGCTTTCAAATCAGTCCACCACACATATCTAAAGTCACACAAAATAAAACTCTCATTTTAAGTTAACATTCCCTAAAGCCCTTTGGCAAAGTAGAGATTTACCTTCAGTCCTAACTGAAGGGGCTCTCCCAAATCTACAATAAAGAAAAGCGCAATTTGATTTTGGCATTAATGAAAAGCAACAACCAATGCTCACCAAGCACTCACTCCGTGCCAGGAAAAGTGCTTCCTACACATTACCTCATTTAACTATTCCTTCATTCAGTGCGCATATATGAAGGCCAGACACTGCATTTCAGCTCAAGTCCCGAATGAGGGGAGAACATGAAGCAACCGCCTGTACTGTCCCTCTGTTTAGTTTCCTGGTTTTAGCAGGAGCAGCCCTATTGAGTAGAGAAAGGGCAAAAGAAAACACATTCTTTCTAATTCACACCAGTGAGGCCAAGGTGTAAAAACCCTAGAGTCTCTTGTGAGTAACACTACTATTCAAGGGAGATATTCTTATTTAAGTTAAAAAAAAATCAGAGTTAAAAATGTACCCATAGGCATGTATCCCCTTCATCCCCTTAGGATATGAGTCAGAATTCAGTGTCTTAAGTTAGTGTGTGTTCTAACACGTATGATCATGTTCTCCTGTAACATGACCTTCCTCCCTCCTTTCTACGAAAGGGCTGAGATGCTACCATGCAGCCAGAAAACAGGAGATAGAGCCAACAACTATGCATTCGAGTGATAATTTTCTAGAGGGTGCACTTTATAAACAACATCCAGGGAGTTTCCAGGCCTTTGTAAGTAATGCTTACAGGTAACAGGTATCGAATTTGTTTTCTCTATCTTTAGGGTAAAGTTCACTGCCTCAGATTTTACTTGAGTTGGGGGGAGGGTGGTTTGAAAGCTCTGGGCAAAATGAAACCTGGTGGTCTTTGATCACCTCAAGCCAACAAGGAAGAACATGCTATTTGTAAAAGTCCCTGATTCAAGAATATTACAATTCTCCCAAGAAACTCTGGCAACGCACAACAGCAGGAGGATGGGGACCGAAGACCTGGGCCTGAGGCACCCACACTAATAACAACAAAGAAAAGAGCATGCAAACAGCAGCTGCACTGACACACAGTAAGGGCTGCCCGGTTTTTAGATCTTACGTTGGAGAGAACAAAGACATCCCAATTAATCGCAAGTAACGCAAGCGGAAAGTTGGAGCTTATTTACCTATCTGCAAATAAAAGAAAAAAAATTATGGCAAATACATGTATTTTGCCATTTATTTTTCATGCATGTATACTATAGATTGTATAGGCTTCCCACGGCCATAGTTGCCAGCTCCTTACTTCCCTTCTACAAGGGCGTTGAGAAAGAAAAAGAAAAGAAATGGAGTAAATGTATATCCATTTCATAATAGCATGTTGTTTCAGGTAAATAATTTTACTCTCAAAGAACATTTGATATGTATTTTGGAAAGTTCTTAATACATTTAATAAATGCATTATTGAAGTCAATAGCACACATCAAGAACCCAAACTCCAAGTTATATCATAGAAAATGTACAGTAGATAAATAGGCAGCAACATAACATGAGTAATTCAAGGGAAATTCCCTAAAATGAGCAATGTGATTACTAAGCACAGACCAATGGAAAAGAAAGGGCAAGTTCTGATTCTAAAACTCTAAAATATTTCCTTCATAGAAGTAAGGGGATGCAGAACAGAGTGGGAAAAGAAATTAAATCAAAACAAGTAACAAAACAGCACGGGTCATGAACTTACATATGTGCCTCTAAACCCAAAGTTTTTTATTGACTAGTTGTGTTATTACAGAATCCGTTTCCTAGTTGTGAAGCAAGGATAGTAACTTTTAGGAATATTATGGTTGTTTTTGTTGTTGTTAGATGCCACTTAGTTGGCTCCAACTCAGAGTGACCCTTTGTACAACAGAATGAAGCAATGCCTGCTGCTGCACCATCCTTTCATTCATTGTTATGCTTGAGTCATCACTGCAGCCACTGTGTCAACCCATTCATTCAGGACCTTCCCCTTTTTCATTGACCCACTTCTTTACCAGGCATGATATCCTCTTCCAGGGAATGGACCCTTCTGACAACATGACCAAAGCAGATGAGACAAAGCCTAGCCATTCTCGCTTCTAAGGAACATTCCTGGCTGCACTTCTTCCAGGACAGATGTTTGTTCTTCTGGTACTCCAATGTATTTTTTGTATTTTCCAACACCACCACAATTCAAAAGCAACAACTCTTTTTCAGTCTCCCTTAGTCACTGTCTAGCTTTCACATGAACATATAAAGTGAATGGAAATATCAATGGCTTTGGTCAGTTGTACCTCAGTCTCCAAAGTGACATTTTTGCTCCTTAAACTTTAAGACATCTTTTGCAGCAGATTTGCTCAGTGTAATATGACATCTGATTTCCTGACTGGTGCTTTCATGGGAGTTGACTGTGGATTCAAGTGAAATGAAATCCTGACAACTTCAATCTTATCTCCATTTATTGTGATGTTGCTTATTGTTCCAGTTGTGACTAGTTTTGTTCTCTTTATGTTGAGGTGTATTCCACACTGAATCTTCATCAGTCTTTGATCTTCATCAGTAAGTGCTTCAAGTCATCTTTGTTTTCAGCATGCAAGGTTGTGTTGTCTGCATCTCACAGGTTGTTAATGAGTCTTCCTCTAATCCTGATGCCACATTTTTCTTCATATAGTCTGGCTTCTTGGATTATTTGCTCAGATACAGATTAAATAAGTATGATGAAAGGATACGGCACTGACACACACCCTTCCTAATTTTAAACCATGAAGTATCCCCTTTTTCTGTTCAAACAGACGCTTCTTGGTCTATGTATAGGTTCCTCATAAGCACAACTGTTTGGAATTCCCATTCTTGTCAATGATTTATCCATAATATGTTTTGATCCACACAGTTGAATGCCTTGGCATATTAATAAAGCACAGGTAAACATCTTTCTGGTATTCTTTACTTTCAGCCACGATGCTCTAACATCAGCAATGGTATCTTTCATTCCATGTCTTCTTCTGAATTCAGCATGAATTTCTGGAAGTTCCCTATCAATATATTCCTGCAACCATTTTTTAATTACCTTCTGCTAAATTTTACTGCATGTGATAGAAATTATATTGCTTGATAACTTCCACATTCTCTTGGATCACCTTTCTTTGGAATGGGCACAAATATGGATCTCTTCCAGTCAGCTGGCCAGGTAGCTGTCTTCCAAAATTCTTGGTAAGCACCGACAATGCTGCACCCATTTGTTGAAACATCTCAATGGGTATTCTATCAATTCCTGATGCCTTGTTTTTTGCCAATTTCCTCAGTGCAGCTTGGATTTCTTTCTTCAATACCATGGGTTCTTGATCATATCATATATTGCCTCCTGAAATAGATGAACATTTACCAATTCTGTGTATTTCTTCCATTGTCTTTTGATGCTTCCTACATCATTCAATATTTTGCCCACAGAATCCTTCAATATTGCAATTCCAGGATTGAATTTTTTCTTCAGTTCTTTAGCCTGAGAAACGTCGAGTGTGTTCTTCTCTTTGGATTTTCTGTCTTTGCACATTTCATTATATTATTTTATTTTGTCTTCTCCAGCTGCCTTTTGAAATCTTCTGTACAGCTCTTTTACTTCATCATTTTTTCCATTTCCTTTAGCTATTCTCCATTCAAGAGTAAGGATTATTATTAGGATTCAATTAAATGAAGTAATAATACACATAAAGGCCTCACAGAGTTCCTGGCACACAACAAGCATTCAGTAATTAGCTGCTCATTAAATAGTTATGCTGTTAGCATAAGATTAACCCAAACCTCTACCTTAAATCTAGAATTCTGTTTGTACGATGTAATCTATTAACACAGTATTAAAAAACAGTAAAACAAGAAGTGGCATCACAAACTTTTAGGGATAAAAGTTAATATTTTTTTTCTAAATTAATTAGGTTTCTTTGTATATAACTTGCCTACAAAAAACACCATACAAACACACACACAACACACACATTGCACTTGTAGGAAACTAATGTGTGAGAGAGTTGTGCATTTAACCAAAAGTATAGCATGCGTGTTATTGTGAAAAAAATACAGCAAGTAAATGAAAAGTTGTAAAATTCTTTGATCAGCTTAAAATCTGATTAGTTATAGGTGTTATGTAAGCATACAGAGACACAATTCATTACCCTAATTAACAAGAGAGATTTTCTGAATGTTTTACATGCAAATGTCATTTATTTGGATCAGTGATAAGTTTTTCAAAATATGATCATTCCATCCTCCTGTTTATCTGTTTGTCTCACCAGTGCATAAAAAACAATGTAGACTGGTAGAGAAACCAGGAGCTTCTATGTTCTTAGGTAAAGTATGGCAGGAATCCATGTCTATTTTCTCCAAAAGTACAGAACATGCTTCATAGAACAGAAAAGCCACTTGAATAAGGATTTCTGATGTGATTCGAGCTAAATATCTTAAAAATTAAGGAACTGCATAGGATATTTTGTAAATATTTTTTAATCCTCTAAGAGCCCAATGAGTGAGGCCTCCCAGATACTTATATTCTTAACCTGCTATGAATTAAGGTTTCTATCCAGTACCTGCATTCCAATGACCCAGGACTAAACAGGGGAGTAAAAGAAGGTTTTGGGAACCACAGGTCCAACTCCCCTGTCAAGACACCAAACCTGAGTGATATGCTCCCTAGCAGGGACACCTTGCTCCAGTGATTCAGGAGGTTACAAAGGGCAACAGGCCTTTATGTCATCTACCTAGTTTTACATACCTACCACGTCAGGAGCTCTTAACCTTCCTGGGAAATTTATATTCGTTTAATAACAACATTTTCTATGTGCCACTGAGCTGGAGGTCAACTTGCTTCTCTTGTATTTACAGGTCACTACTGGTAGTGTTCTCCTCAACACGTGTAGATTAACAGAATCTTGCTTCTGCTTGCTAAAAAATAATTTTTCACAGCCTTTCCTAGATTTCACTCCCGTACCTCTGGTTGTAGACTTGGAGTTACAAGATAGATTCAGGGCCACCTGAATTTTCACATGCAGTTGCTATTAACATTTCATGTATATCCACTGCCAAATCTATAGACTGTTGTTCCATCCCACTATCAAAATTCTTCCTACCATCTCTGAGGTAACCTGGATTTCTTCACTCACATTGTTTTTATAAAACTCAAAATAATCTCCATTTACCAGCCAAAGAAAAAACAATTCATCCTGGTTGGATCACATTATGCCACTATAAGCTAAATGTGACTTTACAGTGAAAATGCATACAGTTATCCAGCTAAGAAAAACCTCAGGAGCAACTCCATGAGATTCTTGCCCTCAACTTTTATGGTGGGATAAAGGCACTTACACCTATACATTCCCTACTTTCTCCGAACTTTGAACTATTTGTTTTGCTTAAAGCACAAACTAGTATAAAGTGGGAAATTAGATCAAATCTTATGCTTCATGTTGGAAAACTGATTAACACAATGAGCCAAAAGATAAAGTCTGGAGAACAATAAGTAGGAAAAAAAAAATCCACCCAACATCAAAACTGCTGGAATCCAAACTCATAGAGGAAGGGCTTTAGCTGTAGAACACTTAAATCAACTCTCTTCCAACATTCCAACATTCTTCCTTCTTTCACAATTGAAATGGGAAAGAGAAAAAACACATCATCAATCTGCAAGTGGGATTAAAAGAAAAGTTCATTTGCTCCATTACTGCTTGTTCTTGGTGCTCACATAACTCTTCTTTGCCAGCTCAGAAATACCCCTCCTACTTTCTGTTCTTTCTTTTTATCCATGTTGTTTGAGTTATTTAAGGTTATCTCTCTTAGAAGCCCTGGTGGCACAGGGGTTAGAATTCTCAGCAGCTAACCAAAAGGTCGGCAGTCTGAACACACCAGCTGTTCTGCAGGAGAAAGATGTGGCAGTCTGCTTCCATGAAGATTACAGGCTTGGAAATCCTATTGGACAGATTTACCCTGTCCTATAGGGAAACTCTGAGTTGTAGTTGACCCAATGGTAGTAGGTATCTTTCATTCCATGTCCTGTCAGAGCGGCAGTTGGTAACCAGAACATGGTCTATCTGATGTTTCTTCCCTTACACTCTTCTTGTTTGATGTCCTGATTTTACTTTTAAATATCTAACAGAACTAGACAGAAGATTTCAAATGGTAACTCAAGAAGACAAAGTAAAGTATTATAATGAAACATACAAAGACTTGGACTAGGAAACTAAAAGGGAAAAACATGCTTGGCATTTCTCAAGCTGGAAGAACGAAGAAAAACTTCAAGCCTCACTTTATGTTACTGAAGGATTCTGTAGGCAAAATATTGAATAATCCAGGAAGCATCAAAAGAAGATGGAAAGAATACCCAGAGTCACTATACTGAAAAGAATTGGTTGATGTTCAACCATTTCAGGAGGTAGCATATGAGCAAGAACTGAAGGCTTTAAAGAAGTCCAAGCTTCAATGAAGGCTTTGGTGAAAAACATACCAATAAGAGATGCTTTGATAAACATGCAATGCTGGAAGAGATCACTTGTCTATGCCAAGAAATATGGAAAACAGCTACCTCAGCAGCCGAATGGAAAAAATTCATGCATATGCCCATTCCAAAGAAAGGTGATCCAACAGAATGTAGAAATTATTGAACAATATCATTAATATAACATGCAAGCGAAATTTTACTGAAGATAATTCAAAAATGGTTGCAGCAGTATATTGACAGGAAACTGCTAGAAATGTAATCTAAATTCAGATGAGACCTAGAAATGAGGGATATCACTGATGATGCCAGATGGATGTTGGCTGAAAGCAGAGAATACTAGAAAGATGTTTATTTGCGTTTCATTGACTATGCAAAGGCATTTGACTGTGTGGAAAATGACAAATTATGGATAACCCTGAGAAAAATGTAAATTCCAAATACTTAATTGTGCTCATATGGAACCTGTACATAGACCAAGAGGCTGTCATTCAAACAGAACAAGGGGATACTGCATGGTTTAAAAATCAGGAAAGGTGTTCATCAGACTTGTAGCCTTTCACCATACTTAATCTGTATGCTGAGCAAATACAGAGAAGCTACTATATGAAGAATGTGGCTGTGGTAGTTCGGTTTGTGTGTCAACTTGGCTGGGCCTGGTTGAGTGGCTGGGCAGCTGGTGGTAGTTAATCCCCATGAGGAGACTGACAATCAACTCCATGGTGGGCTCTACCACAAGCAGCTGAGGAGCTGCCTCTGGAATGTGGTCTGCTTCTTCCTGTATATAAGAAGAAGCTTTGAGAATGGTCTCTGGCCTATGGCATGCTTGGACTCTGTATGTAGCCGTGTTGTTGCTCAGCAGCCTGCTATGCTCTGCCGACCTTGGGACTTGCAATAGATTTAAGTTAATGGCCTGCCATGTGGTTTGGTAACATCAGAACTGTGTCTTTTTACTTGTCAACCTTGGGGCTTCTCAGCCTCAGTAGCCAGCAGCTGTCTGAGTGAAGAAATGCCTCTAGCTCCAGTGGGCTGGGAGCAGGAGGCAGAGCGGACCCCAAGGTTGAGGGGCTTTCACCCAGCCCCTAGAGCTTGGCACTTTGAACTTGGACTTAA
>NW_006922022.1:1006517-1027826 GCF_000298275.1 Orycteropus afer afer | reverse complement strand
AAAAAAAAAAAAAAAAAGAGAGAAAGACTCTCAACAAGATAGATTCACAAAGTGCCTGCAATAATGGGTTCAAACATAGCAATGATTGTGAGGAGGGCAAAAGACCAGGCAGCATTTTGTTCTGTTATATACATGAGATTTCTATGAGTTGGAACTTAGTGGCTGGCACTCAACAACAACAACAATCCTCCGCCTTTAGAATTACCCTTTGCCCCAATATGAGCTTATCTTCTTCTATTTTTCTTTTCATCCTCACCCTAATCTACTTGCCTCTTTCATTCCATTTCACTTCCACGCAAGTAACTTTCTTTCCTAGCTCCATTTTTGTTTAGAGAAAGGAGGTTACTATGAAAGGCGTGCACTCAGACTGGTAGAAACTGAGAATGAGCACAATGTGTGTGCCCTAGGAAACATTGATCTCAGAGAGAGTAAAATAAAGCTGACTTTCAGAAGGTTGAACCAGGATGAATAAGATAATCCGAGGTCATTTTGGAAAATAAAGAAAAATGACTACATTGAAAATTTGTCACTATGAGCACACAAGTATCTACCAAATCACTTGATTCATCTATCCTAATGGAAGGGGTTCTCAGTATCATTTCACTCCAGTGACAAAACCAGAATTAAATCCATTTGTCACAAATGAGGGATACATACCAACATTGACAGGAGAGTATTTCTTAATTCCTCGTCTGAGCACAAAATTCATAACTCAAGAAGACAAAGATAAATGGTTTAAAATGGGGAGGGGGAATACAGTGGAGCAAATTATAGCTAGTAACTTCTCTTTAAAATTATACACACACACACACACACACACACACACATATACAGGGAGCTCTGGTAGCATAGCACTTGACTGCTAACCAGGAGGCTGGTGGTTCAAATTCACCAGCCACTCCTCGGAAGGAAGGTTGGGCAATCTACTTCCACAATGATACTGCCTCGGAAACCCAAGGAGGGGTTGCTATGAGTCGGATCCGACTCAATGGCACATAACAACAACAACAACACACACACCCACACACACATATACACACAGAGTCATTAGATGACATCAAGTCAATTCTGACTCAAAGCAACCCTATAGGACAGAGTAGAACTCTTTCTTCTGACAACAAGGTCCTTCTGGACTTGGCCCCTACATACCAGACTTATCTTCTAAGAATCTCACCCTTTCCCTGTCCATGCTTCAGTAATAGTGATTCAGAAAATTCTAGAACATGCCCTTACTTCTCATAGTTCTACATTTAAGCAGATTCTGTTAACCTGGGGGAAAATAACAAAAACAAAACAAACAAACAAAAAACACAACTCTGCTCATGAGAAAGTCCTACTTTCCTCTTTGAAGTGTCACCTCAATTGCCACCCATGTTCTTTGAAAATCCATCCTAACTGTCCAAGATACATTTACAGGCTGTATTCTCTATTAGCGCTATACTAACAATTGTTAACAAGAATTAAAGTATAGTTAACACTTGCTTACATCATGTATTCTGCTAGGTACTTTAACTTACCCTGTCTTGATGAATTTCCTCAACATTAACAAGATAAGTACTATAATTTTGCTAAACTGACCTTAGAAAAGTTAAAATCCTGTGAAGGTGACATAGCTGATACAAACTAGGGCAGTAATTAGGCCCAAGTAAGGTGGTACAGTGGTTAAAGCACTCAGCTGCTAACCAGAAGTTCAGTAGTTACCACCCATCAACTGTTCTGTGGGAGAAAAATGTGGCAGCCTGCTTCCATAATTAGATTTATAGCTTTGGGAACTGTATGGGGCAGTTCTACTCTGTCTTACAGGGGCACTGTGAGTCAGAATCGACTAGACGGCAGTGCATTTTTTACAGCATCAAAGTGCATACTCTTATACTGCCCCTTGTCTATTTCTCTAACAGCACAAGTATCACAGAACATTGTAACTGTGGGTTTGTATGATAACAGAGATGGCAAATTTTCACCTTTATAACAAAACACTCAGCACACAGCAAGCCTGTGATAAATACTTGCTGGGTGAATGTGTATATAGTTTAAAATCTTGGATTTTAAAATTATTATGAACTATTCAGTCTATGTGCTGTATATTATGACGTTTTATATCTGCATGTAAAATGTATATATTAAATACTTTTAGCAAAATAGGTAGAAAACATGACTAAGTTTTAGCTCATAAGGAGTGTATCTTGCATTCACTTTGTTGTTGTTGTGTTGTTATGTGCTGTCGAGTCGGACCCGACTCACAGCAACCCCTCCTTGGGTTTCCGAGGCAGTATCACTATGGAACTAGATTGCGCCATCTTCCTTCCGAGGAGTGGCTGGTGGGCTTGAACCTCCAGCCTTCTGGTTAGCAGTCAAGTGCCTTAGGCACTATGCACATTCACCTTAGATCAACAGAAAGTTCAAAAAGAGAAGATGTTCAAATCATGTCAATGGTTGTGTCAGGATCTGTAGGGATAAATTCTAAAGCCCTACCATAATGCATTCATTGCCCAGCACTGACATGAAAGAAAAAGGACTCTATTACTATATAGGTGCTCACTTCTTTTTCCTGTTTTTCTCCTTCCCAATAGAAGGGAAATTGAGATAGACAGAGATATATAGAAAGAGAAAGTAAGTGTGTGTATTATGGATGGGAATGGGTAAGATGGTAATGGGCTCCATAAAGATGCTAGTCTGCATCTGTCTAAGAAGAGAGAATGATAGAAATTAGGGGGAAAAAAACAAAGATAAAATTTTAAAATATGTTCTGATAACTTTATATTCTAGATTCTTGCTTGTGTACATACTCTCCTTGACTAGATTGTCAGCTTTTCAGGAAAAAAATTCAAAGGAGCTCTTCAAAGTAGCTCACTTCCCCTCCTTCTTAAAGACCGGATCTCCTTCCCTGTTTTCTCACCCCCAAACCAGCTTCCAGCCTTCAAATGCAACAAATCTTCTAAAATACAACTATGACCCCACAGCTTTTATTCCAACTCCTTTTTGAGTCTCTTGGAGGCAAAAAAAAAAAAAAAACCACTAAATTTTATTGAATGTTAGTATTACAGGGACACAGCACAGAATCTAAACTTTCATGTATATTAGGAGGGCCTAACATGAAATAAAAGGATAATTTGGAAAGTTATGAGAAACAGCAAGTTGGGGCTGGGGAGGTGAAATATAAAGTATTTGCTTTTAGTTATGTTGATTTGGATTTGTTGATAGTACTGTCAGGCATCAAAAGTCAGGGGATGTTTGAAATGTGGAATGTGGAGCAAAAGCAACGTGAAGGCATGGGGATTAGATGTGGGCCAACTACACAGAGGTAGAGGCCATATCTAAGACAGATTTTCAAGGCAGATCTAGAGAAAAGAAAGAAATCAATGGTGTAGCACAGCCTCAAGCACGAGGCCACACTGGAGCTGGGCAAGTAGGATGGGCACATCAGATGGCTCCAATGTCTTTTCCGCTGGTGTTCCCAGTGTGCAACCAGACAGAAGGAGTGGCACTTGTCATGGTGGGCCATTGTTGTTGTTGTTGTTTGCCGTCGAGTTGGCCCCGACTCATAGCGACCCCTCCTTGGGTTTCCGAGGCAGTATCACTACGGAAGTAGGATTGCCCAACCTTCCTTCCGAGGAGTGGCTGGTGGGTTTGAACCGCCAGCCTTCTGGTTAGCGGTCAAGTGCCTTAGGCACTATGCTACCAGAGCTGCCTACAAAAGAGAGAACCTATCCTGGCAGCATGATGCAATAGAAGCTGTGGACCAAGAGTCAGAAGAATTTAGATTGTGTCACTACATACAGATCATGTCTCAATTTTCTCATCTTCAGAAGGGGATTCTATCCTTTTCTCTTGTGGGGTTTTCATGGTGGGCAGAAGAAAGTTCTTTGAAAAGATACAGTTGCCACACACATATATAAGCTTTACCATCAGCTGCTGTCTAATCGATTCTAATTCATGGCAACACCATGTACATCAAAGTAGAATAGTATTCCACGGGGTTTTCAGTGGCTTATTTTTCTGAAGTAGACTGAGAGGCCTTCTTTCTGATGTGCCGATGGGTGGAATTGAATTTCCAACCTTTCAGTTAGCAGTCGGGCACAGTAACCATTCTCACCAACCAGGGAAACTACAGAAATTATGAATTCCTTTAAATAACTAAAGTCAACAGTTTTTAATGAAAAGGCTAAGTGGAAATATGTTTTAAAATATAAAAATGAAAGGGCAATTACTCCTAGAGTTGATTTTAGCTTAAGCACTATCAAAGCAAACTTGGGCATTTACTTACCTCTCCATACCCCAATTTAAATTCTATTCCTGACTATCTCATTAAGGTATCATGATGATTAAGTACTTAAAATATTTTAAGATCCATTGGGTAATGTCTTACCATTTGGGAAGCAGTCATGTGATATTACAGTTTGTGTGAATAATTTTAAAAGCTGTGTGATGTTTTCCAAATTCTCTGTGTCTTTGATATGAAAGATAAACAAGCAAGATACCAAAGTCTTGACTGAACAAGCTCCTAACAGAACTATATTTTTATAACCACACTTCCAGAATGCACAGTGATCAGCTGTAAAAATTAAGAGTTACTAGCCTTGATTGTGCATCTTGAACAAAAGTTAGAATTATTCATCCTATCTTAAAAGAACAGACTATCCAAAATGGAGCAGAGAGGGGAACATCTGAGAACACTAGGAATTAAAAAGTTCCCTGAACTGTGTAAATGGTTAAGAACATAGCTATTAACAGGAAGATTACTGGTTCAAACCCATCCACAGGCATTGAAGAATGACCTGGAGATCTACTTCGAAAAGGTCACAACCACGAAACCTTATGGAGCACAGTTCAACTTTGCACATGTGGGGTTGTCATTAAATCAGAATCGACTCAGCAGCTGGTAGAGATGAAAATAGACATGAAATTAGAAAACACTAAATGGAAAAGAAGGTATGACTTGAAGGCTATTTAGAAGGCTGAAACAACATCATTTATTAAAAGGTGAGGCAACATCTTTTTTTTTTTTTTTTTTTGCAGTTTGATAGAATGGTGAGAGTGAAGACAGCATCAAAGACAGACTCTGAATATTGAGGCCTAGCAGACTGAGTATATGTGAGCAGAATGAAGTTTTGAGGGGAAAAAAATGAGTTAAATCATATGTATTGAGAATAAAGTACCTGTTACACTACTGGGAGCTCTGGTGGTATAGTGCCTAAGGCATTTGACTGCTAATCAGAAGGATGGCAGTTCAAACCCACCAGACACTCCTCCAAAGGGAGACTGCCTTCCTCGGATACCTCCTCGGAAACCCAAGGAGGTGTCGCTGAGTCAGAAACAACTCAATGGCAGTGGTTTTGGTTCTGTTTGGTTTTGCAATGCTACTATTTTGCGTATTTCTTGACTATCTGGTTTGTCATATTGTTTGAAAATGGAGTAACTCAGTTTTTGGTACAACTGAAGCTTTCTCCAAAAATTTTTAAGTTGACAGAAACTTTTGAAATACTCAGTGAGTATTTCTCCCAAGAACAAGTATTCACATACTTTACTAATTCTAAGGAGCTCTGGTGGTTGGCTGTTAACCAAAAAAGTCAGCAGTTCGAACCCACCACCCACTCTGAGGAAAAAAGATGAGGTAGTCTGCTTTTGTAAAGATTTACAACCTTGGAACTCCAATGGGGGTCACTATGAGTCGGAATTGACTCAATGGCAGTGTGTTTGGGTTATTTTGGTACTCATTCTACTCTTCCATGAGGAACACCACATAGTAAGCTCATATAGAGACACAAAGTACTCTACCAAAGCGAACCCAAAATGACATTTAAAGCAACTCAACCAGACTTCTCTGTTCGATTCAACATAGAAACAGAACTACACTGAACTGAAGAATTAGAAAATGCCAAGACATTTTAGAACAGAGCAAAGAAATTAAATAGTGAAAGGATTTTCATCTCTCTAGGTTTAATACCAGGAGTTCTGGTGGCATAGTGCCTTACCAGAAGGCTGGCGGTTCAAATCTACCAGCCACTCCTCAGAAGGAAGATTGGGCAATCTACTTCCGTAGTGATACTGCCTTGGAAACCCAAGGACGGGTTGCTATAGAGTCACATCCGACTCGACAGCAGTGAGTTTGGTTTTTGGTTTTTAGGTATAATACTATGCAAGTAGATTTGATTTTATATCATGGTGAATTCCAGGAAAGCTGCTGTCTCATGTAAATAGCAGAGAACCTGCTAAATTTATGAAGATAAGGACACTGAGTTGCATTTTTCCAAGTTATAAAGTTCATCAGGGCTAATCTGCCTATACTAGTAGAAAAAAAAAAAAAAAAAAACGTATCATTGCCCACATAAGCATTATCAATACAGTGTGTTTAAATGTGAGCATATTGTATACTTGCATCTTAGCCTGAGCATGACAATGTTTTAACAAAATGTCAAAAGTTATTTCAGAACTCACTGTATGTTGCTATGGTGCAGTGTGCTGCAAAGAAAAAGCTAATGGGCTCTCTACTTAATGTGATTAGAGCCATTATTGACATAATGCCAGGAAGATACAAAACCATTAGCATCAGACTACAGCTCATTTTAGCATCCATTCAGATTTAGTATTTGATCCACAATTTTAATTTTGTTCTGTTCTATTCAGAGCTGCATTACACAAAATGCATAATTAAAAGCTTCTGTGATTCTCTCTACTTCTCAAATTAAAAACATAGCAAACATTTGTAGTTCTAATCCACTAGAAATTAATAAATCAAATAGTGCCTTTTATCCTCTTTCCTCCGTGCAATGCAAATTGCAGGTTGGGAATACTTTTGCCTGCAACAGAGTATTGCTACAGATGGAACCACTGCTCAAAGGAAAGAAAAGCCCTCAAACTGCCTCCTGTAGAGGCAAGTGAGAACCTGGAGGCCTCGAAGCACCAACAGCCTTATAATTCCAAGCAGTAAGCTGGAAAGTCTTTTGGCGAAGAAAAATTTTAATCAATTCACCATAAATCCTTTTGATGCATTTTCCTTCATTAGATCACTTCGTCAAGCATACACATGCTCCTAATTTAATTTAATCAGATGCACCATGTCTTTCTGTCAACAAAGAAGCAATTCCCTTTCCAAGGATCTCCTATCAACTCGTTATCCAAGGCAGCCTAGAGAAGTTGACGAGCAATAGGAGTTTGGCTTTATTCACCATTAACAAATGAAAGGGCTTCCCCCTAAAGATCTGCCATGAAGAGCTGAGATACTGACACCATTTCTAGTTGAATTGCTACTAGCAGCCTTCATCACCTGAAATAACAGATGATTATGGCTTGTTATAATAATAGCATTCCTTTCTCGTGGTGATAAAAAAAAATCTGAGAGAGTTCTGGAAGCACCATAAAAATAGCAGCAGCACAGAAAAGGCAAAAACCAAAAAACAAACTTACTGCCATCAAGTCAATTCTGACTCACAGAGATCCCCATAAGGTTTCCAAGGCTGTAAATTTTTATGGAAGCAGACTGTCTCATCTTCCTCCTGCAGAGTGGCTGGTGGGTTTGAAACATTGACCTTTTGGTTAGCAGCCAAATACCTTAACCATACAACGCCACAGCTCCTTAGAAAAGGCAAAGATAAATCTAAATGTATAGTCACCCCTACACTGCCCTTGACCTTCTTTGCATACCTGAGATCTACCAGTTGGGTTGTTCTTGTCTGTTCTTCTACTAGAGCTCACTTCCTTCTATTTGTAAATCTCCCACTTTCCTCTTTATTTATTTTCCATTTCCCTCTTGAACTCAAATTCATACTTCAGATCTCTGCTCAAAGCTCACTACTCGGGACAATCCCAAAAGTCCCCTTAATTATTTACTTTATTAAACCCTGTTGTTTTTAAGTGATTTTGAGTCAGTTTCAACTCATAGTGACTATACATACATACATACATACGTACATGTATGTATGTATGTATGTATACACACACACATATTACATGTGTATGTATGTATGTATGTATGTATAACAGCACAAAACATTGCTTGATCCTGTGCCATCCTCACAATAGTAGGTATGTTTGAGCCCACTGTTGTAGCCACTGGTGCCACAGTGCCTAAGACATTTGACTGCTAACCAGAAGCCTGGTGGTTCAAACCCACTAGCCACTCCTCTGAAGGAAGATTGGGCAATCTACTTCCATAGTGATACTGCATCAGAAACCCTAGGAGGGGTTGCTGTGAGTCAGATCTTACTCTATGACAATGAGTTTGGTTTTTGGTTTTGATATACTTTCCTAAGCATAATGTCCTTCTCCAGGGATTGGTCCCTCCTGATAATACGTCCAAGGTAAGAAATATAAAGTCGTAACAATCCTTGCTTCTAAGGAGCTTTTTGGCTGTATTTCATAAAGAGATTTGTTTGTTCTTCTGGAAGGCCATGGGATATTCAATACCCTTCCTCAATACTGTAATTCAAATATATCAATTCTTCTTTGGTCTTCCTTTTTTCCTTATCTAGCTTTTGTATACATATGAGGTGAACGAAGAGACCATGGTTTATGTCAGGCACATCTTAGTCATCAAAATGACACTTTAGTGTCTTAGGAGTTTGAAGTTTTTTTTTTTTTTTTTAATTATAACAGATCTACCCAATGAATTATGTCATTTGATTTCCTGACTGGTGCTTTTATGAAGTTTGATTTTTAAAGAATTTATAGCAGTTTGTAATTATATGTATGTGATCAGTTGCCACTGTTTCTTCCCACTAGTCTGTAAATACCACAAGGGAAGGAACCATGTCTGGCTTGCTCACCATTTTATAATTCCTTGAATCTACTATCCAGGGCACTATCTGTCTGGCACATATAAAACTCATTGCCATCGAGTCCATTTGACTCATAGTGACCCCTCCTTGGGCTTCCACGGCAGTATCTTTACGGAAGTAGGCTGCCCAATCTTCCTTCTGTGGAGTGGCTGGTAGGTTTGAATTGCCAACCTTCTGGTTAGCAGTCAAATGCCTTTGGCCCTATGCCACCAGAGCTCCGGTCTCAAAAAAAAAGAAGTTTGTAAAATGACAAAATGCTGCATTAATCTACCACTATCTCCTAACATTCTGCCTCAGTCTGTCATGTTGCTGTCATTTTCTATAGCTGAATGCATCAAAAAGATTTATGGTGAATTGTACACCTAGTGTTACAAGGTGATCATTCCTGAAATAGTATTAAAAAAAAAAAAAAAAGGAAGAAAGAAAAGTATAATGAAGTACAGATTTTATAATGTATACAAAACTTTTCTCACTTGTGGGGTTTTACACATTTCTGTAAACACATAGAAAGAGAATGGAGTGGGGACTGGTAGAAGTAATGTAAGACTCAGATAAGATAGTAACAGAAGCCCTCAAGAGTAGCCTGAATATTCAACTGAGCATAAAAATGAGAGTATTCCAAACTACCAATTCTCCACTGCGATAGAAAAGCAAAGGCAATGGGGGCAAGAGAGACAAAGACTTCTTCCTGAAGAATGGTTCATGATTGGTATTCTCCTTGATTGCCTTTGGTTTCTAGTATTTTCTTAACTTTTAAAATTTTATTTTCTTGTGATTGTTGAGAATTTACACAGCAAAACATACACCAATTCAACAGTTTCTACAAATACCATTTAGTGACATTGATTAGTCTACAAGTTGTATAACCATTCTCATTGTCCTTTTTAGAGTTGCTTCTTCCCCACTAACATAAATTCACTGTTCCCTAAGGTTCCCGTCTAATCTTTAGAGTTGCTATTATCAATCTGACCTCACATAGAGAGCAGACATTTTTTTTTCCCACCACCAATTAAGCTAAACTGTTGTTTGGTTTTAAGACTTCAGGCCTATGGCTCAACTTTCAGCCAAACAAGAGACAGGTCTATAAGAGAAGTAAGCACTCCTTAGAAAAATCAACCGAACGAGATCAAGGGCAGCATATGCCCAGAGACAAAGTTCAGAAAGCAGGAAGGGATAGGAAGAAGGACGAAAGGACACGGGAAATGCAGGGAGGAAGTAGGATAAGTGCTATTACATTGTTGGGATTGCAACCCTCAGTATGAAACAAAACTGTCTATGAACTGTTGAATGGAAACCTGATTTGCTCTGTAAACTTTCACCCAAATCACAATTAAAAGTTAAAAATAAATAAATAAAAGCTAAGTAGGAGTTGTTCGTAAATCAGATATTTGTAACCTGGAGATTGGCTGTATTCAAAAAAAGATCTGAAGGTGCACAATTAATATTTAAGAATGAAAAAAAAGGGAAGACAACTTGGGGGATTTTGGGGGGTTAAGGTTTAAAGATTATCTCAGGATAACAGTTTCAGGGTTTAATCCAACCTGCATGGCTGCAAGATGTGTGGAGTTCGTCAAAATTTGAAATTCTATTCTGTATTTCCCCCTTTTGATCAGGATTCTTCTATGGAATTGTTGATCACAATATTCAGTAATAATGGCTGGGCACCATGTAGCTTTTCTGGTCTTATGGCAAAGGAGGCGGATGTTCATGGAGGCAACTGGCCACACATTCCATCTCTCTTACTCCTCACTCTCGGTCTTCCTCTGTTGCTCCAGATGAATAGAGAACAATCGTCATGCCTTGGATGGCTGCTTACAAGCCTTGAAGACCCAAGGCACTGTACAATGAACTAGGAGGTAGAACAGAAGCACTTAACATGATATGTTAAGTGTTAACATGGCCAATTAACTGGGACATCTCATGAAACCATGGCCCTAAATTTCCAACCAAGGAACCAAATCCCACGAGGTTTTTGGTTGTACATAAACAGCCTCAGAAGCTACTCTTTTTTGTAGCAAAAGTTGTGTGATAGATAGATTTAGTATTTGCTTTTAAAACCAAAAATCTCCTCTTTATTTTCTTGATAAACCAAATATTTTAAACTTGTAACAGGCAGCCAAGACCATCTCACTAAAATAGTTACTTATAAGAAAACATTTTACCAGGAAGAGGTTCTTCTATATTATTCTCTTGATTTATTACCTAAGCTTCTTTTCTTTATATTTTAAGCTCTTTGGGCTCATCTTCCTAACAGGATGAAACAAAAATTTTGAATGATTTGTTTATAGTTTCAGATACACTGAAAAACTAAGCCCTTGATTATGAGACATTTGGCATTTGACTGTTAACCAGAAGGGTGGTGGTTCAAATCCACCAGCCACTCCTCGGAAGGAAGATTGGGCAATCTATTTCCATAGAGACACCGCCTCAGAAACCTGAGGGGTTCCTATGAGTTGGAAATGACTTGACGGCAGTGAGTACTTCCTTATAAAATTTAAAAAAATAAAGTTATAAAATATGAATATAGAAAAAAATGATGTTTTGTTGTTAGGTGCATGAAGTAAATTTCCAACTCATAGTGACCACACGTGACAGAGAACTGCTTCATAGGTTTTTCTAGACTATAACCCCTTTATAGGAGCAGATGGCCAGTTTTTTCTCCCACAAAGCCACCAACATTCCAGTTAGGCAAGAGCTTAACTGTGGCTCCATCAGGGCTCTCAGTAGAAAAAACAAACAAACAAACAAACTATATAATACCATAAAATTATATTTTATCATATATTATGTAATTATATTTTCATTTCAACTTTAGCATAATAGAATTTTCTTTTTTTGTTATCAAAGGACTAACTAGTAACAGTAATGACAGTAATATAACTAACATTACATCTTCCTTCCACGGAGCAGCTGGTGGGTTTGAACCACTTATCTTCTGGTTAGCAGCTAAGTGCCTTATCCACTATGCCACCAGAGCTCCATATAATTATATTTTCATTTCAGTTGTTGTTGTTTGCCGTCGAGTCGGCCCCGACTCATAGCAACCCCTCCTTGGGTTTCCGAGGCAGTATCACTACGGAAGTAGGATTGCCCAACCTTCCTTCCGAGGAGTGGCTGGTGGGTTTGAACCACTAGCCTTCTGGTGAGCAGGCAAGTGCCTTAGGCACTATGCTACCAGAGCTTTCAGAGCATTTCAGTTAGATAATAGAATTTTCTTTTTTGTTATCAAAGGACTTACACATGTTTCTTTGCATAAGAATCTTGACTTAAAAGGTACATATTCAGCACAAAAAGACAGGTATCCTCAGAGTAAATGTGGAAGAAAACGTGTTATTTCTATTCTAGTACTGATTCCCAGAAGGAAGTGGACACTCTTGGTCCTTTTATCTGAACTTCTCAGTATGTCTTTTTGTAGGTGCTCAGGAACTGCCATATCTCCTGAAGGAAAGGCTGGGTGGACCCCTGTATCTTTCCCTGTCCTACAAATAAATGACAGGAGTATTTGGGCAGAAACCCCCCAGCTGCATTTAGCTGATTCCATTACGTGGTCATTCATATTGTTTCACGGCTGTAACTGCTCTCCTTTTTCTTCTAGTGAGCTTAAGTCTGCCTTCCTGTAAAATGCAAGCCCTTGATGGATTCACAGAATCTGCCTGTTCTTTGGCCTATGTAGAAGCCCTGAGAGATGGAGTGCAGGTCCCACTCTGGTAGATTTTCCTCCAGACCAAACACTATGTCTTCAACTGGTCCCCAAATGGCCTATCTGCAAACCCTTTACCAACATGGTCACTCTAGGTAAGAGAACTACCACCGTTCACTGCCCTTCATATACTCTGAAACCCAGAATTAAATGCAAAATTCTAGATGCCATCTAACCAGCACTGAGAAGGGGATACTTCTTTCTCTACCATAACTCTGTACTTAATGAGCAAATGGACTTTTTCTTAAGGATACGCATGACATAAATGACACAGAATACAAAGGGTTTTCAATGTACAGTTTATTCCATAAAATGCTGCCTTTTTCTTAGACAGCCATCTATAACCTAATTTCTAATCTTATCTCCAATGAACAGTGTTAATGTAACACAGAATACTCAGCTTTAAAACATCTTTTAACACAAATTGTAAGATGAAAGGACTATTAGATGTAATAAGTATAGATCATCTAACGTACAGATGCTTATTAGCTTCAGAAACTGTGGGCTCGTCATTAACCATGTAGCTCCTGGCAAACTCCTCTAGGTCACAAAGGAATGTCATTGTGTAACAGCGTCATTAAATAGAAATAACTACCTTGTGGTACACTGCATTCTCAGCTCTCTCTCTCAAAGATCTTCTCTTACAAAAGAAAAGGAGCATGACACTGATATTAAACAGATGACCAATAGTGAAATGGGAATCCAATCCATGAAAAACAAAATGACTTAAAAAGAAAGACCAACTTGGTAGATGGAAACATATCCCCCAAGTTGGACCAAAATGGGATTTCAGAGGGTACTTTGGTGCGTATTCCACACCATTTCACTGCATTCTAATATGCCAAAGAGTACAAGGCCTGGGAAACGTTTCCAAGCTTCAATGAGGTTTATTTTCCCTTCAGTCAAATAGAGGCAATGTTGGAACCCATAATATTTTATTATTAAACATTTCAAATACACAGAAAAGTTAAAAGAGGTATACAGTGTATATCCATATATCTACCATCTAGATTTTACAATTAACATTTTATTGTACTGCCTTGTAAAGGTCTTTTTTATGTGTCATTGATCAGTATGAGACAACAGTCATAAAATTGATAATTTCAGGGTAAAATTTTCTGATATTATTGGGTCAGCACATATTTTTAAAGTACAGATATAAATCTTTCAAATGCTTAATTTGGGCTAATATATTCTTTTTGCATTTCAGGTCAAAATGCTTTCTTTGGGCACTCTGGGTAGAATAGGTGCTATGTTATTTATCTGTTTAACAGTTTGGCACATAAATAGTAAAATGTTATCTGTAATAACTTAAATTTTGGAAGAATACTTACCACTTTTGACAGTCTCCAAGTCTTTCTCAAAGTCTGAAAATTATTATAACAATAACAGCTACAACATAAATTACAGCAGCTAATACACATGTAGTGTTTACTATACAGCAAGTACCACTCTAAAGTATTTTATATATTTCAATTCATTCAATACAAGTAATATTTTTATGAAATAGGTACTATTACCACCTCCATTTTAACAATAAGAAACATGAGACACAAAGATTCAGAACTAGTAAGTAGCAGAAGAGGGATTCAAACTCCAGCAACAGGACAGGCCAGACTTCACAGCTGACAGATAACAACACTGCATTTGCCTCTCTAGCAAACAGATGATTCCTGCAATCTTACCTACCAGTAAGATTGTTTCATTTTGGAAACAATGTTCAATTTAATGCATCCTTAAAAAAGAGAGAGAAAGAAAAAAACAACTGACTTAGTTAGTGAGTAAAAAAATGTATGTAACCCATTGCTGTGGAGTTAATTCCAACTCATAGTGATCTTTTAGAACTGAATAGAATTGCCCCATAGGGTTTCCAAGGCTATACATCTTTATGGAAGCAGACTGCCCCATCTTTTTCCCACAGTGCAGCTGGTGGGTTTGAACCACCAACTTCTAGTTAGCAGCTGAGTGCTTAGCCACTGTGCTACCAGAATGTCTTAAAAACACATGTACAAACTGCTGGTGGGACTGTCAAATGGTACAAACCACTGTGGAAAGCAGTATGGCAATTCTTTAAACAGTTGGAAATAGAAATACCATTTGATCCAGCTATTCCATTACTAGTTATATATCCTAAAGAAGTGAGAGCCATGATAAGAACAGACATGCACACCCATGTTCATCGCAGCACTATTTACAATAGCCAAGAGATGGAAACAACCTAGGTGCCCATCAACTGAGGAATGGATAACCAAACTATGGTACATACACACAATGGAATACTATGCAATGCTTAAGAATAATACAGAATCTGCAAAACACCGCATAACGTGGATGAATTTGAAGGACATTATAATCACAGAAGGACAAATATTGTATTAGTCCATTACTGTAAAAGTCAAGGAACAGTTTATATATGGAAGGAAATTTTCTTTGTTGGCTACCAGGTTTGGGAGGGGAAGGGAGGGAACACTGTTAGATAGGTAGAGATAAGTATTGATTTGGGTGAAGAGAAGGGCAATGTACCAAATGTGAGTGATCAACATGGTGGCACTGAGGAAGAAGACGACAGAGAGAGGTACAAGGGAGGCACAGACAACAAAGATGAACCCTTTTGCACATACAGTACTGCGTTGTCAGTGAAGGCAAACATGGGTATACGGGTGGATAGATGGGTGAGCAGGCTGAATTATCAGGTATGCCTATGCCATGAGGAGTGTACCCAAGACCATGTATAGGGTTGGCAGACAATGGTTCTACAAGTGTATTTGTATGTTCTGTAAGAATTCCTAGGGGTATAGTAGAGCTGACAAGGGACAAGGCTACAGTCACTTCTTGGTCATAGCCAGCTACCCAGAGAGACTGAGTAGTTGAACCTGTAAGCTCGGGACCATAGTCACAGGGGACATCAAACTCAATTGGCATACATACTACACAAAACACTGTTCCACCTCCTACTTTGGCGAGTAGCAACTGGGATCTTAAAAGCTGGCAAGCAGCCATCTAGATGCAACAATGGGTCTCTCCTTGTCCAGAGTAAAGAAGAATGAAGAAAACCAAAGATTCATGGAAACAATTAGTCCTCATGACTGGGACACCATGTGATCCTCAGCCTATACAACTATGAGACCAGAAGAACTAGATGGTGCCCAGCTACCATTGTCAACCATTCGGAGGGGGATCTACGTAGGAGATGCTAGACAGAGAGGGAGAACAATACGGAACAATACCCAAAATCATTTGGGAAAAAAAAGGGGGGGGGGACCAGGTTTGCTGGTCTGATAGAGCCTGGTGGAACCACTGAGACTATGGTCCCTAGCTGCCCTTCAGGTCTGGAATTGAACCCACACCTGTGGCTTCCAGCCAAACAAAACACAAGCATATGAGTTGAACATGTACCTGAGGTAGATAAACTCCTTGGAGAGAACAATCACAGGAGAAAGAAGGGCTGTGTATGCACAGGGATACAGCTCAGTGGGCAGGAGTACATGGAGGGATTGACACAGGGTAGAGGTAATTTTCGGGGGAAGTAAAAGGGGAGCTTTTGTATTGGGGTAAATTGTAGTCAATGTCATGAGACAATGTGTGTGTGAACTGCTGTATGGAAAGTAAATTTGCTCTGTAAACTTTCACCCAAATCACAATTTAAAAAAAACAACAACAATAACAACAACAACAAAAACACATCTACAAGGTAATTGTAGATAAAAGGAGTTTATCTACCTCAGGTACATGTTCAACTCATATGCCTGTGTTTTGTTTGGCTGGAAGCCACAGGTGTGGGTTCAATTCCAGACCTGAAGGGCAGCTAGGGACCATAGTCTCAGTGGTTCCACCAGGCTCTATCAGACCAGCAAACCTGGTCCCTCCCCCTTTTTTTTCCCAAATGATTTTGGGTATTGTTCCACATTGTTCTCCCTCTCTGTCTAGCATCTCCTACGTAGATCCCCCTCCGAATGGTTGACAGTGGTAGCTGGGCACCATCTAGTTCTTCTGGTCTCATAGTTGTATAGGCTGAGGATCACATGGTGTCCTAGTCATGAGGACTAATTGTTTCCATGAATCTTTGGTTTTCTTCATTCTTCTTTACTCTGGACAAGGAGAGACCCATTGTTGCATCTAGATGGCTGCTTGCAAGCTTTTAAGATCCCAGTTGCTACTCGACAAAGTAGGAGGTGGAACAATGTTTTGTGTAGTATGTTATGCCAATTGAGTTTGATGTCCCCTGTGACTATGGTCCCGAGCTTACAGGTTCAACTACTCAGTCTCTCTACAAGGTAATTAGGAGCTCTGGTAGCATAGTGGCTAAGGCACTTGACTGCTAACCAGAAGGCTGGCGGTTCAAACCCACCAGCCACTCCTCGGAAGGAAGGTTGGACAATCCTATTTCCGTAGTGATTCTGCCTCGGAAACCCAAGGAGGGGTTGCTATGAGTCGGGGCCGACTCGAAGGCACATAACAACAACAACAACAACAAGGTAATTGTCATTATAATGTATTTGGAGCAGCAATCATGTATGCTGAACATGAAATTTATGCTTACACAGAAACCACATACAGAACACATAGTCCAATGTACATATAAGATGTGGAATCTTGGACAAATTAACTTCTCTGAACCTTGTCCTCAATGACAAAATGGGGAAAATAAGGTGACAGTAGTTCCCATTTCATTGGATCATTGTGACAAATGTGAGAATTATATAGGATAGTCTACAATCCAAAGTCCCAGTGATGGATATTATCAATGGATATTGTCTTCCAACACATTTAAAATCCACAGCACATTATCTGGCATATAGTAGACACTTAAAAATGTTATCAATAATAGTAATAGTAATGACAATAATGTAAGATAAAATAATATATGTCAGAGATAATTAACATGTACTGACATAATTGTGAAGAAAAATACAGACCCATAATTTTGTTTTAATGTTACCAAACAAATAATCTTAATCTTGGTCAAAACTAGCCTTCTGGGAGATGGCATCATAAAAGATATTTCTAATTAAATCAAGATGGGTACATCCAACTACAATTAGCAGAATCATTTCGTTTATAACGTAATTCAAGGGATATCAGCATGAGATCTCTGCTACCTACTATATACTCCACTTTGTCAACTCAGTTGATGCAAAATTGTTAAAATACTCTCAATATTTAACTATTGAAATACAAACCAAGAAGAGGTAAGAAAATCTCATCTATTGAATGACACAAGAAGAAACTATGGCTCCATTTCTAGTAGATTAAATTTCACTCTGGCACTGACGAAGAGGACTGCAGAAGCTGAATCTAAGACCCTCACACTCTTCACTCAATGAAGACAGAAAGATAGGTGATAAGACATGAAATCTTCACAGTTGCTGAACTCCCCGGCCTGCAGATAACTTATAAACTGTGTTACCTCTTCTTTATCTCCAATGAACAGCATCTCCCAAAACATGTGTTGTAAATCCCAAACCTCAGTACTTGTGGAGGTAATCCCATCTAGGGAATATGACTTTCTTTGCTATGTTAAGACAATGCCAGTGCAGGGTGCATCTTAAGTCACTCACCTCTGAGATAAAAAACAACAGATTAGGCACAGAGAAGCATACACAATGGGAAAGAAGCTATATACTACATGAAGACTGCCAAGGAACTGAGGGGAAGTAGAAAAGAGACAAGCACCTTCCTCCAGAGCCAACAGAGAGAAAACGCCTTTCCTTAGAATCAGCATCCTTAATTTAGACTTCTAGCCTCTTAAACTGTGAAAGAATAAATTTGTTTGTGAAAGCCATCAACTGATGGTGTTTCTCTTATAACAGCATTGAGAAACTAAGAGAGCAGGCAAAAATGGGGTCACTAGAATCAAACAAAGATCTCTCCCATCCTGTGCTTCTAACCAAACTAAACAAACCTAGAGAGGTCAACTTCCACAAAAAACTTTAGATCTTAGGACTCTTGGGGCCAGAATGGGGTTATTAGAGAAAGACATACTCACTGGAAACTTCAGAAGGCTTTCAGTAAAGTCATGCAAAGGTCCAGGGGTTTCCTTTAGCCTGCCCATCAGTTCACTCAGGTGTTACTAAAATCCCAATGGTCCATCTGACTGGGCTATTTAGTCTTTGCAGGCACAAATGGCAATTTGCTGTATGTTTTCAATTACAGCTATATTTTCTCCATCATGGCTAACAGCATGTAAAACAAAAAAGTGCCATTTTATACACACAAAGGCACTTATGAGGGGTCCAGGGGCTCTCAACACCATGCATTCTGAAAGGACTGATGATGGTGTAGTGGGAATGGGACAGGAAATGGACACTGTGACCCCTCCATCCCCTCCTGTTAATAGCATAGTGCAACTTTGTTGCTAAAAAAAGGAAAAAGCATATGCTTGCAACTACCTTGAGCAACAGGGAAAGACACTTGCTGCTGAAGCAGAGATGTCTGTACTGACATTGGTAAATCACTGAATATATACTGATATGGACATATTTCATTTCCTTAGACAATGCTATCCCTTTCCCCCATTTCTATTAATTCATTGCTCTCAAATAATGAGTGTCTCAGTCATTTTCTGGTATATAAGACTTCAATATCATAAAGTTACATGTTTTTGGTTACATGTGTGCAATCCAGTCTTTAAACAGATGTTAAACAACATGCAGAGTTTCTAAAATTACTGTTAAACACATTAACATTGGGTTACCTGGTATATACAGTATGCCATGAAATACAGAGTCATAAAGTCCCAGAGAAAGAAACATGAATCCCACACTCCACAGCAGGTATAGCTAGTTCCAGTGCTATTGTGGTATCAAGAACCTTGAAACTCTCTGCTTTAATCCAAATTCCAGCATATATACATGCATGTATACGTGTGTATGGTATAATCATTTTTATAATTAAAAGACAAAAAGGATGAGATAAAAAGCAAGCTGACTTTGTGTAAAGTATCTTCAGAATGGAGCCAAAGAAAAATGCCTTGAACAACATCCATGAAAAGATGTCACCAAGTCTCAGATTTGTAAGTACTAATCTCCACGTACAACCCCATCCTAAAGCTTTTTTGCCCCACCCACACACACTGTAATATAAAGTCCTGTACACAGTGGGTGCCACACAAAGTACACTCTACCCAGAACTCCAAATCGTCTTCTCTATATCTCTTCTACTCCCGGGTCTTCTGGGATAAAGAGGTTGTGGCCGTCTTCTTAAAATTACTTGAGTCTTCAAAAGACTTGTGTCAAGCCCTTGAGTCAAGTCCTCTTAAGACTCAGGCACCTCCCACTGACTCTCAACTCTCCCTCCGGTTAAATTTTGAACAATGTATGCCATTTTACACCTCAGCTCCGAAAAGGCAGCACAGGAGCTGGTGTACGGATGTGACAGAATGTTTTTATTCCACCCCTGAAAAAAGCTCCCTATTTTTGACACACTGGAAAATGTACAGCCAGAGAGTGCTTGAGGCGAAGATGCCACCCCAGCCTTACATCTGTCTGCTCTCATTTGTCTACAACTGTGCTTATAGATAAAACAAGCTTTCCAGATGTCATCACAAGCAGGGCTCATATGCTGACTTCACCGAGACACCATTGTTGGCTGCCAGCATAATAGAGTTGTAAAACTAAAATATTTAAACTCTGAGCTACTCAACACAACTTTGACTGTCACACAGGATCTTATTTCAGGATTAATTAATGTATACCCCAATAAAATTATCATGTGTTAAAAACAGAGGTGGCTGGCATTCAGAAGGATTTTTTTTTTTCCTTTTCCCAACTATTCCAAAGGCGTACTTCAGCATCATGAAGAGATTTCCAAAAGAGAGCAGGTATTTCTACATGTGCATATCCCTACCAGCGCCTTCAGTTTTGGGCGCTACATCTTACTGTGCAAGAAACAATATGCTCTCATTGTTTAGAAGAGACATGATGAACTTAAGATGAACAAAAACAATATTTTCATAGTCTAAGGGGAAGGCCATGACAAGTGATGGGGGAGACTACTAAGAGGCATGCTATATGCATCCATATGTGAAACTTGGCTTCAGGCAACCTGGTATAAGGAAGCTTGAATGATTGTCTGAGATCACAATATCCCTGTGGGTATAACTATAACCCACTGTACAGAAGAAGACTGTGCTGGTTTCATAACATCCCTTAACAAAGAATTCTTCATTCCTATGCTTCCTGAAAAAGTACACATACACACATAGTTTCTGATTTCCTGTTTCTCTGTACCAATGAAACAATTTCGTTTTCAAGGAGAGAGTTCACAAGAAGCTCAGCCCTTGTCTAAAGACAACTGTATCATCTAATACAGTTGTTCTGGATTGTAAAAAGAACTCTATACATCTTTCTTAACTTGGGCTTTGCTCCTGATAAATTTTTTCTAGCCCAGTTAGCATTTCGGTAAACTTAGATCAGGTATATTCATTAAGCCCCGATTTTACTAAAAGTCTTCAAAAAGTCTTGTGCTATAAGCCGTGTGGAGTTTCTTCTTAATCTGGTAGAAGACCACCTTTGCACTGACCCAGTCAAGGCATTATAGAGGGACGGTTAGGGTGGTCCTCACCCCACAGGACTCATTTCATGTTTCCAAAGCTTAGAAAATACATAGTAAGGCTAAGTACATACCCATACTCTCCGTCATTCAATGCACAGTTGAATACAACATTTACTTGTGATGTCATTCAAGGCAAACAATTTATTGAGAGAGGAAAGGAGTAAGCTGCTTTGCTTCTCTACCATCCTGAATGTTTCCATCTTTTCTTGAGTTGATCTAGTTTAAGACCTCTGAGTAATAAATCACTGCTTGTCTTACTGATCTAATACTGCTGTAAGAGAA
>NW_006922022.1:954749-1006361 GCF_000298275.1 Orycteropus afer afer | reverse complement strand
TTGAACCACCAGCCTTCTGGTTAGCAGTCAAGTGCCTTAGGTACTCTGCTACCAGAGCTCCTTTTGGGTGTTTAGGAGACTAGAAATCCAAATTCAGGGTGTCAGTTCTAGATGGAAGACTGTCTTTCTCTGTTGGTTCTGGAGAAAGAACTGTTCAGCTTCTGCTTTCTGGTTCCTTGGAGATCACCAAATGTCTTGGAATCCATCTTACTCCATCTCTGCTTCTGTAGCTTGTTTAGGCTCTTTTATATCTCAGAAAAGATTCATTTAAGGCATACCATACACTAATCCTGTCTCCTTAACATAATAAAGATAACCTATTCCTAAATGAGATTATGACTACAAGAATAGAAGTTAGGATTCATAATACATATTTTTTGGGGACATAATTCAACCCATAACACCCCTAAAACATTTAAGAGTTCCCTAAGGACTGCAAGCTTCATGCTTTGTACATTCCCACTCCTGTCCTAGGAACTACTGTTTATTTTAATGTAAAATAACAGTATAGGCAGTTCCCAGGTTACGAACATCTGATTTACACACAACTCCTAATGGTCCTTTAATGTAGGACTTCAGACTGGTTCTGTCATGGCTGATGAAGTGAAACAGGAATAGATCTGAATTTTTACAAACTGATTCATCACAGTAAGCAGAATGGGAAAAATTATGTGCCGAAGCCCTGGGATGGAAGAGTTGGAAGAGATGCAATAAGCCCTTTCAGGAGCTTGATTTATTATTCAGAGGTCTTAAACTAGATCAACTCAAGAAAAGATGGAAAATTCAGGATGGTAGGAAAGCAAAGATAGGATTATTGGCAGTATCCTGGAATGCCACACACATTCAAAATGGCAATGGTTGGCTGCCATCTTTGAGTAGGGCATCACTGTTTAAAGTTATATAAATTTGCTCTTACTGTGAAAGGACTGAACCAAACCTTACCAAACAAAAACAAAAACAAAAACAACCCACTTCATCCCAATGAACTTCACTTGCTGAATGTGTAGCTTTTAACCCACTGAAAAGGCTCTGAGCCTTTTCTTCCAATGCAGTAAGGCTAAATAAAAACTGTATGCCCTGTTCTGGCTGACCTATAACTTCCTAAAGCCACGGTTAGGAACAAATCTTGTTCAGAAGCTGGGGACTGCCTGCAGAGTCGAAGCAAACTGTCACAGCGTCCATCTATGTCAGATGATTCAGACCTCCCCAATATCTCCTATATCGGCCTGAAAGGAAGGTGCTGATGAAAATGGAAGATCTGGGTGCTAAACTTGCAGTCACTCCCTACTTCTGAGACAACAGTTAGACAGCTTGACGTAGGAAGAATATCATTCCTGGTTTCAGAGGACTCAGTGACCCTCCTTCATTTTCAGGCAGGGGTAAAATTTCAGCTAGGGGCATTAAGAATTACTGCTAAAGCACAATATTACACAGCAGAAGGAATCCTTACACACTAAAACGAATATGTACCCATTTTATTACTCTTCTAGTACTACCACTGGACTATGTCATCTGAAAAGAATCTTGTCATAACTTATTTTGAGTGATGCTTACTTAATCTAACCCTGATGATCAGCTTTTAAGCAGATGTACATTCCCAGATATTTAATGATACATCAGATGCTTGCATATTTGAGCTAAAGTTTACATTCAGTTCTTTAAACTTCTCCTATTTTTTTTATGAGGAGTACAAATTATTATTGAACAGTAGCAATGTTCAATAGAATCACATGACATTTTCAATATCTCTTCCTTTAAAATCAGCTGGGAAATGCAGAAGTAGTACCTTCTATACTTTTCCCTTCTTTAAGAAAAGAGATTGGGCCACTCAGTTACCTGTTTGCCTAAGGGCAAGAAGATGAGCCTGGAGCTGAGCTGGAGGGGCCACTAGTTTACTTGAAGATCAACTAGGAGCACAGTCTTGAGGTCAATTGTCCTCTGCCAGTTATGGATCAGAGAACATAATAACAGCAATAAGCCTCTGAGCCAGGAAAGAGCCAGTTCTGAGCACTGAGACGTATCAAGACAAGCAGTGTTACTTGCAGGTCCATATTTGAATACAGTTGCATTGAAAAACAACCTAATTTAACAATTCAGAAGTTCTGATATATGTTTTATAAAAATGTATGAGAGACCCAAAAGCCATGGAGAGTCATAATTTTGAGCCGCCTCATTTGCTTCTCTTTTATTACAGTCCTACATGGTAGGCACAAGCCCTTTCCTGAAAAGAGAATATTAAATCTTTATTCTAAACTGTTTTAGCAGAACGATATTAACAGTAGAATATTATTTTGTCTGACTGATAAAACACCATTCAAATAAAACCAGAGAGCACTGAACCCCAAGTCCTATGAGAAAAAAAGTGATGAGCTATCTTCAGAAATAATACTTCCTTGTCAGTCTTAAGATTCAAGTAACATCTCTACTGTTGCGTGAGCCCCAAAGCCGATTACCTAGAGTGAAGGCAGCTATTCATAAAGAGACATTTCTCTGGGTCACTTTAATAAGGAAAGCAGATGTATGAAATATTCTTTATCTTTCTCACATGTATATTAGGTCTTTTTAATGCAGGGTAGGTAAGAAGCCAATGTGAGCATATAAGCAAACCAAGCTTTGGTGCCAAAAAAGACACGATTTAAGTTTATAAGAGAGGGTTGAATACTGGAAAATATTCAGATTCATTATTAGATTCAACTGAGCAAACTCCCCATGTCTTAATTCTCTAGTGTTGCTATAATAGAAATACCAAAAGTGGATGGCTTTAACAAACAGGAATTTATTCTCTTACAGGTTAGGAGGTTAGAAGTTAGGGCTAGGGGAAGGCCCCTCAATCTTGAGCTTCAGCTCTGTCTCTTGTTCCAGGCCCAGTGGGGCTGGAGGCATGTCCTAACTCAGGCAGTTGCAGGTTGCTGAGGCTGACAAACCCAAGGTCAGCAGGTAAAACGGTACAATCCCAAGATCAATAGATAACATGGCAGGCCACTAGTTCAATCCTAGAACAACCTCGAGATCAGCAGACAACACAGCAGGCTACTAGTTCAAGTCTTCAAGATGAAGACTTGGCCAAATGCTGAATCCACTATGTGTCAAAAAGCTCCAGACCCTCCTCAAAGCTTCTCCACATATACGGGAAGCAGGCCACATCCCAAAAGCAACTACTCAGATATTCACAGCAGATTCCACCATGGTGGTGATTACAGTCTCATCATGGAGAATGAATAACTTTATCCAGCTGCCAAGCCATCAAAACTGTGGCTCAGCCAAGTTGACATAAAACTGTTAACTACCACACCCCAATATTAGTACTTATGCCTCACCTTTGGAGCTCCTTTCCTTAGTCTTTGCACCACCAAACCACATACCCCACACAGCATGCACAAAGGCACCATTCTTCCTTTATTATATTTCAGTATATATGTCATTACAATTTCTGTAAGGGTATCCCAAAGTCGTAACAATGACCTTGATGACTCAAAAGGTTTCTAATTTTCTATCAAATTTACAAGGATTTTTCCCCCTAACCTACTTTATTTTGATGATCCAAAGAAAACAAAACAAAAATATAATATGAACAGTCCCCTAAGTTTGGAAACCTGTTTTCTGCCCTAGATATCTCTTTTTAAATAATCAAATGATTGACAACAGTAATAGACAGGGTTTATGTAACACTAACAGGCCTACATTTAAACTAACTGAAAAATTATGCTGAACCTAGTTTGAACTCACATAAACAAATTAAGCAACTTTGTAGGAATAACCACATAGTGTTTCTATATGAACAGAGTCAAATGCTTTAGTGGAAACAAGTTTGTTTGTTTTTAATCAAATGAATGGTTTTAGCTAGGTATCTTTTCATACACTGAAATAACTACTCAGGGCTTAGCCTGCAAATACTTCAGATTAAGCACTGCTTTAGATACTATGTGGATTGCATCAGAAACCCACTGTTGTTGCATTGATTCCAACTCTTAGCAACCCAGTTATACACAACAGAACTGCCCCATAGGGTTGCCAAGCCTGAAAACCATGGAAGCAGACTGTCTCATCTTTGTCTTACAGTATTGGAGGATTAGAACCATGGACCTTTTGGTTGAAAGCTGAACACTTTAACCACTGTGCCACCAAGGCTCTGGACTACAAATTCCTGGGTGTTTTTTTTTTTTTTTAATGCTATACTGGAAACATATATGAAATATTGGAATTCTAATTCCTATCATTCAGTCAGCCATAGCACTGGCCAATCAAGGAGGAAAGACTAAAATTTAAGCTAGCTCAAAACCAGTTAAGTCTTATAAGGTCTTCATTTTTAGCAAAAAAATAGCAAACACTAACTGGTAGAGTTAGTGAAAACTGTAAGAAAAACATTTCAGAAATCACAAAATCATCGATATCTTGTTTTAATCATTACTAATTACCCTAATTTCCAAAACTTTGGCAAACCAATTCATTATAAGCCTTTGCACTGTTGTTGTTGTTAAGTGCCGTCGAGTCGTTTCCGACTCATAGCGACCCCATGCACAGCAGAACGAAACACTGCCCGATCCCGCGCCAGCCCCACAATCCATGCTATACTCGAGCCCATCATCGCAGCCACTGTATCAATCCATCTCCCTGAAGGCCTCCCCCTCTTTCGTCGACCCTCCACCCTACCAAGCATGACATCCTTCTCCACGGAATGGTCGCTTCTTACACAACATGACCAAAATAGGTGAGACGAAGTCTGGCCATTCTTGCTTCCAAGGAGCATTCTGGCTGCACTTCCTCAAGGACAGATCTGTTAGTTCTTTTAGCAGTCCACGGTACTTTCAGCATTCTTCGCCAGCACCACAACTCAAAAGCATCAACTCTTCTTCGGTCTTCCCTATTCATTGTCCAGCTCTCACATGCATACCAGGCGATTGGAAATATCATGGCTTGTGTCAGGCGCACCTTAGTCCTCAAGGAGATATCCTTGCTCCTCAGCACTTGAAACAGTTCCTTCGCAGTTGACTTCCCCAATGCTACACGTTGTCTAATGTCCTGACTGCTGCTTTCATTGGCATCGATTGTAGAACCAAGCAACGTGAATTCCTTGACAACCTCAATCTTCTCTCCATTTATTGTGATGCTGCTCATTGGTCGAGTTGTGAGGATTTTTGTTTTCTTTGTGTTGAGATGTAATCCATACTGCAGACTGTATTCTTCAACCTTCATCAGTAGGTGCCTTAAGTCATCCTCACTTTCAGCAAGCAAAGTTGTATCGTCTGCATATCTCAGGTTGTTAATGATTCTTCCTCCAATCCTGATTCCACGTTTTTCTTCATGTAGTCCAGCTTCTCGGATTATTTGCTCAGCATATAGATTGAATAAGTGTGGAGAAAGAATACAACACTGACGCACTCCCTTCTTGATTTTAAACCATGTAGTGTCCCCTTGTTCTGTTCGAACGACAGCCTCCTGGTCAAGGTACAGATTCCTCATGAGTACAATCAAGTGCTCAGGGATTCCCATTCTTCTCAATGTTATCCATAATTTGTCATGATCCACACAATCAAATGCCTTTGCATAGTTAATAAAACACAAGTAAACATCTTTCTGGTATTCTTTACAAGTAAACATCTTTCTGGTATTCTTTGCCTTGAGCCAAGATCCATCTGACAACAGCTATGATATCCCTTGTTCCACGTCCTCTTCTGAATCCGGCTTGAACCTCTGGAAGTTCTCTATCAATATACTGCTGCAAACGTTTCTGAATTATCTTCAGTAAGATCTTACTTGCATGTGATATTAATGATATTGTTCTATAATTTCTACATTCTGTGGGATCACCTTTCTTTGGAATGGGCACAAATATGGATCTCTTCCAGTCAGTTGGCCAGGTAGCTGTCCTCCAAATCTCTTGGCATAACTGAGTGAGCGCCTCCAATGGGGCATCTGTTTGTTGAAATATCTCAATCGGTATGCCATCAATTCCCGGAGCCTTGTTCTTCGCCAGTTCTTTCATTGCAGCTTTGACTTCTTCCTTCATTACCATTGGTTCTAGATCATATGCCACTTCTTGAAATGGATGAAGATCGATCAGTTCTTTTTGGTACAGTGACTCTGTGTATTCCTGCCATCTTCTCTTGATGTTTCCTGCATCATTCAATATTTTTCCCATAGAATCTCTCAATATTGCAACTCGAGGCTTAAATTTTTTCTTCAGTTCTTTCAGTTTGAGAAATGCTGAGCGTGTTCTTCCTTTTTGGTTTTCAGACTCCAGGTCTTTGCACATTTCATTATAGCTTTTGCACTAGGATTAAAAATTAACATATGGGGTTTCGAAACCTTTGCTGTCCAACAAAAACATGATCTGACCCATGGAAGTATTTTATGTTTTCTACTAACAATAAAGAAAAAATAAGAATAAGTAAAATTACATTAAATTTAATATTTTACTTAAACCAAAATGTCCAAAATATTATCAATTCAACATATATTCAATATGAAAAATTTATAATAGTTAAAATTTTGCTTGATATTTAATCTTTGAAATCTCATATTTACTTTTACCACATATCAAATTTGGTACTGCATACTTGAAATATATGGCTAGTGCCACCAATGAAATCAATTTTAAATTTTATTTCAACTTAAATAGACACATATGGCTAGTGGTTACCTTAATGCACATCACAGTTCCACAGTATAATGATAATAATTCACCCTGTATTGAGATAACAGCTTTAACATGCTAGGACTAGATTTTAGCATCAAAATCCTAGGACTAGAGAAATCTTAAAAAACACAAAGTATGAAACATCAGTGGTTACTGGTCTAAGGATTGGAGGGCTGCATTAAAATATTGTATATGCAAATATGATCCATGGTTTACATAAATGTGTTTCTGACAGTTTTCATTTTCCGTGCACATGTGTGGTGATGTGTGATTTAGTGTCCAAAGGAGAAAAACACATCAGCCATCTTCAAAGGCTCTTGGCTGATATTTTATGTTACCCGCCTTTCTCCTCCCCAAAGGCTAACTCCATGGCAGGTTTGAAGTACTTTCAAAAGGAAACATTCTTGAGTGATTTGAGTGTTACATAAGGAGACCTGAAAAGTTTCTTACCCTCAAAAATGTCAGATGCTTCCATATGTTCAGATGACTCAAAAGAATGTTAACAAAACTAGAGAAGGCAGCAGAACTTAGAGCTCAAAACGCCTGGCAGGAGAATAAGAACCCTGGAATCTCTGCACTGATGAATCATGTGACCTTGATCAAGTTATTATGTATCCTTATGCCTACCTGATGAACAGTAAATGCTTCTTCTTCCCTTGAAAAAATGTCCTGCAAGAAAAAAATCAAGCATATCCTCTATTCTTCCAATGACCCCCAAAGTGAAACATGTAACTTCAATCCCAATTCAAAAATCACCCTTTGCAACTCAAAAGCACTCACCATTATTAGAGCAAATCTAATGTTTCCTCAAACTCTCACCTACACATACTGCATATTTTTATGGGGACATGCTATAGACTCCACTTATGATATATTAAACGTGTGTAGGTGTGTGTGTATTAGGAGCTCGCATGGTGCTGTGGGTAAAGCATCTGACTGCTAATCAAAAGACTGGCAGTTCCAACCTACCAGTTGTTTTGCAGGAGAAATGATAAGCCTTGCTTCCGTAAAGGTTTACAGCCTTGGAAACCCTATGGAGAGGTTCTACTCTGTTCTATAGGGTCACTGTGAGTTGGAATTGACTTCATGGCAGTGGGTTTGTGTGTGCTGGTTTAAGAACATCTCTCTTTTCCATTAGACTTGAGAGCACATAGAAGGCAAGGGCCATATTTCCCTCATTCTTGTATCTCCCAAATCAGATGACCAGTACTAGTGTGATACACTGAAAGCACTCTGCGTTCTTTGAATAAGAGAAAAATTTGCTCTCTAGTAGAGGACATAACAAAGGAGCTCTGGTGGTGTAGTAGGGAAGGCATGTGGCTACTAACCAGAAGGTTGAGGGTTCAAACCCACCAGCTGCTCCATGGGATGAAGATGAAGCAATCTACTTCCTTAAAGATTTATGGCCTTGGAAACCCAATAGAGGTAGCTATGAGTTCGAATTGATTTGATGACAGTGGGTTTGGTTTTTGGTTTGATAGAAGAAATAACAAATGCAAACTAGCTAACAATAAAATCCAGTACAACTGGTTTAGTGTGAGAATCAGCAGTTCCTAACCTCTTCATGAAGAAGCCCTGGTGGCACAGTAGTTAAGTGCTCAGTTGGAGGAATATGTGGACGTCTGCTTCCAAAATTCGACAGCCTTGGAAACTCTACTGGGCAGTTCTACTCTGTTATATGGTCACTATGAATCACAACAATGAATCAGAAACAATTTGATGGCAATGGGAACCCTTTAGGTACTCCCAGTGTTGTAGAGGACTCTCTGGAACAAAGATTCAAGAGGAAACTTTTAGACTTGAATAAGCAGTATATAAGAGCTAAAATCCTACAGGCCAGAAGACTGCATATGAACAGATGTGTGAAAAGGGGATACAAGTTTGAAGGCATAAAGGAGCAAAAGTTGACATCTGAAATGAGGATGCCACGTTAAGGATGGTACAGAGAGCTAAGGCAAATATTTTTTATTTTATGTTGCAGTTAGTGAAAAGTCAACAGAGGATTTTGAGTATAGCAATGAGATGACGAAAGTGGGATTCAAGGAAGAAGGATCTAGTGTCACTGTCAATGAGGCACATGGCTGGAAGCAAACTGATTAATCAACTCTATTTCAGTATCTGTGGTGCAGTGAATTAGTTGGTATGGCTTTTCTAATCATAGTCTTTGTAACTCCCACATTACTGGGTGGGACCATGCAAATAAGGTGTGTAGAACTCTGATGTTGGGATTGATTAGTTTTGTCACTCTGCCAGGCTTAAAATGAGCCTTCCTGGAGGCAGAGGTGGAGGATATCACTGCCAACAAGAGAAGAGCTGGAGGTGAAGTGGAACACATCCTTGGACCCGAGATCCCTGCACTGGATCTCCCTGGCTGAGAGGCACCCCAGCAGAGAGACTTCACGGCAGAGAGATGCCCCAGCAAAGGGACAGTAGCAGTGGAACCAAGACATATGAGATGGAGCAGCAGGTTTACCTGGCTAACAGAGGCAGAGGTCAGTCAGGCTGAGAGGCCAAGGGCCAAAGAGGTGTATCTGAGGGCACAGAAGAGAGGAGACTGTCCTGATCGAAGAATTGTATTCTGAGCGTGTTCCTGAACCTGAATTGTAGCCTGTTACATACCTAATAAATCCCATAATTGTAAGTATTGTCTGCGAGTTCTGTGTGGCCATTGCAACGAATTGCAAACCCAGCAGACAAGTAGTGAGTACCATGTGAGGGACAGCTGGGTCAAAGTTGGTAAGAGGCTGGAGGGTGCTGCATCTGACCTCATAGGAATAAGCCTTCAGCTGCTGATGGTGATTCTGTCTTCCTCTTGTGAAGTTAGAGGAGATCAGAAGATGCCGCCTCCAAGTCCTTTTTGCAATATCCTTACCAGGTGGCCAAGGACTCATCAAGGAGTGGCCATTCAAAAGGGGGAGGGGAACACCCTCTATAAAATACACTGAAGGAACTGTATCAAGTGCTGAGGAGCAAGGATATCTCCTTGAGGACTAAGGTGCGCCTGACACAAGCCATGATATTTCCAATCGCCTGGTATGCATGTGTGAGTTGGACAATGAATAAGGAAGACTGAAGAAGAGTTGATGCTTTTGAGTTGTGGTGCTGGCGAAGAATGCTGAAAGTACCGTGGACTGCTAGGAGAGCTAGCAGATCTGTCCTGGAGGAAGTGCAGCCGGAATGCTCCTTGGAGGCAAGAATGGCCAGACTTCGTCTCACCTATTTTGGTCATGTTGTAAGAAGGGACCACTTCCTGGAGAAGGATGTCATGCTTGGTAGGGTGGAAGGTCGACGAAAGAGGGGGAGGCCTTCAACAAGATGGATTGACACGGTGGCTGCGAAGATGGGCTCAAGTATAGCAAGGATTGTGGGGCTGGCACGGGATCGGGCAGTGTTTCATTCTGCTGTGCATGGGGTCGCTATGAGTCAGAAACGACTCGACGGCACTTAACAACAACAACAATAAATCTTTACAAAAGTAGACTGGCCTCATCATCTTCCCACAGAATAGCTAGCAGGTTTGAACTGCTGACCTCTTGGTTAACAGTTAAATGCCTTAGCCAACATACCACCAGAGCTCCTTATTCAAATGGAAAGGAGGATGCATTTCACAGAAATGACAGATCTGGTAACTCACCAGACATAAGAAAAACAGAGATAAGAGTCAAAAAACTTTTTTTTCCTAACAATATTCATTACTTGAAAGCTAGGGAGAATGTCAGTAATTCTGAAACTGAGGAACTAGAAGAAGGCCTAAGAAAGACAGTGAACTTCACTTGGACTGTATTAAGTAAAAATGAACAGAAACTTATCTAATCCCAAAGTCTCAAGTTAGCAGCTAAGTATAAATGTTTAGTTGTTCACCTTTCCCCCCTTTCTCTTTCTCTCTCTCTCTCTCTCTCTTTTTCTGTGTCTGTGTGTTGGAGATAGAAAGATTGCCTGTCTCTTAGGACTATTTCCCTTGAATTTTAAATCTCTTTTTAAGTTATATGGAAACAAGACCAAAGAAAAGTTATTGCTAGAAGTGTGTTTATGCTGCCAGATTAATCAAAATCTTTATTCCTTCTATAAAATACACTGATGCCCATATCATACTAAATATAAAGAATGAGTAAACTATACTCAAGTATGCTCACAGACTTCTGCTCTTACCATTTTATTTACCAAGAGCCAGTTGTCTATTCTTAGGCTTATGACAGTGCCAACTATAATTAAAATTTCATAATTTAATGAAATATTATAAAAAATCAATGGAATATGATTGTAAAAGGAAAAGTTCAAGCTATCAAACTAAGTTGAATGCTTTAGGAAGTCATAATAAAAGATGAGTCACTTAAAAACTAATATATAAACAAAACCTTGCTCTCAAATTGTTGTAGGCAAGGCAACTGTAAAAAAGTAAAGGATTCTGTATACTACAACTTCATATGTATCTAGTCTGTTGTTAGCTGACATCCAGTTGGCCTTTGACTCATGGCAATCCCATATGCAAAGGAATGAAACACGGCGTGTTCCTGTGCCATCCTCATAAAACGTTGAGGATGAAACCACTGCATTCCATGAACATAATCCATTCATAGGTTTATTGTTCAGAAGCACATCACCAGACCTTTCTTCTTAGTTTGTGTAAGTTGGGAAGCTCCACTGAAACCAGTTCAGCATGGTAGTAAAATGTAAGCCTCCACCTACAGACTGCTGGGGGCTTCACAAGAGCTGCATTGGCCAGGAATCGAACCTGGGTCTCCCGCATGGAAAGCGAGAATTCTACCACTGAACTACCAATGCCTCATTATCTAAGTCTAGGTTTCTTTGAAAGCATTTTAGGTGAAAATCTTAGTATGCATTACAAATGTAATCTACAGAAGAAAGCTACTTTAGTACTACAGTCAACACACCTATCAAAACCTAAACGCCTTGGTGTAACCTCAGAACTTTGGAGAATGAATGCACATTTATACATTTCAAGTTTAAAATGCTTAGAGCATAGGATTTTTATTTGTTTGTTTTATGGTAAAGAGTCCCCATTTGAACTGACTAACTGGCTAGCTGTTGGTTCTGGTTGCAAAAGATAAGAGGGATTTAGTGACCCTATGTACAGCAGAGAGTAATATACCAGTGTTGCACTGCTATTCATAAGGTTTTCACTAGTCTTTTTTTTTTTGAGACATGTATGGCCCCTTTCTTCTTCCCAGCCTGGAAGCTCTGCTGAAACCTGTCCACCACATGAAATACCGGTGGCATAGCCACCAGCCTCACAGCAACACACAAAAGCTACCACAGTACAACAAACTAACAGACAAGTGGTGGAGCACTGGAAGTGCTTACTCGACTATGCCAAGAAATTTGGAAAACAGCTACCTGGCTAACTGACTAGAAGAGATTTATATTTTTGCCCATTCCATAGAAAGAAGATCCAACATAACGTGGAAATTACTGAACAACATCATTATTATCATACATTAGTAAAATTTTGCTGATGGTAATTAAAAAATGGTGGCAACTTTATACTGACAGGGAATTTCCAGAAATTCAAGCTGGATTCAGAAGAGGACGTGGAATGAGGGATATCGTTGCTGATGTCAGATAGATCTTGGCTAAAAGCAAAGAATATCAGAAAGATGTTTACCTGTGTTTTATTTACTATGCAAAAGCACTGGACTGTGTGGATCATAACAAATTATGGATAATATTGAGAAGAATGAGAATTCCAGAACACTTAATTTTGCTCAGGTGGAACCTGCACACAGACAAAGAGACTGTCATTCGAACAGAACAAGGGGATACTTCACGGTTTAAAATGAAGAAGGGCATGCATCAGGGTTATATTCTTCCATCATATTTATTCAGTCTGTATGCTGGGCAATATGAAGAAGATTATAGCTGGACTATATGAAGAAGAATGTGGCATCAGGTTTGGAGGAAGACTAACAAATTGAGATATACAGATTACACAACTTTGTTGTGTAACTTTGAAGCACTTACTGATGAAAATCAAAGTCTGCAGTTTTCAGTATGGATTACACTTCAATATAAAGAAAACAAAAATCCTCACAACTGGACTAATAAGCAACATCACAATAAATGGAGAACAGATTGAAGTCGTCAGCAATTTCATTTTACTTGGATTCACAATCAATACCCATGGAAGCAGCAGTCAAGAAATCATATGTCATATTGCACTGGGCAAATCTGCTGCAAAAGATCTCTCTAAAGTGTTAAGGAGCACAGATGTTGCTTTGAAGACTGAGGTGTGTCTTACCCCTGCCTTGGTATTTTCAGTTGCCTCATATGCATGTGAAAGCTGGACAATGAATAAGGGAGACCGAAGAAGAGTTGATGCCTTTGAATTATGGTGTAGGTGAAGAATATTGAAAATACTATGGACTGCCAGAAGAACTAACAAATCTGTCCTAGAAGAAGTACAGCCCGAATGCTTCTTGAAAGGGAGAGTGGTCAGACTTTGCTTCATTTAGTTTGATCATGTGGTCAGAAAAGATCATTCCCAGGAGGAGGATATCATGCTTGGTAAAGAAGGGGTCAGCAAAAAAAAGGAAGACCCTCAAAAATATGGATTGACACAGGGGCTGCTATAATGGGCTCAATTATAGCAAGGATTCTGAGGATGGTGCATGACCAGGCAGTGTTTCATTCTGTTGTACAAAGGGTCGCTACGAGTCACGGGTGACTCGACGGCATCTAACAACAACGTGTACAATAGAACGAAATGCTGCCATCCAGTTGGGTTGACCCCTTCTTGGGTTTCCGCGGCAGTATCACTATGGAAGTAGATTGCCCCACCTTCCTTCCGAGGAGTGGCTGGTGGGTTTGAACCACCAGCCTTCTGGTTAGCAATCAAATGCCTTAGGCACTTATGCTACCAGAGCTCCTATCCAGTTGGGTACCATCCTTACAATCATTTCTATATTTGAGCCCAGTGCTGCAGGCACTGTGTCAATCCATGCCCTTGAGGGGCTGTTTCTTTTTCACTGACCCTCTATTTACCAGGCATGGTGTCCTTCTCCATGGACTGGATCCTCCTGATAACATGTCCAAGACAGATTTGTTCGTTCTTCTGGTAGTCCATGTTATATTCAATATTCTTTGATAATACCATAATTCAAATGCATCACTTCTTCTTTGCTGTTCCTTATTCATTGTCCAGCTTTTGCATGAATATGAGGTAACTGAACATACCATAGCTTGAGTTGTTGTTGTTGTTGTTATGTGCCGTCAAGTCGGACCCGACTCATAGCGACCCATCCTTGGGTTTCCGAGGCGGTAACACAACAGAAATAGATTGCCCAACCTTCCTTCCGAGGAGTGGCTGGTGGGTTTGAACCATCAGCTGTCTGGTTAGCAGTCAAGTGCCTTTGGCACTATGCTACCAGAGCTCCTCTTCTAAACTACTGTTGTTGTTGTTATTTGCCATCGAGTCAGACCCGACCCATAGCGACCCCTCCTTGGGTTTCTGAGGTGGTATCATTACGGAAGTAGATTGCCCAAGCTTCCTTCCGAGGAGTGGCTAGTGGGTTTGAACCACCAGCCTTCTGGTTAGCAGTCAAGTGCCTTAGGCACTATGCTACCTAAAACAAGGATGAGGAGCTCTGGTAGCATAGTGCCTAAGGCACTTGACTGCTAACCAGAAGGCTGGTGGTTCAAACCCACTAGCCACTCCTCGGAAGGAAGTTTGGGCAATCTACTTCCGTAATGATACCACCTCAGAAACCCAAGGAGGGGTCGCTATGAGTCAGGTCTGACTTGACGGCACATAACGATGATGACGAAAACAAGGATGAATGTTGTTTAACCTACTTTGCTTCCTTAGCCCAGCATGACAGAGATTAATAGGAGGAGAATTATTAGCAGCAAAGCTTCCTGAGTATTGTTTAAATTAAAACAAAGTTAAATTGCTTTTTCTGTCATATACGGTAGGCCCATATCTACCACAAAGGCCATGTCTTCATCTGTAAGGATTTGTGACTGAAGGCCAAAAGACCACTTTGGATTTAAGCAGAGCACATGCAAAAGTAGCTTCATTGGTTCTCAGGGCACCTGTTTACAGTGCCAGCACCTTGCTCAGAGATTCGGATTCAATAAAAACTTTAAGATAAGGTGCTCATCATGTGTATTTCACAAAAGTGCCCAGTCAAAGTGTGAGGTGGCACTCATTGTGGCTTACATGTGAATCACCAGGGCCAAGCCACGTACTCTGGTTTTGGCTGCATCTGCCCAAAAAAGGCACTTTTGTTTTTTTAAAAAAAGAATAATTTCCACAAAGGCTCCAAATAGGCCAGCTCAGGCCTGCTAGGTGGGATGTGGAAACCTGCATTTGAATCACAGTACTTATAAGACTGAAAAGAATTAGATGATCACTAGAAGCATCTTTGATTCAGGCAAGATGGTACTCTGGACTATACAGAAGCTCCTACTATGGAAGCTTCCTTTTTCTGTCTTTTCTTTTTAAACATAATGTTGCCAGAACCCATAAATTGCCATTTTTGTGCTAAGAGAAATATTTAGAGACTGCATTTCCCCCAAAACGAATCTGTTTAGGATTCACAAAGAATGCAGGTTTATTTCTTGAGAACTAGCATTTGACTATTAAAAATAGCATCATTATTGCATCTACAACAAACATTCACACAAGGGCTTTAAATCGTGCTTAGGTACAATTACCTTAATGTCAGTTGAGATTTTTACGAGACAACTGTGAGGCACTTTATTTTTAAGGCAGTTTAACCTGCTTTATTCCTAAGAACAGATATTTCAGTTTTAAATCTAAGATTCTCAATAAGATGATTAAGCTATGCTCGGCAGTTTCTTTAAATATTTAAGAGAATTTTCATCATCTAAATCTTTATGGTAACAACACTGCCAGGTGTGTTTTTTGCCCCCTTCTGTTATCAGCAGTAGAAGATCCATATCCTTTCCAAAGATTGAGAGGGGGTTGCCTCCACAATTGAAGAATCCTACCAAGCACTTTGGAATGAAAGAAACTGATGATCATTCACAACAGTGCTGTGTTTTTTCAGATGTCCAGCAGTCAAGCTGTCACCTTGAGTAGCAAATGTGCAGGGCTAATATCAGCTACTAACAAAACCAAGGACAATTCAAATCTTTCAAAAGCTCTGAGGGAGAAAAGACCTGGCAATTTGCTTTGGTAAAAATTAAAAAAAAAAAAAAACAAACAAAAAACCTGCACTGTCATGCAATTGATACTGACTCACAGTGACCCCCATGGGTTTCAAAGGCTGTGAATCTTTATGGAAGCATACGGCCTCATCTGGGTCACCCCCCCCATAGGGTAGCTAGTGGGGTCAAACCACTGATATTTTCATCAGCAGCCAAATGCCTTAGCCACTACACCACCAGGGCTCCTTATAGCACATCCTAGAGACGGCACATAACAACAACAACAACAGAGAATCCTAAAGGCAGTTCTCCTCTCTCACATGTGGTTGCTATGAGTTGAAATGGACTCAGTGGCACTTAACATCATCTTCTTGCCTAATGGATTGTATTTGTTATTACCTGATCAACAACATGAAGACGCTCTGGTGGCACAGTGATTAAAGCATTCAGCTGCTAACCAAAAGGTTGGTGGTTTGAACCCACTAGATGCTCTGTGGGAGAAATGTGAAAAAATCTGTTTCAGTTAAGAGTTATAGCCTAGGAAACCCTATGGCACAGCTCTACTCTGTCCTAAAGGGTCATTATGAGTTGGAATTGACTTGTTGGCAGTTTTGGTTTTTGGTATCAGCAACCTTCTAGCAATATTGCAATCATCATGAACATGGCCATAGATGGGCATGATGCTCTTTTACTGATGAGAGCAGAATAACTCCACAGATTAAGTTGCGGCCCAGTGTTCTCCAGAGCCTGGCATTCTCTGGTAGTGAAAAGAGGTGCTCAGAAAGTCTGCTCACCCTTGCTGATCATCAGGGTACCACCATGTCATGTGCAACTACTCCAGGGCTACTGTTGAACGCAGGCTCTGAGCAGACTTTTTTGGAACTGCATCATCACACAAGGCTTTCCTAGTAGTAATCTCAAAGAATGAGACAGGAGTTCCCTGAGTGGCCAGTTTAGGGTACTGGCCTTGTTTTTAGATATTGAAGAGAACAGCATTCAACATCTCATTTATCCTGAAGATATCTCAGTAATGTAGAAGCAGACAATTATCAGTCTGTATATTTTAAGGATGATGAAAATGTAGCACTGAGAGTTTTGAAGATGCTAGTCAAAGTCACCACCACTCCTCTGTCATTTGTCATAATGTAGTGGCTTACATGCTGCTATGATGCTGGAAACTATGCCATCAGTATTTCAAATACCAGCAAGTACCAGCAAGGTTACTTGCTGGTAGACAAGTTTCAGCAGAGCTTCCAGACTAGGAAAAAAAGTGTGGCAATATATTTCTGAAAATAAGCCAATGAAAACTCTAAGGATCACAACAGAATATTTACAATATAGTACTGGAAGATAAACTCCATATGTTGAAAGGCATTCAAAGTAATCAGTGTCAATAATGATGGACTTGAGCATACCAAGAATCGTGCAGGACCAGACAATGTTTGGTTCTGTTATACATGGGTGTGCCGTCAATCAGAATCAACTTGACAGCAACTAACAATAGGAAAATCAGTGTCATTGATAAAATCATAGACCATGCCCTTTGACATCTACCTGGATATTACATATTCTCTAATACATTAGGAAATTAGTTATTGATTGCCTATGATATTCTGGTGGCGTAGTGCCTTAAGGCATTTGACTGCTAACCAGAAGGCTGGTGGTTCAAACCCACCAGCCACTCCTCAGAAGGAAGATTAAGCAATCTACTTCTGTAGAGATACTGCCTCGGAAACCCAAGGATGGGTCACTATGAGTTGGATTCGACTTGATGGCAATGTGTGAGTGAGTGTGTGATGATACGCCACGCTGTGTCCTGGAAGCCAATTACACAGACATGGTAAAACAGAAATGCTTTCTGCTCTTTTACAGCTTACGTTCTGGTGGGAGAAAGGGATATTAAATAAACAGATACACAAATCTAGAATTACAAAGTGTAAAGTATCAATTGTTCCTTCCACAAATTTCAAACCCATCTTGTTTCCTTCTTTGCATTGCCATCAAATGCAACTCCTTCCAGAGTATCTTAAACGGGCTTCTAATTGGTCTCCTTGCCTATATCATTCTCCAATCCGTCCATCCAACTAACTCCTATTATACTGAGGTTCTCAGAATACACCCTTCTGGGATGTCATTTCTCCCATTTTAAAACTTCAGTAGCACCACAATACCTGAAAAAATGAAGGCCAAGTTTGTAGCTAGGTACTAAGGACCTCCCAGAGCTCAAGCTCAACAGCCCACTGCTCCCAACTCCTTCTCAATTCCCATTAGTTGAAGTATGTCCAAGCCATGTCAATGTTTGGCTCTGTACCTGTGTTTCCATTATATTCTTTCTGCTGCTGACTTGCCTGTTCAAAAATCTACTCATTCACCAAGACTCAACACAAGTCTGATATCTCTTATTACCCTGCTTCAGTCCTCAGTAACACTGCCTGCCCTAAACCTGGATCATTTAGTGAATATCCAATTCACTTGACTTTTTGACACTTCTTACATTCTTATTTAATTCTACATGTGATTAACTTTGTGTACCATATGAAAACTCACAGAGAACAAGAACAAACATTACATTTTTTTGATTTTTTCCCAAGTTCAAACCCCAAACAGATCAAAAAAAAAAAAAAAAAAAAAAAAAAAAAAATCAAAACAAAATGAAGAAAGCCTAAGGTTCATGTGGGATACCATCAAAAGTAATGTTTCCTCTTTCATTTCTTCTTTGGGTATTTGCATCTTTCCTTTAAAAAAAAAAAAAAAAAAAAAATCTAGAATAAAAACACCTTCCACGTACTTAAATATGTATACTTCCTATGAGACTGGAAAATTTGAAAAGTCTTTGTCCTTGTCCTTCAGGTTAAAAGTGTTTGTCTGAATTATGCCAATCCATCTTTTACTTAATGCTTATAAATTCTGGTCAAATAACTTGGTTTTGCAGGGAAGAGGGGGCATGCTGGAGAGAAAAATGTTATAGTATCATTATTTAATAATTTTAAATACAGATTTTAAAAGAATATATATAGTTACAAATCAGGACATATCCCATCACTTCCATTTAAAGCTTACGCTATGTATGACTCAATGTTTCTGTTCTGGTTACCTAGTGCCGCTCTGACAAGAAATGTACCACAAATGGGATGGCCTTAACAAACAGGAGTTTATTCTTACAATTTGGAGGATCTAGGGGCTGGGTGAAAGCCCCTCAACTGTGGGGTCCAGCTCTGCCTCCTGCTCCCAGCCCCTGGTGTTAGAGGCGTTTCTTCACTCAGACAGCTGCTGGCTGCTGAGGCTGAGAACCCCCAAGGTTGACAAGTCAAAAGACATAGTCCTGATGTTACCAAACCACGATGGCAGGCCATTAACTTAAGTCCATTGTAAGTCCCAAGGTCGGCAGAGCATGGCAGGCTGCTGAGCAATGACACGGCTACATGCAGAGTCCAAGCGTGCCATAGGCGAGAGACTATTCTCAAAGCTTCTCCTTATGTACAGGAAGCAGTCCACATCCCAAAGGCAGCTCCTCAGCTGCCTGTGGTAGATCCCACCATGGAGTTGATTGTCAGTCTCCTCATGGGGATTAACTACCACCAGCTGCCCAGCCCCTCAACCAGGCCCAGCCAAGTTGACACACAACACAGCCACCATAGTTTCCTTCTTGTACATAGGGTCACTAGGAGTCAGAACCAATTGATAGCACCTAACAACAACACAAAATGACTTAATATCTATTTGGTGCTTTATACCTAATAAAATACTTTCACAGGTAAGAGATCGGCACACAGTTACTAGGTTTTCCAAAGCCCCATATCTAATCACTGAATATAAGTATTTGAACCCATTATCTACACTTCCAATATCCTGGTATTAACCACAGATGCAGTAGAAAGATGGTTAACAGTCTGCCTGAGTTCAAATCCCAGATTTGCTACTTATCACTTATATGACCTTAGACAAGTTACTCAAATGATCTTTGCCTCACTTTCTTCACCTGTAGAATAAAGTCAGAGTTGTTATGGGGATGAAATTAGCAAATATAAGAAAAGTACTTAGAATGGTATAATGTTCTCTAATGTTTGCTATTGTCATTCTATAATATGCTCCTTACTCTGTGTGTGTATGTGTGTGTATCAGAAATCTCATTACCCTTCCAGACATTCAACTAAAGAGGATCTTTATCTTTATGAATGAACAAAACAAAACAAAACAAAAAAACAAACTCACTGCTGTCAAGTCAATTTGACTCACAGCAACCCTCCTTGGGTTTCCGAGGCAGTATCTCAACAGAAGTAGATTGCCCAATCTTCCTTCTGAGAACTGGCTGGTGGGTCTGAACTGCCAGCCTTCTGGTTAGCAGTCAAATTGCCTTAGGCACTATGCCACCAAAGCTCCTATATGAATGAGCAATGCATATTCTTTTCATCAAATTTTTTGAGGAACAAGGGAAATAACTTGGACGTCATGAGCCAGTGATGAAAACCATTCCTCAACACATCTCTCAACCCATGATGATGATGATCTCTGCTTTTTTAAATACAATATTCTTAAGATTTCCAGCTTTCAATGCTTTTCACACGTTTTACTCTCATACTTGGTGAGATAGATGGATAGATGGTCATCTATACAATAGTGGGTGGAAGGTAAATAAAACTTTCGATTTGGAAAAGTTAAATGCTTTGATAAGGGTCAAGAAAGAATATGCTGTCATAGAGCCTAATATTTATTTCTAGAACTAAGCCCCAATGTTTCATAGTCTACGTAAGCTAACAAGTTTCTTCAGAGTTCATTTATCCTGAGGTAGGAGCTCTGGTGGCATAGTGGTTAAAGGATTTGTTTGCTAACCAAAAGGTGGGCAGTTTAAATCCACCAGCTACTCTGTGAGAGACAGATAAGGCAGACTGCTTCTGTAAAGATTTACAGCCTGGAAAACTCTACTCTGTCCCATACAGTCTCCATGAGGCAGAATCAACTTGATGGTAGTTTGGTTTTTCTCCTCAGATGCACACAAAATCTAGCAAGCATACATTGTTGCTCTTAATGTGAGACTCCATCAGGCTAGTCCCTGACTCATGGTGATTTCACGTACAATGGAACAAAACACTGCCAGTCCCCGCACCAGTTACATAATTACTTGAGCATTAGATTGTTGTGCTCCATAGGGTTTTGCACTGGTTGATATTCATAAGGACATCATCAGGACTTTCTTGCCAGTTCACCTTTATCTTGAAACTCCACTGAAACCTGTTCAACATCACAGCAACATGCAAACTTCCACTAAGAGATGGGTGGTGGCTGTGCATGAGGTGGGTTGGTCTGGAATTAAACCTAGGCCTTCAGCACTGGAAGGTGAGAATTCTATCACTAAGCTATCAATGTCTCACGCAGTAAGTACAAATAAGGGCTCTGGTAAATCTTTTCTTCATATTTGTTTTGATGAAGAAGTTAATCCTATGAGAGGCAAAGTGAATGGCTAAGTGGGTTTATTACCCTGCTCTGTGCTAAACATAATCAACACTCAAAGGAATGACAGGAAGTTCAGATAAATATGTGAACCCCAGACCCCTCGGAGAGTGGCCAGAACTTTTCAGGACTGTTGTAGATACCCTTGGGAAACGATATAGCTTCTGATACATTGGCTGAATTGCTAAAGAGCAGAGAAAAAGTGAGTAAAACAGGAATATCAAGATAATTTGCCATTTTCTTATATATTGAAAATATATTTCTTACTTGTAAGGGAATACTTTGGCTGTTTCCTAAAATGCATTTTATAAAATGTCCATCCCAGGAAAAAGGGCTCCCTGGAGAAATGAGTTGGGGAAATTTAACATGTTCTATACCCCTTTTTAGGAGCTCTGGTAGTGTAGTGCCTAAGGCACTTGACTGTTAACCAGAAGGCTGGCGGTTCAAACCCACCAGCCACTCCTCGGGAGGAAGGTTGGGCAATCTACTTCCTTAGTGATACTGCCTTGGAAACCCAAGGAGGGGTCACTATGAGTCGGGTCTGACTCGATGGCACATAACAACAACAACAACATACCCTTTTGGCAATACTCAATGCTTATTAGCATATTAAAGAAAGGTTCTGAGGGGTCCCTGAATTAAAAAAAAAAAAAAGTGGGGCTTAACTTTTTTAGCCCAAGTTCTCCCGGACTCATTAGACTTTTTTTTTTTGTATCCTTAAAAGCATAACATATACCAACACCTCACAGAATAAACGTTTTGCAAAACACTGTTGGAAGCACTATTTTAGACACATTTTTTCCAATTATTTTGAGTTTTTTCTTCCTCTTACTCTCTTTCAGCGTAAAGCTTTCACTTAAAGAATGCCTTTCTGACATTTGACTTTCTGTCCACTAAGATTTAGAAACAATTCCCTGCACAGGTTTGAGAGATCACAGAATCAAGTAGGAAATCTGAACCAAAGCATTAGTCAGAATTGCAGAAAACACAGTAAGATTTCAAAAGATTTCAATGAGTACTCAGATCCATTCGGCTGACAGGGAATGCTGTAAATTGGTATCCAGGCTCCTGCTCAACACTTGTGAGACATGGTAAATCCCGTAGAGGGCAAAACAAACACATACACATCATAAGGTGGTTTCACGTGGCCTCACAAATGGACCCAAAGTAAGTGCTCTACCAAGCATATTCTACTACACTCTAGATTTATAGGAAAAGGACTTAATTAATGAAACTTCATCTACAAGACTTTGCAAAAGAACAGATGAGAACTGTAATGACAGTTTAATGAATGATCTCTTGCTCCTAAGAGAAATTGTTTTGTACAAAGATGTAGAATTGTCCATGGTTTGCTATACGGATTTTATGCAGGAGAAGCAGACAAGAAAGCATGAAGAGGGAAAAAAAATTTTAAACTGTTTATGATTTTTCTCCCACATTTTTGTCTGAAAACATTATAGCAAACACAATTTCTAAGCAGTACTAGGTATGGTTAGGAATAAGGATGCTTCCAGAGGGTCACAAAAGGAAGTAAAATATCCCTTCTCCCAGGATCCAGCTCCAAACATGATACCATGAATACGACTAAGGAGACAAAGTAACAACCCAGTGCCTACTTTAATGTTTGTTCTAACAGATCCCTCTAAGAACTTTATGTTAATTTTTGTTTTTCTAAGGAACTTCTATTGTTTTTGTTTGTTTTAAATCAGAAACTCAATATATATGGGGCAAAGGCAGTAAAGAATGGGGAAAGGAAAATTATGTGACTGTCATCACCTAATATACTGAATATCTGATATCTGAATATCTGAACACTGGGTTTTCAAATCAGATGATAACATGACAATTCAAAAGATTAATAAACTGGGGCTGTAAAAAATCTGATTAACGATAATCTAGGAGAGTTGACCTAGATAAAGAATATCTAATTATACCTGGCAACTATTTACTATCACTGATATCTATAGACACGACATTATTTATTCAAGTTTTTATTTGTCACTAGAATGTTATAAATATATATGGATATAGCAACTACAAATCAATAGCACCTTTATAAATATTTTAAGTACCATTATTTAGCAATTATGTGGGACTCTTCATGGGCCAACACTATACAATTTTTAACATGCCAATAAGTCCATTAAGTATATTTATGGTGATAGTTATTAAGTTCAAGGGGTTTCATCCAGGAAATATAGTTCAATAAGAAAAACAATCTTGTAGTGAATCAGAGCGCATACTTACTCTAGTCAAGAAATAAGTATACCCAGATCTTATAAACATGCCCAGCATCTACAGGCAAATCTTAGAGTCCATGAGGAATATGTACAAGTAATAACACATGATCTACAGCTTTTAGTATTACAAAAGGAAACTGAGCTGTTCACTAGATATCATCTTGGCAACATCACTTAGTTCTTTAAGTCTTAGTTGCCTCATCTACAACATGGGGACTACTTGCCTGAACTGCATGTGAAATGTATACAATGATAAATGGTAAGTACTTATCTTTCAAAAGAGATCAGTAATTTGTGCCATTTTGTGAGAACAAATTTCTTAGAGGTTGCAGAAAGAACTACTTTAATTCTGAATTTTATGCATTAAATCCAAATATTCTGTAAGAATTATCTTCCTTTTTCAAAATTACATCTATTCTAAACTATACAAGATGCTTGATGAACTTGGATGATAATATTTACTCCTGAAATGAATTTACTCCTTAATCATTGGTAATTTTGCCTCTTTCTTAGATTCAGAATAAAAAGCAAATTCTTAAATAAAAAGCAATCCCTCAAGCTGCAAGAAAGATGCAGACTCACAAAATCCTGGAGATACAGAAGTTTTCTATTAATCTGATGGTTTCTGGATCATTTATTGGAGCTCTGGTGGTATAGGGCCTAAGGCATTTGAGTGCTCATGCTCACTAGAAGGCTGGCGGTTCAAACTCACCAGGCACTCCTCAGAAGGAAGGTTGGGCAATCTACTTCCGAAATGATACTGCCTCTGAAACCCAAGGAGGGGTCGCTATGAGTCGGATCTGACTCGATGGCAGTGAGTTTGGTTTTGGATCATTTATACAAATGGTTAACACACATGTCTGCTAACTGAAAGGCTGAAGTTCGAGCCTACCCAGAAGCCCCTCAGAAGGAAGGCCTGGAGACTAACTTCTGAAAAATCAGCAACGAAAGACCCTATGACTACAGCTCAACTCTGACATGAGGTCACTATGAGTCAGAACTGACTTTACAGCAAATAAATAAAACTCTCAGTCCTAAATATATTTTGCCATCTGGATCAGGCACCACCAGTGAAAGAACATAGACTTGTCTAATGGTTACACAGAGCTCAAATTCTAACATCATTTTAAAAAAGTACTGTCTTTGGAACTTCTTTTAAAAAAAGTATGTAAAAAGAAGAGACTCTGGTGACACAGTGGTAAAAGAGCTTAGTTGCTCTGAGGAAGAAAGATGTGGCAGTCTGCTTTCCTTGGAAACTCTATAGGGTAGTTCTACCCTGTCCTATAAGGTCACTATGAGTTGGAATCAACTTGAGGGCAATGGGGCAAAGGGGGGTTTGTAGTTGAAGGCTTAAACTTGAAACCCAATTCCCTGCCATTTAGGAACTACGTAAATTGGAGCAATTTACATAATCTTTCTGAGTCTCAGTTTCTCCATTTATAGAATGGGAGGGAGCTCTAGTGGTATAGTGCCTAAGGCATGTGACTGCTAGGGTGGCGATTCAAACTCACCAGCCACTCCTTGGAAGGAAGGCAATCTACTTCCGAAATGATACTGCCTCAGAAACCCAAGGAGGGGTCGCTATGAGTCGGATCTGACTCCATGGCAGTGAGTTTGGTTTTGGTTTTGTTAGAATGGGAAGAACAGAGTTTGTCTTCTAGGGCTATTGTGAAGGTTAAATGAGTTAATGTGGGTAAAGCCCAAGGCACTGAACACAGATATCATTATAAATATCAGGTCAGTGCTATTCTGCCTATTAGTAGCAAATTACACCCTACATCATACTATGGTGATTTTCTAGTAACAGCACTGCATGGGCCCCAGTCAAATACTTTTTACTTTAATCTTTATTTATAGAAGGAGTAAATAATCCAAACAAAGAACATTCCAGCATGCAGTGCTGATGGTTACATGATAAGGCAGGGCCTGGCACCAATACCGGGACTGGCTATCTGTTAAGGTGAAACATGTAACTTTGACAATGAAACTGTCTCTTGATTTATAAGAAAGCTAGGCTGTCTTAACTCCTGGGATTCAGAGCCAACCAAGATCTAGAGAAAACTGCTTGCAGGGAGGGGAGAAGAACATACAGGCCAGGATTTAAAGAAATAAGATTGTAAGCTTGAAACTCTGAAAGCTGTTCATGAAAGGAAGCAGTGTTTTAAGTTCACAGAGAAAAATTTTAAAAGAAATTCAGGAAAGTTCTAAGTCTCGTATCAGTTAATGGTTTACACTATAGACAAAGAATCTTACTCACTCTCCTCCTCTAAAAAACCCCCAAAAAGCAAACCCATACCTGTCTAATTCTGACTCACAGTGACCCTGTAGGACAGATTAGAACTGCTCCTAAACTCACCCTTTTAATTGCAGTGCCAAGAACTTCTATCAGTAATTTGAATTGCCTCTGAGTATTGAAATAGTACTAACACCTCCAGCAGATCAATAATTTTTTAAGCTGTGAGGCCATGGTCTCTCAGTTTTAGCAGGTTTGTAGAATGGTCACAGGTATACAAAGTCTCATTAACCACATTTATAATTTCTTTCAGAAATTCTGAAGTACCAGAAACATTTCACCAAATAAACAGAACAATTGTGGCTTTCTCATAGCTCTTGTCACTTTTATTCCAAAGACTTAGTAAAATGTGGATAGGAAAAAAACAAGTTAAAAACACTGGCACAGATACTAATCCATGAAAGCTCTTAAAAATTGATCACAAACTTTCCCCATTAAAACTTGGATGAATATAGCAGATTTTTTAAACCTTTTTAAGAGTCAAATATAGGTTTAAAAATACATGCTGAATTTCACAAACTTCTTACATGTCTATCAACTTTTTAGAAATGTCACAGAAATGTGTGACAGAAGGTGCAGACCACCCACTAAGCTTTAGATGGGCCTCATGGGACCTTCAGGAGGACATCATCATTTATCAAGAGATGTCCTGGACAGAACACACTTCTTTCCCGTAACTAATCTTGATCCCATACTCAAGCCAAATTAACTGCCTGCTCGTTCTGATGCATGTCTCATGATTTCCTGCCCTCTCATCTGGCTAGTAGAAAGTCTACCTACCCTTTTCAGCCCAGATACAAAGAAAAAGCCTCATCTATTGGGAGCTCTGGTGGTGTGGAGTTTTGGAGGCATAGTGCCTAAGGCATTTGACTGCTAACCAGAAGTCTGGTGGTTCAAACCCACCAGTCACTCCTTGGAAGGAGGCTTGGGCAATCTATTTCTATAATAATACCACCTTGGAAACCCAAGGTGGGATCACTATTAGTTGGACCCAACTCAATGGCAGTAAGCTTGATTTTCAGGGGTTTTATAAAGCTCTTCTTGCCTTCTGAACTATGAAGAATTTCTCTAGCACCTACCCAGATATCCTGTGGTATCCTTGCTTCTTTTTATCCAGCAGTGCACTTATACAGAGCTATCTCATTTCTCCCTCTGGTCTACAAACCTCTTCAGGGCCAGGTGTCTGTTTCCTTCTTGCTTGCTTCCTATTCAACAACTTCATCATAGTAGGCCCACAATAAACACTTATGGAATGAATAAAAAGATCAAAGTTACACATAGTATTAGTGTAACCCCCAAAACAGTTGAGACAATTCTCCTATTTACTCAAAGATGTTGAACTGGTGAGAGCTGTCCAAAGTAAAGTTATACAATAACAACCACGGGAAACCCCCAAAACCAAGCTCACTGCTGCCAAGTCTATTTCTGGCCTTATATTGACCTTGCAGGACAGAGCAGAAATGCCCTATAGAATTTCCAGGCTGCAAATCTTTATGGAAGCAGACTGCCACATTTTTCTCCCACAGAGTGGCTAGTGGTTTGAACCACCAACCTTTTAGTTAGTTACCTGCCACTGTGCAACCAGGACTGCTAAAACCACCATGACAGTGCTTCATTATTGTAATTGTTGTTGTTGTTGTTGTTTGCCGTCGAGTCGGCCCCGACTCATAGCGACCCCTCCTTGGGTTTCTGAGGCAGTATCACTATGGAAGTAGGATTGCCCAACCTTCCTTCCAAGGAGTGGCTGGTGGGTTTGAACCGCCAGCCTTATGGTGAGCAGTCAAGTGCCTTAGGCACTATGCTACCAGAGCTCCTCCTTATTGTAATACTTCACTACAAATGAGAACACAAATTTTAAAATGTTTTAGTCATCGTACAATCAGGGAATTTACTAGGCACAGAAGTTATTAAGATGCATAAGAAATAGTTTTTCTGCCTCTGAGGAATTTAAAGTCTATTGAGAGAGAGAAAATTGAAGACTGATAAAACCAATAAAATATTTAAATACTACAAGAAAGGTTTATACTGCTCCTTTGCCAAAATTCAGTCCATAAACAAAAAAAGGTTTTAAACAAAGGTAAAACTTCAAGATGTAAACCTAAAATCTAAAGGGGTGCTGACTTCCCTTTCTGTTCAATAGGTGCTATTTTCTGGTGAAAGACATCTTAGACTTGTTCATCATGGACATTTTCCAACTCACAAGTCAACTCTTAAATAGGTTTTGGTTTGTAGTATTCTTGCCACATACTTGGACAACTGTAGACGAAGTTATCAACATCTTGCAATTCATAATGCAAAGCAAATAAATAAATAAATAAGAGAGACGTATTTCTTAGATCTCTTACCACTGACAATACAAAATACCTTCCTTCTTGTTTACTCTCTCGCTACAAGTCTTTCAGATAATTATCTTTTTCTGTTTTATTTCTGACATGTATTTCTCCACGTTACCAGTGTAATATTCTTTCAATGACATTTTTACCATATCATTTCACAGCTCCAATATCTTATTGATTCTTCACTGCCCAGGGGTCCAAATCTTAGCATACTACATTAGATCCCCCTGTAATAGGGGTAAGAGACCTCAAATTCAAACAGGTTAAATAGAGATACTTTTATTAAGCCTTGGACAGGGCAAGGACAAAACAAAGACAATTATCTAGGATGGGGGATACTACCAGCACATACACAGTACAGGAAGCTGAAGGGAGTCCACTGAATCATGGCTATGGGGCTGGGTATATATGACTGAAAACAAAAGGGAATCATAAAATCATGATTGGTGGCAGACTGATTCATTATCACTGCAGGCTGGATTACAGAAGCAGGGAAAAGACCATGGCTGGGAATTGAAGACAGAAAAGGGTTACGGCATGCGTTCAAGGCCTTGACTATCTGGCTAGGTGCTTTGTAGACAGGCTGTGACTCATGACCTTGCAGCCTGAGTCTTAGCCACATGGTGATTACTAAACACTAACAAGACCCTAACCTTAATCAAATTAGAAAAGGACACACAAAGCAAGTCTGCTAGTTCTTTGTGAGCATAATCTACTTTCAATCACATTCTTCCTGAAGGCAAACTGCCCTTCCCTAGATTTGTCCTGGAACTTGTCTATGCATAGTCATAATGCTAGTTTAATAGTCAGAAAGAACCCAAATGGTACCTGAAACTTATATCAAGCATCAAAATGGAGTTAGGACCCTACTGCAGACCACAGCCTTCCACAAACCCAAGTGTTTTAGAATTTAAGCTCTAATGCACACCACAAAAAGAATACTTTCTCTGAAAGCAGCTTTTCTTCCATCCAGGGTATTCTACCGTCTAGCTATGAAAGAGTATACTTCCTGTAGCTGTGTGTGCTCTGTACATCTTCATCTCCGCAGCTACAATGTTCCCCTCATCTTCACAAACCTCCTCCATTAACACCTTTAATAGCTAGAACAGATCTCACTTCCTTCAAAGGAAGCCATCTAACTCTTCTGTTCAAACTCACCCCCACACTTAAGTCCTCAGATTCTAACATATAAATTTTGACTTGCTGAGGTGTCATTTTGGCAAATGTCCTAAAACTATTTCTCCCAGGATGGCTGCTCCACAGTCCTTGGGGTCAGGAAGACTGCCTCTAATCTTCAGTAGCAAGGACCTTGAGACATAAGTTGCTCAATACATTTCACTGATGACATTGCTGTGACAATCCATATAGTCTCACAAAGTTTTCTGAAGCAGTATTTAGGAACACACAGACTAGGCTGTGGATATCTATCCCAGTTACAGCAAACCAGGATGATATGTTAAAAGGAACAGAATTTCACCTAGTAAGAGCACATTGGATGACCCTTAATTTAAAATGAGAATATGCCAAGTTCACAGACCTCGATAAAGAGGCATTCTGTAGGCTTCTATAGATCTTTTGGATTCCATACTAAAAAAGAAGTTCCAAAAGCTGCCAACACTTCTGTTCAGGAAAACTGGATTCTCGCCAAAGCAAGCAGCATTTGGGGTTTTTAAAAGAACCTCCAAAACTCAGTGATGACACTTAACTACTGAAGGAGAAATAGTAGAGATCTTTACACATTTCTGAAGGAGCTCAGATGGCACAATGGTTAAACCATTGGGCTGCTAACCAAAAGGTCAGTGGTTCAAACCCACTGCTGGAGAAAGATGAGGCAGGCCACTTCTGTAATGATTTATAAGCTTTGTAATCCCTATGGGGCAGCTCTACTCTCTGCTTTAGGGTTGGTGAGTTGGAAGTGACTCAGTAGCAGTAGGTTTGGTTTTTGATTTATATATTTCTAAGAAACAGAGGTGACAGGTTGAATTTTTAACCTGTCATGACATGCTGGCACCTTTCGTAGAGTCCAGATTCTGAGCTCTGAAATTAAGGTGAATCTGAGTGTAAACTATTTTTGAATATTCAAGCCTGTTTTTAGGTCTTAAGTAGGTTAGACCAACTTTTTCATTTGATGTCAAACAAATTACTAAAAAGACCTGTTTGTACCTCAAATGTTGGAGTAACTAGTCAGGAAAAATTCATTCCTGCAAGCCTGTGAATCATACCACACTGTCAAGGTCAGGGAGACCTCTGCTTATCAGGGGAAGTGCTAGCCATGCTCATTCAAGCTGTCTTAGAGAAGCTGATCCAAGTGCCCACTTTTTTTCCTCAGGTCATCAGTCATCTTTACTGAGGAGAAGTGTCCAACTTCCTCACTGGGTAGAAAGCCTCCTGGCTAGGCCTTCATCCTAGCTTCCTTTCTTCCTTGCTGGTGATTTCCTGTAGGTACAAAATAGCTACTGACAAGGAAATCTCCAACTTGGTTAGGAAAAAAAAGCAAGAAGATTCACTAAGCACCACTGTATAATGAAATTAGGAAAAAAAGAGGCAGGAAGTACAGCTATGAGTGGTCTGAAAAACTTCTCCCAGAGACATCTGATCTCCTTCCATGTACTGTCTTTCCTTTCAGCTACTCTTAAATTAAGAATTCTTAAATTCAGTTTAATGGTTAGAGAAACTCACTGATTCTTGACAGAACTCTTCAAATGCAATGTATGAAACTTGGTTAATACCTTTTGCTAGGCTGGAAATCAACAGGTATTAAATCTTCACAGATTTTGAATCATCTTTTTCTCCTTAAATTGTGGAATGTCACAGGCTAGGCAAGATACACATGAAATCCCAAGGGAAATAAACTGACCCTCACATAGTATCAGAGACCCTGGGTGGTGCAAATCATTAATGCTCTGGGCTGCTAATTAAAGAGACACCTCAGAATAAAGGCCTAGTGATCTACTTGAGAAAAATCAGCCACTGAAAATCTTCACAGTTCAATTCTGATACACATGGGTTCACCATGAGTTAGAACTGACTCAACGACAACTGGTAGAGGGGAAGACACGTTATGAAGTTTTATCAATGGATGATGGATGAAATCCTCTGGTGATTCATGGCCAAAGGTGGTGTTTGATGTTAAATTGAGGGAACTGAGAATTTCACTGAACAAGTGTACTCAGTTTTATCTTTAATCTAGATAGTGGTTGTGAGGCTTTATAAACTGGGCGGGGGGTAAGGGGCACGACAAAAAGCAACAAATTTCCTTCCAGCTGATACCAAGTATGAAGATATCAAAAAAAAGGCCATTTTCAGACCTACTGCCTGAGGCTGTTGGGAATTGCCCTTTTGCTCCACCAAGGCCAGGAAGAAAGAAGGACAAAACTAGGAGCTAGAGAGTGTCTCAGCTTTTATTTCATATAAAAGCTTTCTCAGAAATGCTGATAGTGGGGATCAGTAAGTTTATTCTTAACTTACCTCAAAGAAGCAAAAATATCAAGTACTCTTGCTGCTAAAATAATTTTTTATATTATACAATAATTTTTTTTACCTAAACAAGCATAAGACTGTCACAATAAAGCAACTGTGTACTTATATGTCTGTCTATGCCAGCCAATAACCTACTAAACTAGACATTTTAAGTTCCATCATCTGTGATCTCAATAAACATCTCATTGTTGCAATGATATTTGTGATACTGATGCAAATATTCATAACAGAATAAAAATTAATATGGCACTTACTTTTATTTCTGTTTAAATCAATCTATTGCTTTACCCCACCTTACACATACCATTTTTTTAAAAAATAATAAAATTGACAAACATTATCTTCTTTAATACTTACATACTTCCTACTTCCCTGTAGTGATGGGAAAATGAAATACTTAAAAGGGCACTTGGATCATCAAACTGCTGATATAACTTTCATGCTCTCAAATAGAGGAACAGAGCACTTTAAAAAATATGCTACTTCAACATGTGGCAAATGAAACTCTGGGAAATTTAAAAAGTTGTTAGTGAGGACACTAAAAGCATCACAAGTAATCATCCTCATGCCAGCAACTCACAAACTAATGAGATCCTTTTTCTGCCTTAGTTACTTAAACTTGAAACTGTAAAATGGGTAATGCTGACACAGAACAGTCCTGAAGACTATCAAAGGTCAAAGAAAACAATAAAATAGAACTCTGCCGGGCAACAATGTAATTAAACAAACAACTGAGTGAAGCAACCTGTTACATGATGACAAAGGGATGTCAAATAAAACCACTTTGTTGTTTGACTTTATATATGTTTATTTGCAGTACTAGTACAGGGACCCTGCATAGTATAAGTATGCTGTAAAACTTTGATCTTTTTAAGGGCTTATATAAAAACCATTAAGAATAGTTTCATATGAAAACATAACATTATTATTTTTTATCAAAGAAAAAAAATCATCTTAAACATCAATTAGTGACTATATTTGCCTGGGGAATATGGCACTGGTATAGAGCATAATTAACTTTCCTCATATAAGCTATACTTCTTAAAAATAAATTGAATGATGAAATAATGTGTTTATGTAAGTAAATGGTATAGAGAGTTATTTGGCTATTATTGCTTTGCTCTTAAAATGTTAGTACCTTACTAAAGAAGAGAAGTCTTATCAAAAGATGGGTGTTAAGACTTGAGTAAAGGTTCCTAACAGGAGATTTCAAGTGCATTGAAATAGAAGAATAGTCAAGCAGAAAATGAGAATCTTCTTTGAAAGATACTAGTGTTATTCAGAGTTACATAGAGTCAGTAGTTGGTAAGAACAGCAGGTTGAAGACTTTAAGTGATTGAAAAGAGGAAAAGGCAATAATAATTGTCAGTGATTGGAGTTAGAGGTAAAGACTGAGAACCATGACCTAAAAAACTTCTTAGTGCTTACTGAACTGATAGTGTTCAAAATATTATGCTATTATTCCATCACACACTGGTGCTTATGTCATATGAGAAGAAAGGTTAAAATCTGGGAAGGTCCGAAGCTAATAATGCTTTTCAAGAAGTAAACAGGAATCACTATGTGGAGGACAGCAGAGTTTTCCAGGGGAAACCTGAAACCACTGAGATCCCACTAAGGTAACAGCTCCAATTACACAACTTGGGCCAAGCCTTCAACAAAGCACTAACTCTACAGGTTCCACTATCACTCAAGAGCTGTCTGGTGTTCAAGTAATGAGCTTTCTATATTGCCTCCAGACCACACAGCCTGAGAATTACTTGGAAATTCTAAATAATTGTCACACTCCAACTGTGCAAAGAACACTATGCCTTCAGCCATTCAAGGAGCATTGTAGCTAGAACACTACTGGATATGATACCAAGTTCCAAAAGTCCACTGGGAGTATAACAAAACCAAAGAGGACACAGATATGCAGCACAGGAGGAGCAGTGTGATAAGCTGAAGCCAGAATCTTATATACTTTCATCATCTGGTTTTCAGCCAGCCTTGACATCTAACTGTTTTGAGAATTCTTTAAAAAAAAAAAGAAAAACAGACCCGTAATCAAGGAGAGGTTCTTAAAAGCAGTTCTATACTAGCAATCTGTTATCTGTCTCTCTTTGAAATAAAATTCATAAACTTCCTTTCCTCTTTACTTATCTTTTAAATGCTTTGAGTTTGCATACAAGTCTCACTGTGCTCCCACCAACTGGCAAACAAGATTTAAAAAAAAAAAAATTGTTATAATAACATTTTTCTTCTGAAGGATCTTAATTTCTAAACTCACAAGGAGCTGTTAGCAAGTGGTCCATCTCATGATGACTTTGGAAATAAAGAAAAGCATTCTTCTGCACTGAACAGAATAGTCATCAACCAAACTACTTTCTTCTAAGGTCTCTGGGTGGCAGAGATGGTCTCTGCTCAGTTGGTAATGGAAGGGTCTGTGACTGAACCCATCCAGTGGTACTGCAGAAAAACAGAGCTGGTGATCAGCTTCCAGAAAGATTACAGCCAACCCTATTCCACAGCCACCAGAATCTCTCCAAATGAGCCCATCAACGAAGAAATGCCTCAAAAATCTACTTCCTTCTTTGCTGATAATGGTCATGGCTAGAATAAATCCAATCATTATGAGATTACTAATCCTGAAACATTCAACTCCAAACTTGCTTGGTTGTTTCTTGACTTCAGTAGTCTATTTTGGTTTTTAAAACTAGCAAAACTGCTTGGCAGTCACACTGACCCAGAAACAAACAGAAGGTGAAAAAGAACTTCTTTTCATGTGCTGTGATCAGTACTGTTGACTATTTGGAGAACGTTATGTCAACAGGACTGGTAAACAAGTACTAATATTGCAAGTGTAGGAAATATCCATAGGGAATTCAATGCAATTCATGGTGTGGAGTTGAGCTTTGAGATCTGAGCAGGAATTGTGTTAGCTCTTGGAAGCCAGTATGTGGCTGTCAGCAGTGTGAGGTGGAGCTGCTTCAAAGCTGACTGGGCTGTGACCTGACCACTGCACATCCCTGCACCCAGTGAAAGAGGATCAATGACTGTGTTTGCTGGGCTCTAGTCATGCACTTGGCTAATGAAAGCTGTGCTAAAGGCATGCTACAGGGCCTCTGGGCAGCCTGCAGCCTGGCCTTAACAGAGTTTGTTATAGAGCTTGGCTGGTGAGCTTACCAGTCTCCCTTATTTCCACCCTCCTCCCAGTTCTATCCCACCAACCCCCCCTCTGGCTGTCTGTTTAGTGTCACTCAGTTGGGATGGATCCCGTTAAAGATCTGACGCTTAGTGAGGACTCAGAGGTGTCTGCAACGCCTGCCTCTAATCATAAACGCCACAGCTGGCAATGATGTGGTCAAAAAAAAAAAAAAATCACCTTGATCCAGTACACATTGTCTTTGATGTTTCTGCATTGAGTTCACTGCCCAGAGAAAAAGGTACAACATTTTTTTTCTTCCCAAAACTTTGGGGGGGGGGGAACAAGCTTGACATTCTCAAATTATAACCATATGACTTTCAATTCTATGCTTTAAAAAAATCTCATATATGTGTATGTGTGTGTGTGTGTGTGTGTATACACATATATATCATCACATTTTGTTCTAAGAAACTCAGAGAAGAGGCATCTGACAATGATAACATGAAACAGGTTTGGAAGATAATGGCAGTTTGAGAGGAAAACACTTCCAAAAGTGGGGGGGGGGGGGGGGGGAGTCAGACTGCCACTACCAAAAAAGGAAAAAGCCTTTTGCCAAAGATTGCAAACTATAGTGACCTTAAGTAAGAGACTGTAGCTGATTCAAGGGAAAATGAAAACTTTTCAAAGACAACACTGCTTGTGCTGCGCCACTGTTTATAAGTGCCGTATGCACTCTTGCCTTTCGGGTGGCCTGGTAAACACATAGCTTCTCTGTGCTTCCAGCCCCAGGCCACAGACATGATGAATATTCAATCACATTAACATGCATTTTCTTTGTGCAGTTTTTTTTAATCCTATCAGGGCAGGGCTAATGTGGGCAATGTCCATGGTAAAAGTACCCTGAGGTACTTTTTTCCAAGTTAAATATCTGATGCCCTGAAATTATAGGGAACTTCAAAAATTCTAAATACACTAACCCCATTTTCTACAGATATATTTTACAATAGATAATAATTATGCAGGTCTCAAGATAACTCATGAGATCTTCTTATATAAACAAAGATAAATATTACCTGTTTATCATCAGTGTCCACAACACACACTTAGGTAGCCCTGAGAACCTTAGGATACAGAGTGAGAGCTCAAAGGCTCTATATATCTAAAAGGCACTTCTTTCTAGTATACATACTCTTAGTATACAAATGGAAGCTCTGGTAGCATAGTGCCTAAGGCTAGTTGTTGTTGTTGTTTTGTGCCATGGAGTTGGACCTGACTCATAGCGAACCCTCCTTGGGTTTCCCAGGCAGTATCACTACGGAAGTAGATTGCCCCATCTTCCTTCTGAGGAGTGGCTGGTGGGTTTGAACCGTCAGCCTATGCTACTAGAGCTCCCAGAGAAATATTAAAATTGCTTTAAAATAGTCAGATGCACATGACACAATCAACGTTTAAGGAATCACTATAAACGATGCCCAAGAATGTAGCAGCAACACAGGATATCACAATATTCAGACATGCCCAAAACGTTTGGATACTGCTGTGTTGTTCTAAACTGACTTGAGGTTTTGCAGACTAACAACATTCCCCCATAATGATGGTGGTGTCTTTAGATTGAGATAAGATTCAAATTTATTGAGGGTTATTTGCTGTTGTGTATAAGGATCTGTGTGTTAAGGAGTGAAGGAGCTGGTTGGAGGAGGGCAACCTGGCTGGGCTCACAGCTTTGAAACCACAAGAGTTTAACATAGCCCTATAAGGTAATTTCTCATGTTAGTCAATCTTAGAAAAATGGAAGGCAAGAATATGCTAATGTACACTGAAATACTGGCATTTCCTGAAATATTTACCTATTATATTAACGTTTTGAGTCATCTCATATTAAGCACATCTTGGCCAGAAATTTTAGTCCAGATCTGCACAAGATTATGTGCTTTAAATTTTACTGCTTGCCAGAGAGAGGGAAAGAAAATAAGGGGGGAAAAATTCTTATATATTGAGATTTCAATAAACAAATTAATTTCACTCTCACCAAAATTTTTTTCAAGACATAAAAATTGTATACAGCTGGCCTAATTTCTGTGATACAAAGCATATCTCACTTTTATTTGTACTAGTACACCATTCATAAGTTTACTTTCTTTTGCATGTCATAGAGACAAAAAAAGTCATCTCATTTACTGATTTTTTTTAAATTAAGTTGGGGGTGTTTCTATAAACAAAGTGTAGTGTAGGCTTGATGGAACCATATAAATTTTTATGTTCAAGGAGGTGGAGCTGTCAGAGAGTGTTATTTTCTAGGCTGATGAATGTACTAGATAAGTGCATAATTCTCAACCATACCTGGAACTGCAGACACCAAATGGCATTTAGTACAAGTCTCTCACGTTATGGTTTCTACTCATTCGTTTTAAAAGCTCACTGATCTGGAAGGAAGGTTACTGAATTGGTTAATAGGCCCCATAAGTTAATTTCTGAGAGTGAAATTTGGGGACGGGAACCAATAGATGAGAGTATTCAATTTCTACACTATTTATTTCTGTGTAGCTTGAAATCTTTATTAGAATGTTGTAATGAAAACTAAGTTTGAAAATAGAAAACATTTCATTTTTGTATAAAGACAATGGCACACTTCACTACTATTTAACTTAAAAACAAACTAACTCACTGCCACTGAGTTGATCCCGACTCATAGCAACCCTTGCTGGGTTTCTGAAGCAATAAATCTTTACAGAACTAGATTGCTTGTCTTCCTTCCATGGAGTGGCTGGTTGGGTTTGAACTGTAAGCCTTCTGGCTAGCAGTCAAATGTCTTAGGTTCTAAGCCACCCAAGCTCCTTTACTTTATCATCTTAAAATCTGTATTACATAAGAATTTAGGCACAGAAGTCATTTTCAATAAAACCAGAAAACAAGTGTCTCTGTCATATAGTTCAGTGGGTCAAACAGGAAAACCACATTTTATTAGTATATACTTATACTAAGAAGTGAATCCATGCTTGCCAGAATATGTTAGCTTAATTTTAAGATAAGAGCTCTGGTTCTAGTATCTTTTAAATAAGGATGAATGCTCCCTTAGCTGGCCCTTCTCTCATCTGTCATTAAATTTAACAAAGTAGTGACTAGGGACTCTTTGTCTCTCAGAGGTGTGACATTAATTTTCATAATAAATCCCAGAGCTTTATGATGCCAGCAGAGGGGAGGCATAGGTGGTCTACCATGGTGTGATTTTCCCAGGAGGAAGTCACTCATCTAGAACTGAGAAGAGGGAGAGCTCTTGTTGAAGGGGGGTCAAGGGCCAAGGAAATGGACTCCAAAGACTTCAATGTAAAATCCAAAAAGATAGGAACTCACCATTTCTAATGGGTTGAAGTTTTTCAGCTGGAACTTTTGTTGCAAATCGTCCTTGGTAGCAGACTTAGTAAATGACTTCCTCTTGGGATTTCTGATTTAAAAAAAGTGAAGGTAGTGTTCTTTTTGATGAGAATGGGGACGAGTATTTCTGGGAAACATTCTGGCTACTTGTAGGAGCCAATGAGATCTAACTGAGTTAGACTCAAAGGCAGCTCATTTTAATCAGAGCTGGGATGCAGAAGGCTAGCCAAGATGGCTTTGTTTTTGATAGCCACCACCACCAACAGTAATAGCTGCCACTGGTGGGAGGTCTTATTATATGCCAGGCACTGGACTACCATTAATGAGCTCTCGTGGTGCAGTGCCTAAGGCATCTGACTGCTAACAAGAAAGTTGGCGGTTCAAACTCATCAGCCACTCCATGGAAGGAAGATGGGGGAATCTACTTCCTCAGAGATTTACCTCCTCTAAAACCCAATGGGGGTCACCATGAATCAGAATTGATTCGATGGCAGTGAGTTTGTTTTTCGGTTTGGGCTACACTATCTTCACTATTTGGGGCGGGGGATACAATCCTGAAAGGTAGATATTATTTCTGTTTTACAGATAAGTGAGATTCACTGATTTTTTTTTTTTTTTTTAAATAAGTTGGGGGTGTTTCTATAAACAAAGTGTAGTGTAGGCTTGATGTAACCATATAAATTTTTACATTCAAGGAGGTGGTCAAAGGTATACAGTTGGTAGGATACAGAATTAGACTTTGAGTTGTGATCCCAAAGACTTCTTTGAATACACATAATCCCTTTATTCCTTGAGCATAGTTAAAAGACCTGCATCCCCGTGAAAGACAGGTAACTGTATCTATGAGACACTTAGAAAATCTGGTTGTCAGGGGCTAGTGCCACAAGTTCCTGGGACCAAACATGGCAGGGCCAAGAATCCAATGCCCAAATAAAATGATCTTGAGAACCCTCCTTGAGTAAATCTAACATAGACATCCACAGATGTGCTTACTATAATCTGACTTCTGTAGCACAACCTCTGCTCCTTTCCACTCCAGTAATATGTGTTCACATGTGTGAGTTCTAAGAGGTCCGATGCTTCTTGAAGGGACTTTGAACCAAGAGTCTAACAACCCTGGTTGATGCTTCAGCAGTACCCCCAAAATTCCACTTCCAAAAGCCACTTGAGCTCCCCAGGCTTGAGCAATCCTTGATAATATAAGGGTCACCGAAAGGAAACACAAAAGATTTGTGTTTTATTATATGAAAAAATTTCGAAGGAAGGGTGAGAGAATGAAGGAAGAAAATCCTGAATAAGAATGAAGCAAGCCATAGATTCAAAAAGCAGAAGTATGAAAAGTACAAAATTGAACAATGCAAGAACTGGTACATGAAGTGACAGCAGAAGGTTGCCATTCTTCTAGAAAAATGTATAGAGCTGTATGTTCAGCTTTTCTTACTATCCAAATCTATCTAGTTCCTGTGTTTGGACAGTAAGAATTCAGATGATGGCAGTCTGCACAGCAAAGGCTATATGTTATATGAACAGCACATAAGAGAATGTAAGGAGAGAGAGAGAGAGAGAGAGAGAGAGAGAGAGATTCTTTTCCTCCAAGCAGTCTGAACTAAGTAATTTATCTGAATCTATTTCATTCCTGAGAAAGATCAGTCAGTTTGCTTACTAAGTAATACATGTATTTTGTAACTCCACATTCTACTCCACATGCATAAACTATAGGCTACAGGTTGCATTTCTACAATTTCCTTATACTTGGCCATTTAAATGACTCTATACCTAAGAAATCCTATGCCCAATATGGCACAAACATGGGTAAGGAATCAGCAGATAAATATGGAGATCCAAGGAAATCTCCTGCAGAATTTTCTCTAAGACTGACCTGGGACTCTCTTCAGTTACACTAGTGTTTGTATATCACAAATAGAGGTCAACCCAGCTCCATGGGTTCATTTAAATCCAGGGTACCTGTGGGTCCCATCATCACACCAAGAAGTGAGACACAGGACAAACTCCTTTGGAAAGAGAATGATTTAAAACAAAGCACTGAAGCATCAGGGTTTAGGTTTCCTGAAGGTAAAGAAATGGCCATTCTATCCTAGAATTTTCTAAAAGCCTCAAGGAATGATATGTATGGCCACTGTATTTGGGAGAGACAAGGAAAGTCTGCCAAAAGATTCTTTTCAAAAGGAAGTGACAAAAGTAAGGAACTTATTTATTTGCATGGTGTCTTTCTTTAAGTCCTGTGGCTACCTATTCAAAACCTCACTTAAAATTTCCACCAAGAAATAAGGGATCTGACTAAGTGAGAATGGGAAAGAAGTTACTAATTCTGCAGTGTCAGCAGCAATGTCATGACCTCTTCAGTGCTTTATGAAATAATGTGTTAACATAGCAGCATTTTCTTTATTCACTTGCCCTAAATAGGTAAAATATGAGTGATTCAATGTGGTTAGAGCAGAAAATGCAATGATTTGTGTATATATACATATTTCTTCTAGTATGAAAAGACCAATGTACTTTTCTACAAGAGAGGACTAGAATTAGAAACTGACCAGCAATTCTTTATGTGTGTGTCTTTGTGCATTTTCAAAAGGTATTTTGTTTTTATTCTAGAGTTTTGTAATATGAAATTCTTTAAAAGTGCTACTTCCTACCAAAAGTAGTCACCAATATTAAAACTATGTATCATGGCAAGCTGTGTATTCTGATCTTACACCTTAAAAAGTTTGTATGGAAGAAAGTTGTAGTAGTAGTTTTTAAACCATAGCAAGAAATCCATGTGACGGCTGCAGTTGCTTTTAAATACTCATATTTTAGGCCTGTCTGTGACAATGCTTTTTTTTTTTTTTTTGCGGAAAAAAAAAAAAAAAACACCCCCCCCCAAAAAAAAATTGAAAAAAGGAGGGAGAAAAAGCTCCCTCCTTCCAATAACAAGCTCCACGTCCTCTCTTGCCAGAGGCATTCACTCATTATATAAATCAAACAAGCACACAGCACAGGACAAAAAGTGACTAGTAATGCCCGGCACATTCCTCAGCTTGAGCTAAGAAGATTTGGGTGCATTGCATACAGATGTCAGGTATTTTAATAAAGAGCTCCATTGTGCAGGCCCCACTTCTCCTCCATAGCTCCCAGCACTCCCCAAAAGGGGGACTAGGGGGAGAGGGGAAGAGCGACAGCCATTCCAGCTGGAGCTGGAACCCTGTCTGAGTCAGGAAAACCACAGCTCATAAGCAAAGAGGAAGCATAGTGTTCTACAAGGACAAAACATTAGCAGAAATGTCACTCAGCCCCAGTTCCACATGTTGGCTGCCACGGCCTCTTCCTCCTAGCATGCCCGATTGATATAAATTCCATCTGCTCAGCAGCCAAGTGACAGAGAAGAAATACCGGCATCTGGTCTCCATTGCTGTCGGGTTTTTGTTCCATGTTAGACCTTAGCTAGAAACATATGAAGAGATGAAGGTGCTGGCAAGTGACTAAAAGGCTGAACTGGCATAAAGGAGACTTTCTGAAGCTTTTCACACTTCACTCTGGAGTTTTTACAGGGACGGGGGAGGGTGTGACAGAGACTTGATAAACTAAATAGTGGGAGCCAATAGGCCTGAAGGTCATTTCACGTTTTCTAAGGATTGAGATTTTTTTTGTGTGTGGAGTTTTAATGTTAAAAATGAAAAACTACTACACTTATTCCCTTTTCCATCTATTTAATGCAGCAGAAGGTAACCAAGTCACATAAGAACATACTTCAGTTAATTTTTTTCCTCTTTTTTTTAAACATCCACAAGTTTGGACCCACTCCATAGGTACTTTATATTCTTCTGAGGAGCAGCTGAAAAATGCCAAAACTTGAAACCACCAACTCTCTTTTAACCCCCAGCTGCCCAGAAAAGTATCAAGTCACCAATCAGGCCCAAAACAAGAAGTAGAAATAAAAGTCTCAACCTCATTAAAAAAAAAAAAAAAAAAAGCAAGATGCTCAAAGAATTCACTTCCACCACACTCTCTGATGGTTATCTAACTACTCATTTTATCAAAAGAATGAATGAAATTATAAGAAGGAATGTGAAAGCAGAGGTGGTAAAAGGGTATCTATTTTTCTTTTCCTTTTTAACCAGTGTCTATTTGTGTATTTGCAAAGGAATCATTAATAGAATGGCTCCACTCACAAATACAACATTGAAAGTGTTAAAAAAAGAAAAAAAAAAAGAAAAAGACTTTCAAGTTATAAAGTTGCTCTGGAAAACAACCGTTAGAATGAATTCTGTAAAATACTCTTTAAAATATGACAAATGATAAGAATCAGATAAAATTTAAAGTAAAAAGATACAAAAAAAGATCATAAACATATTTTAACTGTACTATTTTACAACTGTAGTAGATTTTAACTTCATCTAACTGTACAAAACACCACCAAATGGGGCTGTGCTGTGAATTAAGCTGCTTCTATAAATGCTATCTTTCCTCTTTATCACTTGTGAGCACTTGGGGTCAGAAGACTGCATGATAAAAGAAGTGAATCATGATAAAGAGGATAATATTAAGTAAAATGACAAGGAAGCCAAGAGGAACAGAGTTTATGATGACCCCTCTGAGGCTGTTAGTCCTGGGACTGATTCTTATGGGTGTTAATGACATAAGAAATTGTAATGACTTACAGAGTATTCTACTGCCAGACACCCAGAGGTAGATTTAGCAGGGAGCTAATGAGGCTTAAGCTTCAGGTCCCTCATTTGCCCAGGCCCCCAGGAGTTCCAAGGACTCAAAGAATGATCTAGGTGGGGAGGGGAAGCCAGGTTACAACCATTAAAAATTTTTACATGGTCATTTCTACTAAATTCACAAAGGAGATTTCAGAGGAAAAAGGCCTAAACCTGCAGGACTCCAGTACATTTTGTTTCAAAAGTTATTTCTTATTCTAAACATATGTTCGCTATTGTACCTGAAAAGATTTTAAGTTGAAAAATTAAAAAAAAAAAATTATTAATTAGGATTCTATTTCTGTGTGTAATAGTCTACCTAAATTCTTTATATACTTTAAATAATCAAATGTCATTAAAATAACATTCCACTGGATTAAAAAAATAGGGGAATGAAAAAACTTATTAAGCCCTCTACAACACAATTTCACTTCAAGAAATAAAAAATCCTTGCTGAAAAGATTTATTCAATAAGATAGAAATTCAGTGAGTACAAGCATACTATAAAATGCCTAGCAGATGGAATAAACTCTTGCTATGAGTTGGAACTGACTGGTAGCAATGGGTTTGGGTTTTATTGTCTCGAAGACTGGGAGACTTTTCCTAGCCAGATTCAAGAATCAGAAGCCAATCAAAAGTTAATAAAAACCATGTGATATTAAACACACACAGAGTCTGCACGGCAAAAACAAGAAGAAAAAAAAAACCTAGGCCAACTAAGAACAAATATTTGTAAAACATGCAGATCAGAATCTTAAAATACAAAAAAGGTGTTAAAATGAGTAAGGTTTTTTTTCAATGCAGTTTGAAACATATGGAGAACTTGAAAAGATATTTTAGAAAAGTGGGGAAAAATGACTGATAATCATAAAAAAAGACAGTAAACTTGACTCATAATTAAGAGACATGCAAATGCAGACAATGAGGTACCATTTATTCCTACCACCTACTCAAATGCTGAAGATCAAAAAATCTGTTTCGACACCTAGTCTGTCACTGTGAGGGAACAGGCACATACATTATGACACATCTATACAATGCAGCTGTTAAACAAGAATGAGTAGCTCTTTATGTGCTGATATGAAATCGTTTACAAGGTATATTATCAAGTAAAAAATGAAAAGAGCAGAACAATGTACTCCTTGAATCCTCCTTCACCATTTTCATTAAACCAACAGAATGATATGTGTGCTTTATATGCATAGACTATTTCCAGAACTACAGACCAATGTCAAAGTCTTACAGTTCAACTATATAGTTCCTTTGTATAACTGGGTTAACTAAAAGTATGAGTCCTTCTATAAAATACATTATTATTTTAAAATTGCAATGTATATAACAGAATCAAGGGTCTATCTATTCTTGATTTTGTAATTAAATATATTTTTATTTACCTTAATATTTTCCATAACTCTATTTATCAGATGTATATGATATATACAAGTTTTTATATGTATAGTTGTCTTTATCCTCAGAAAAACAAATTAAAATATTCAATTCTGAATTTTTGTTTATTCCTTAGCATCCTTAAAGTTGAAAAACTTTCACTCTTTTTGGTCCCTGTGGTAGTATTTATTAATGTTTAATTCTCAACAGATATAAATATGTATATATGTACATTTATATAGATATACATTATAGTATTGTCCAGGTATCAGAAATTTATCACTTTCTGATTCATTACACCCAGTGAGATGAGAACAGTAAAAATTATTCATTTGGAAGATAAATTCATTTCCAAATGAAAATCTAACCAATATGATGCCTAACTGATTTACCTCTTTGAAGAGTTTACTTTAAAAACATAGTCTTTATTTACAATGACTGGGATTGGTGGTTTGAACACAACAAGAGGCACTTCAGAAGAAAGGCCTGGCAACCTGTTTCTGAAAAGTGAAAGCCAGCAAAACCCTTTGGAGCACAGTTCAGCTCTACATCACACGGGATCCCATGGCTTAGAATGGAATTGTTAAAAAAAAAAAAAAAAAAAAAAAAGCGGAGCCCTAAAGTCAGGTAGGAAATATCCGGGAGAAGTGTTGGAGGCAGCACATTTCAGGGTGAGATAGTGAACGCAAGTGAGCACATGCCCACATGAAGGAACTGCAGAACTGCCCCAGAACTTCCCTTCTCCTGAACTACAGCAAGTGGCCTCTCATGCTTAAGCTTTAGATAGAAGCACCGTGCCACACCTGATGGATCCACTAATGAGATCAAATAAACCCACCTCAAGTTTGCAAACATCGGAGGATGATGACGCCGCCATAATAGGTGTATGCAGGTGTAGCATCAAAGAGAAAAGAATGTTGTATTTGCTGTTGGTCCTCATCTACTGCCTACCCCCCATCCATCCCTGTGGCCCTGCTGTGGGGTCTAAGTGGGAGGTCTTATCATTTACAGACCATAGCACAATGCCACCTTTCTCTAACTGTATGAGGTGTTCGGCTGCCTGCCCGGAAATCCCATCAACATAACTCCCTGTAAGTTTAGGGACTCACAAAATATAGCTACTGGGGAGACTGAATAGCTGAAGGAATCTGCATAAGCCTCAATAGCAGACCAGAGCACTACTCCTCTGTGAATGACAACTGATGGTTCAAATCATCGGGGTGCTGCCGAAGAGTTATTAATGGTGACAGGTACACTACCTGGGAGATAAGTTGAGAGGAGAAAAAGATTATTTATAAGCGAATAGTTAACAGCTGTACCTACTGCTAAGCATTACACGGATGCCACAAACTGTAGAATTCAAATCCTGAGTTATTCAAGCACGAACAACTGCCTGTCACCCAAATGTAACGCATCGCTACAAATTAGGGTGGGAGAGATGAGACGCTGGAACACAGCCTCTGCCAAGTAAGGCAATGTCATCCTGGAGCAAGATAAGAGGGAGAGAAAGATAAAATGGTGAGATAACCAAGAGGTGAATTGTGTAATGATGAATTTGCAAGAATACCTTTATACTTTTCTTCTGAGAGTTTAACAACAGAAAAGATGCCAAATACATCTTGTACTATCAAGAGTAAATTGGAGTTGGGAATGAGGGGAGATTGAAGAGTTGGGTAGGAATGGCAAAAGGAGAAAAAGTACAGAAATTGAGTTAAAGAAAATAAAAGCATTGGAAGAAATATTCCTTAAAGTTCTACTACATTTTACATAAAAATACAAATGAAACCTGCCACTTCGATTTTGTTGTTGTGTTGTTACGTCCCATCCAGTCGGCCCTGACTCATAGTGACCCCTCCTTGGGTTTCCAAGGCATTATCACTATGGAAGTAGATTGCCCAACTTTCCTTCTGAGGGGTGGCTGGTGGGTTTGAACCACCAGACTTCTGGTTGACAGTCAAGTGCCTTAGGCACTACAATACCAGAGTTCCTACTTTGATTTTAATTGTCATTAATGCTACTCTGCCATGACTGTAGATCATAAACTAAACAGATTCTAGGAAAACTATCTCATGTATTATTATTAAGGAAATCAACAGTGGATATTTTTCTCAACTTCAATTGTTATGAGAGCCTGGGAAAATCAACATATATTTATTTACTTGAAACTCTAGAAGAATAAATATCCTCAACAAATTTGTATCTTCTCTTTTCTATAAAACCTGAAAATTATATGATTTTACATATTTCTCCATATTTTACATATTGCCAGCAGGACAGTAAGATATAGTAAGAGAAAGAAAAGAAAATGAAGAGAAAAAGTGATATTCAAGGAAATAGAGAACCAGTCTCATTAAAAAAAAAAAGTCACATTTAGTTAATGGCATATAAATTAGTATAAATTTTGGAAGGACATATAGGATATACTCAATATGTAACTTCAATAAACACAACTTCCTTTACCTTCCCTACATGATATATAGTTGAGTGGAAAAGAAAAAAAGAAAAAAAGGAATAAACATCTCTGGCAGGATATATAAGAAACCACTAAAGAAAGTGTGTGCATCCATGGTAGGTAACCGAGTAGCTATGTGGCTGGGGTATCGAGGCACATGTATTACATATTCAAAATAGAATTCTCTGATTGCCCATGTATTGTCCTGGCAAATCTACGTCCAAAAGTCTATTCTACATAAATATACAATAATACATATGAACAAAGATATCCCTTAAAACAATGCTTACGAAGCCAAAACACTGGAAACAACCCAAGCATCTTTCAATACAGGATTATTTAAATAAATTATGGTGCATCCATACAGCGGAAAATTATGTGGTGGTAAAAAGAATGGATAAGATCTAGATTATATATCAACATGGAAAGAAGTCTCTTTAAGTTTCCTAGAGATGACATAACAAATTACCAAAAGTTGAAAACAACAGAAGTTCATTCTCACAGTTCTGGGAGTCAGGATTTTGAGTCAATGTGTCAGCAGGGGTGTGCTCCCTCCAGATGTACTGGTGGAGACTCTGTTCCATGTCTCTCCTATATTCTCTGTCTCAATAATTTATAAAAATTGAACCACCTCTGTCTAAAGGGAAGGCACTGATCAAGATGAGCTTTTAGAGAAAACTTTATATATTATGCTAAGCCTACCTCTTGAGCATAGGAAAGGCACTTCTATCGGGAAATGGAAACCATAATGTTGTGAGACATGTTCACATTAATTTTTCTCATTCATTCAAAAAGTTTATGAACTGCCTACTGTGTGCAGGTTGCACCACAAACCGTGGTGTATGTTGCAAACTGTGTAGGCAGAGCTTCTGGTGCCTGAGAATTAGACAAGAAGAGAAATGAGTTCACCAACAGCAGACTGTTGCTCTGACTGAGGTGAGCCAGCAAGCCCAGGCATGAGAAGATGGAGAAGCAAGAGTTGGGAGATGGGAAGTATCAGGCAGAACAGCTCTGCAGTCGAGGCTCTCGGTGCCTGATAATTATGGATATTGTTAGATCTGCCAAGAGACAAGTTTAGCAATGAGCAAGGAGGGGGGAGAGGGAGACTGGGAAATTATGAAACTTGCCACCCACCTCCCATTGGCATTATCAGTTTCATATGCTCTATTAAAGACAATCAAGGGTGCCCAGCCTCCCCTGAGATCAAGAGGAGATGGTGATTATAAAAATAATAACAGTTTTTAAAATTACCTAAATGTTCTAAGGGAGTTTGTACTTCTTACACAGTGTTAAACACTTGCAAGCAGGAAGGTGAAAAACAAAAACAAACTAAGAGACCACAGTAGCCTCAGTCTGAAAGGCCACTCCAGGGCTACTTAAGCCAAACAACCTCTGCGAGGTCCATGGTTAGGCAATTCCCATGTGCAAAAACAAGAAGCCAACACAAAGACATTACACCAGTTTTTGCTCGAGACCATGTTTCTAGGAGAACAGCAAAAAAGGAAAAGAGAGTGAGTGGGAGATAGAGGGAGCTTTTCTTTCTTTCTTTCTTTGTTTAAATACAGAAACTGCCTAGAGATACTGGTTTGTGAAGCCAAGTTTGTAAAAGTACAAGTGTAATTTACTTTTACATAAACATAACTTCACAGAGCTATCAGTAGGTTCCATTTCAGTAAAAACAAACAAAAAAAGAAGTCGCAAAATAATTATAAAACATATGGTGCAAACCCCGGCTGTGTTTATTTTATGACAGTTAACATTATTTACAGTGTGATCTGGTCAGAATTAATACTCAAAGGGTTAGACACAAAATATGTCCAATTTTTCTTCTTAACCATGCACACCAGCAGTTTTGTCAACCCATCTAAATGAATTTGTCTAGAAATCTCTTGTATTCCCCCAAAGAAATCAATTACATTTTTACATATAATTTTATTCAAAATGCTTGGGTTATAGCACCAATAGGCTGCTGACAGCATAACAGGAAGATGCTCTGGCTCTTTATTTTTTAAAAAACAACAGGAGAGTTTCACAGATACTCATTTAAAAACACTGACATTAGTTGTATCAGATTCTTAAATTGCACAATATTCATCTTACTATCTTAATAGTAATGCATATATTCACAATTTTAAGAGACTCCAGTTTCTTTTCTAATGACACACCTACTACTTCATGTTATACATGTAGTATCTGTATCTCCTATTTAGAAAATGTAATTTAAATAGGTTACCCTTGCTATTAGAATGACCTTTGGAGATACTGACTAGATTCTGCAAATAGAAAAATCAAGATTTTAGCTTAATCAATGTTTCATCTTTTAATGTTCAACTGAGAAGCATGCAATAACTAAGAAACAGAGAAATGGAAAAAAGAATGAAAAATAATCCTTATAATAAAAGTGTTAAAAAAATTTTCCCTGCCATTATATTAAAACACTCTACTGATTCCCATTTAAGGTTTTGTACTACTATAAACATAAACATTTATGCAACCAGGTGATCTTTAGTAATTCGAGATGAAAGAAAATGGTTGCCTCTACTCTGTGAGCACCTGGACAAAAGACGCTCTCCCCCACTGGGGGAGTCAACCACAGCTTATCTCTCCTGTCTACCAATCACAGGAAATGGCTTTTCTTGCACTCCTGTGCTGGAGCCAGTTCGTACCAGCCCACAAGAGCTGATGGTTAAAGGTTCAGGAATTTTTGTAAGTTGGCTGTGAAACATAAACATTATTAAAAATAAAGTTGTCTAAACTTACAATTAAAGAAGTATATAATAAAAACAAAGGTAAGACATAAAACTCATCATTTCTAATTATTGACAAGATTTTGCTATTACCTATGCTCTTAAGTTTATTTATTTCTATTGATGTCTGCTGGGTGAAAATACTATTTAATGGAGTGATAGTGCACATCTTTTCCCAATTCCTAGTTCAGCGATTCATACTGGTGGGCTAAAATCAGTCATGGTGGGATATTTACACAATGGGAATCAGTAAACACTGCAAATCAGGGTTTTTTCATTCAGGGAGCTATAGTAAAGCATTTACCAGCATAACGCACACTTCTGTTTAATAACAGATGAATGTCGAGCTTCAACACTTTGACTTCATTTGGAAATATGTACTTATCTAAACATTAAATCTGATCGGCACCCATTTGGGGGTGGGAAAAAAGAAGAGAAAGAGATACTTTTGCTATAATAGACTTTTCAAAAATAAAATTATAATAATAAAAAATCTACAAATTTTATTTGGATCAGTTACTTTTATGAAGTCTTACACAACATAACATAGAGCATGATTTCTGGATATGAAAGGCATTAGATATGACAAACGAAATATACAGTTTGTGCCTTGGACAGGAAAAACTGCACAACCTCTAGAAACAAATCAAAAGATTAAATTGCAGACACACAGCATTTTGTTTTGTTTTTTAATTCCAAATTATGTATTTATAATAAATTTAGTAAAGTAGACTCTAACCACTGCAACTCTGTTGTGTTTTCAAAAAAACTGTATATTAATGTATGACAAAAATATATTTAAGGATTAAAGGAAAAAAAGTGAAATAATTCAGAATCAAGCCAAAGGAAAACAAGACAGTGTAGAGGTATTGAAAAAAAAAGATAAATTCAGAGACAAATTACTTTTGGTTAAACCTGTAGCAGTATCTGCTAAGATGAAAATCAGAATGAATCAAATACTCATATTCTTAAAACTAAATCTGGATAGGAATAAAAATCTGCCTATTTGTATTACCAAATACATCCACAATCTCATTCCTACCATCTCTGGTTTATAAACTTAAAATAACATTATTTTTTTCAATATTATTGCTATTTGTAAATCATATACTAAATTGAAATATATTGAAACAGCAAACCATTCAGAAATCTTATAAATGCTAACAATGAGGGGGGAAAAGGCAGATAAATATTACTACAGATAAAATATAGGTTTTACAGGTTTTCTTATAAACACAATGCATTGCCGTTGAGTCAGATCAGACTCATAGCGACCCCTCCTTGGTTTTCTGAGGCAGTATCACTACAGAAGTAGAATGCCCAACCTTCCTTCCAAGGAGTGGCTGGAGGGTTTGAACTGCCAGCCTTCTGGTTAGCAGTCAAATGCCTTAGGTACTATGCCACCAGAGCTCCTAGGTTTTCCTATAGTTGCTTGCAAAATTATACAGAAACTCATTTTATTGAGAGAGAAATGCAACCTCAAAATCAACTTTTAAGACAGCCATATTTATGAGTAAGCGAGAAGAGATTTCAATTTGGTATAGGAATTTTAAGTCTGAATCTAAAAATTATTTTTAAAAACACCCAAGTCTTCTCGAGGCAGACTGTTACTGTGAACATCCAATATATCAATATTTTTCTAAATGCTTTTTAGAAGAGTTCTATAGTAGTACACCAACTATTGTTATTTAAAAGAGAAAGCATTTACAATGCAAAGAACTCTGGACATCATATTAAAATAAAAGAACAAAATTAAGAGTGCTAGTTTTATTCATTATCAAATATAAATTTTAGCTTACTTCCCTATAAAACAAAAGTAATGAAACTTAGTCTAACTACTCACGAGGTCACTGTATTCTATGAATTAGTACATGTGAAATCTGTTTAGAAATTACAAGTGCTATGGACCCCAGAAGTCCAATTAATGAGTTCTGGAAACTCTATCATCTAGTGACAGGGCAAGGCCATCCATTTTGAGGAAGGAGAATATTTCTTCCTGCTCTAAGATTGTGGAAGTCATCCTGTTTTGGTTTTACCATTGAGATTGACCTTGCATGAGAAAAATCACATAGTAGAAATGTAGCAATGGAATATCTAACTATGCAAATTAATTTTATTGATTTTCACCCATTTGTGTACATTACTTTAATCATAAGTGAGAAATTATTTATAAAATATATTAACATTTATAAAACATACTCTTTCTCTTCCTTCATTAAAACTAAAACTTACCATTTATTAAGCATAACAATTTATGTACCCTAA
>NW_006922022.1:948439-954349 GCF_000298275.1 Orycteropus afer afer | reverse complement strand
GGGTTTGAACCGCCAGCCTTCTGGTTAGCAGTCAAGTGCTTTAGCCACTATGCTACCAGAGCTCCTAGTCACAATATCTTCAGAAAATATTCACAATGTGGAGTGGTGAAACTCTAAAATCTAGAGTTAGCAATTGAAAAAGAAGCAAAACTTTTGAAATTCCTTTGAAGCCTGGAGAGTAAAATGGTTTACAAGAGGATATTGGTATCACCAATTTTTTAACCTCTGTTAAAAGCTAATATGTACCTAAGTATAAAAATAATCTCAAAGAAACCCATATAAACATTAAACTCTCATAACTCCTAAGCACCTGCCGAGTTCTGCTAAATGAAACGAGGAAACTGAAACTTTCAGGCTGGTTTTTTGTTTACGGCAAATTTGACCATGTGTTTTGTTGTTGTTGTTAAGTGCCGTCAAGTCATTCCTGACTCATAGTGACCCCTCCTTTGGTTTCCAAGGCTGTATCACTACCGAAGCAGATTGCCCAATCTTCCTTCTGAGGAGTGCCTGGTGGGTTTGAACCACCAACCTTTTGGTTAGCAGTCCAGTGCCTTAGGCACTACACCACCAGAGCTCCCATGTGTTTTAGTAGATGATATGAAACACTTCTTGTATGAAACACTTTTTGTCACTTATTCATTTTTACAAGGCTGAAGGTAAACAGAGCATTGGAATGAAACAATGAATTTTTAAGAAGTAGGTTAAAAAAATAGGAATTTCAAAGTGACATCTCACTTCATGTGAACTTTTTTTAGGGGGTGAAAGGTTAGGAAATTCCATAGATGTCCTACATTCATGGCAGACAGAGTTAGGTCTAAATCTTACCAGTTCTCTAGTTTCCAAATATGCAACCTTGAAGCCTAGAAACAATCTATGATTAAATACTTTCTCTCTCCCATACCAACTGCATGCAGTGACTCTCACTCACTCACTGCCGTCGAGTCAGATCCGACTCATAGAGACCCCTCCTTGGATTTCCGAGGTGGTATCACTACAGAAGTAGATTGCCCAACCTTCCTTCCTAGGAGTGGTTGGTGGGTTTGAGCCGCTAGCCTTCTGGTTAGCAGTGAAACACGCCTTAGGCACTATACCACCAGAGCTCCTAATGTAGTCAGCAAGTAGTTTTCTCTAACCCTGATGTTTATCTTCCTTCCAACTACTTTTAATACCAGACTTAATTATCTCTAATGTGAGCTTCTGTGACCACCTCCAAACCACACAGCCTGGCCCAAGACTTCTCTTTCCCCAGCTCCACACAGATACCACTACCAAATGAAGCTTACTAAGGTATGAACAGGAGCTCTGGTGGCGTAGTGCCTAAGGCATTTGACTGCTAACCAGAAGGCTGGCGGTTCAAACCCACCAGCCACTCCTCAGAAGGAAGGTTGGGCAATCTACTTCTGTGGTGATACTGCCCTTGGAAACCCAAGGAAGGGTCGCTGTGAGGCGGATCTGACTCAATGGCAATGGGTCGTAAGGCATGAATAGAGTGGGCTAACTGATGAAGTAATGACCCCAACTTGCTCATTAGTCCTTCTACCTGTGTCTGAGTAGTCAGTCACTTCCCACTCAGGCTCTGGGCTTGGCTTTATGACTTGCTTTGGCCAATGAAATACCAGCAAATATGAAACAAGCAGACATTTCAACTGTGCTTGTCATTTGGTGTTGCCCTCTTCTTGCTGTTCTTTGGAACCCTGTAACTCTGTACATGTGACAAGTCCAAACTAACTTGCTGAATGATAAGCAACATGCCACCTCCACTGCCCCAACCAACAGCCAGCCATACCAACCCAACAATCAGATGTATAAATAGGCCATCCTAGACAAACCACTTCCCCTCTCATTCAAGGTTCCAGTTGAATGACCCACAGATTTATGATAATAATAAAATGGTTGTTGGTCAAAGCACTAGGTTTTAAGTGGTTTGTCATGAAGCAGGAGATACAAGATACTTACTACTATCTTAAAAAACATTTTGTGTTCAAGGTCCAATGATACAAACTCTTTAAATCTAGCAATCAATACTTTTGGTGCTCTGGCTCCACTGTACCTTTCTAACACTCTCTCCCAATACTCTTGTATACCATTATATGTATCAGTCTTATGGACTTTGTTAAAGGTATGTAACATTGTAAAAATGTGTAAGATATTGATGAAATTTAATATAGATCATTTATAACAGACAATGGAAACTTCCTTGTGAAGTTCTACAAAATTCTTTGACGCAGAAGATAGTTTTAAAAGAAAATCACTAAAAAGCTGAGGTGTGTGAATTTTTATTTCATATAAATACGTGTTTCTAGCATTAGAATTTAAAATTTACAAAAATATGGCCTTCTGTTTCTGTGTTTATGTGTATCCTTTCTTTTCAGAAACATGAATTGGAAAGGGTCATTAGCATGGAGTAAACAACATTCTCCTTCTTCCCTCAGAGTCCTATATTTAAGCCCTGTTTGTACTAAGTATAACACTAAATAAAGCTCTGTTCATATCTCATAAATACTTAATAGAATTCTTACTCAAGTTAACACTCTACATGAAAAGAGAAAATACAATCATCTTGCAGATGAATCTTCATATTTTGTCCTTTCCTCTAAAGGTATATTTGGGAAAGATCCTTTCCTCTAAAGGTATATTTAGGAAAGAACTAAAGGAAATATCTGGAAATATTTTCTAAGCCAAATTTTGGTTATTGTCTTAAGCCTAATTTTTATTAACAAACTTGTTCCAATTATTTACATTGCCTGTCTGAATTACCTGCAAAGCTGTAAGTTTTTCAAGATTAGTTCAGCCAAATAGGGGAGGCATTCCTTCTTTTTAGTAGTAATCATTTTCAACAAAATTAAATATTCAAAATATCCATCTCTTATATTTGTTGTTATGTGCCGTCGAGTTGGACCAGACTCATAGTGACCCCTCCTTGGGTTTCCGAGGCAGTATCACTAAGGAAGTAGATTGCCCCATCTTCCTTCCGAGGAGTGGCTGGTGGGTTTGAACCGCCAGCCTTCTGGTTAGCAGTCAAGGGCCTTAGCCACTATGCTACCAGAGCCCCCATCTCTTATATATATACATACATATATATATATACATACACACACACACACACACACATATATCCATCCTATGAGCATCTGTTCAGCTCACTAGCTTCTATCTATTCACAAACTCTGTAAAGTGAAAATTATAGGACATCTTTCAAAACTCATCTGAAGCATGTAAACACCCCTGAAACATGTTTAGAGGTTCCAGAATTAACATTATGAAGTTATTTTTTTTTTCACATACTCTAGACAGGATTAGATGCATTTATCATTTATACATTTATTCTGTGGGAAAATACACTCTAATTTTGGGAGTGTCATTTTAAAAAGAGGACTATATGATACAATTATAAGGACTACCTTTTCAATAAAGTCACAGGTTATGCAGCTCGTCACTACATTCAGTATCCTTGCATCTCACTAACGGCATTACATCATTTTTATAGTGTTTTTTTTTTTTTTGTATTTAACATCAGCATATTACTCTTTCACAAGAATTATTTTTATAGATTAGTGAGGAAAAGCCAAAGGACCATGATCCATCCAGCAATCCTCAATATTTATTAGTGAAACTAATTATTAATCTCTAAAAAAAGGAGCTCTGGTAGCCTAGTGCCTAAGGCACTTGACTGCTAACCAGAAGGCTGGAGGTTCAAACCCACCAGCCACTCCTTGGAAGGAAGATGGGGCAATCTACTTCCGTAGTGATACTGCCTCGGAAACCCAAGGAGGGGTCACTATGAGTCGCGTCTGACTCGATGGCACATAACAACAACAACAATCAACAAAAAAAAGGCAAGTAAGACTATTAGAAAAATAACAACTTAACTTTGCCACCTAAAATAACTATGGTGTTTATATATTCCCATCCTGATTTTGTATTGATACAGAATGACATGTGTAGAAGATGGTACACTTACCTTTCCTAAAGAAATCCAATGTAACAATTTTAACCAAAGCCAAGCCTTGAGTAAAATACATGGCAACAAGACTCAGAGCAAAACATATTTCATCTGTGGCATAGGCAAATCTACAAAGCTTATAAAATTTAAAATATTAGACCCTATTCAGGTCTGGGAAGCCACTACTTATACCCAGGATGCTAGGTAGGCCTTCAAGGCAATATGCTCAATTGAATAGATTGTATATGAACACATTATAATACAGCATTCTTTTATGCAGTTCCTTTTGAAGAGGTATTCCCCTTCAAAGGGTGTGCCTCTTTCAGGTCCTAGATACTTTTCCATATGGGAAATAGAATTCTGTAAAGCTTCCGTCCATCTGGTGCCTTGGAAACTATTTATAAAGAGGTTTTACTATACATCTTTGATAGTTTTGATACTCTAGACATCTCTTTGTCAAAGTTATCCCAAAATGTGACCCGTAGAAATCGTAATTCATATTAACAGCCTGGCTCCAGCTGTAAGGTAAAAAAGCAAGGATAAAAAAGGACAAAGCAGATGGTAATGTCTAAGAAGTCTTCTTCCAATCCTACCAGATACTTTTCTTATGAAGAACCTACTAGCAGTAGATGACTATCTTAATTACACACATATATATTACTTAAAAATAACCAAAAAACAAAACTCATTGCCGTCGAGTCAGATCCGACTCATAGTGACCTCTCCCTGGGTTTCTGAGGTGTTATCACTACGGAAGTACATTGCCCAATCTTCCTTCTGAGGAGTGGCTGATGAGTTTGAACCACCAGGCTTCTGGTTAGCAGTCAAATGCCTTAGGCCCAACACCGCCAGCGCTTCAATAGTCAATCCGACTAACTAATAGCATAGTGCCTAAGGCATTAGATTACTAACCAGAAGGCTGGCTATTCCACCAGCCACCCCTCAGGAAGAAGCTTGGGCAATCTACTTCCGTAGTGATACCACCTCGGAAACCCAAGGAGGGGTCGCTATGAGTCGGGTCTGACTCGAGGGCACGTAACAACAACAGTGAAGAGAACTAACAAAAGGAGTAATTCCAAATTTGATATTTATTTTCGTAATAGGCACAATTTAAAGTAAAGCATCTATATTTAATTGACTCTAATACTCCTCTCTAAGGAGCTCTGGTAGCACAGTGCCTAAGGCATTTGACTGCTAACCAGAAGGCTGGCGGTTGAAACCCACCAGTCACTCCTCGGAAGGAAGGTTGGGCAGTCTACTTCTGTAGTGATACCGCCTCGGAAACCCAAGAAGGGGTCGCCATGAGTTGGATACAACTCTACAGCAGTGGGTTTGATTTTTTTGTAATACGCCTAAGGAATTCTGGTGGTATAGTGATTAAGGCAGTAGGCTGCTAACTAAAAGGACAGTGGTTAGAAACAACCACTCACTCCATTCACAGAAGAAAGATGAGGCTATCTGATTCCATAAAGATTTACAGACTTGGAAATCCAATGGAGATTGTTAAGAGTCGGAATTGACTTGATGGCAGTGAGTTTTGTTTTTGCTTTGGAATACTCCTCTCTGGTCAAAGTGGTTAAGACACTCAGCTGCTAACAAAAAGGTCAGTGGTTCAAACCCACCAGTTCAAACTTTCTCCAAGAGAGGAAGATGAGGCAATTCGCTCCCAAAAAGAATTATAGCCTTGGAAATCTTTTGGGGGTTGCTATTAATCAGAAAGGGGATGAAAGCCTTGAACCTGGACAGAAGAGCAGTCACCCCAGGCTTGCAGGTGAGGAGAGACAGTGCAGGGACGCCAGAGTAGCAGGCCGGAAGAGCAGGAGAAAGGGGATAAAAGCCTTGAACCCGGACAGAAGAGCAGTCAGCCCCAGGGATACAGGTGAGGAGAGACAACTCAGGGACGCCCAAAGAAGCAGGCCAGAAGAGCAGGAGAACGGGGATTAAAAGCCAGGAAGCCAGACAGAGGA
>NW_006922022.1:933609-946413 GCF_000298275.1 Orycteropus afer afer | reverse complement strand
AAACGACTCGACGGCACTTAACAACAACAACAACAACATTAATCATAATCAACTCAGTGGCAGTGGGTTTGGTTTTGGATTTTGAAATATTCACTAAATGAATTTGACAATTCTAGTTCTATGGAGATCATCTTTTTCTAAGTGAGTGACTTCATGCCCAGGTGTTAAAAAATGTTCCTGATGGGGTAAAAAAAGATCATATTGAGATAAGGGATCTTTAAAATAAGTTTTTATAACCTAGTCAAAATATTTACGAGTAAAGAATCTAATAAATAGGTGAGCTTTCCATAATCAACAGCAAATAACACTAATTCAGACTAAAAAAAAAGTTTTTAACTCAAGGACTGGGGGCTGGGTTGAAAATTACTTTTGTTTAGTCAGTCATTTAACCACAGCTTTATTTAGTATTACAGCCAAGACTTCTGGGAAATATTTAAAATTCTTTAAAGCATTAACTTTTCAAGTTAGGTAGAAATATGTCTGTTTTAGTTACCTAGTGCCACTCTGACAAGAATGTATCACAAATGGGATGCATGAACAAACAGGAGTTTATTCTCTTACAGTTTGGAGGTTTTAAGTCTGAGTTCACAATGCTAGGCTCTAGGAGCTGGGTGAAAAGCCCCTCGACCTTGGGCTCCCAGCCCACTGGAGCTAGAGGCTTCTCCTCACTCAGACAGCTGCTGGCTGCTGAGACTGATAAGCCCAAGGTTGATAAGTAAAAAGGCACAGTCCCAATGTTACCAAACCACATGGCAGGCCATTAATTCAAGTCCACTGGAAGTCCCAAGGTATGCAGAGCATGGCACGTTGCTGAACAATGACTCAGCTACATGCTAAGCACAGAGACGAGTCCCAAAACTGCTTTATATATATGGGAAGCAGATCACATCCCTAAAGCAGCCACTCGGCTGCTTGTGGTAGATTCTACCATGGAGTTGATTACCAGTCTCATCATGGGTAATAACTACCACCAGCTGCCCAGCCACTCAATCAGGCCCAGCCAAGTTTACACACACTTAACCACTGCAATGTCCAAGGGGGTCTACTTACTTATCACTCATTATTGCACTGTTGTTGTTGTTACGTGCCATTGAGTCGGACCCGACTCATAGCGAACCCTCCTTGGGTTTCCAAGGCAGTATCACTATGGAAGTAGATTGCCCCATCTTCCTTCTGAGGAGTGGCTGGTGGGTTTGAACCATCAGCCTTCTGGTTAGCAGTCAAGTGCCTTAGCCACTATGCTACCAGAGCTCCCCATTATTGCACTAAACATTTATGTATTCATTAGGCTATGTAACTCCAAGGACTTTTTCTTTCCTTTAGCTTAGCATGAGCCACCAAGATACTCTCTTTTATTTCTGGTAAATTGAAAGCCCTAACACAGTGACTAAGGAGTCCTGGTAGCACAATGGTTAAGCACTTGGCCGTTAACTAAAAGACTGGTGCCTCAAATCTACCAGCTGTACTCCTGGAGAAAGTGGCAGGCGGCTTTTGTAAAGATAGATTACAGAGTTTCAGCAAGATGGTAGAACAAGCAGACAAGCTACAAAAACCTCTGCAACAAAGCAATAAGAAACCAACTGAAACTGATACAGAAGATGATCCTGGAACCCTGAGCTTTGAAGGGAAGGATAAAGAAGTGGATTAAATACCAACTAATAGAAGAAGTAATGGAACAGTGAGTAAGGAGACAAATGGAGCTATGGACTGCAAACTATCCTGAAGGCACAGCAATTCTGAATTATTTCCGGATAACCACCTAAGAATCAGCTCTGCTCACCAAAGCTGCATGGGCAAGGACTGCATTAGTGTCTGATGAGCAGAAGTGAGAACAGTGAAGAAGGGGACAGGCAGACTTGTGGACTTTTGGCAGCTGTCCTGAGGGTGCTGCCATTTGGGATGTTTGCAAGTGGTTGGCTAAGCCATTTTGTGTGTGGGTGACATTCTTGCTTGGACAGCAACCTGGGAGTGGGTTCCACTTGCCAAGCACAGCACAGGCAACTACATTTAAGATGGACCTCTGGAAAGGTGTGATATTTTCCTTGTTACTATTGTGCCCATGCCCTCTTGGTGATGAGGAGTGTGGCCATCCCCAGCCTCCACCCACCTTCTTGACCTACAAGGGGTCCATCCCAGTCTGTGCCATGGCAGACCTGGGTGACATGCCCCACCACCCAGCTTTGTTTGCTTGTTTTTAAATTATTCTTTTTATCTTCTTCCTGCTTTTCTTCCCTTTTTTCTTGTTTCTTCCCACCCCTTGTTTTTCCATTTGTAGTTTTCCCTATTCTTTTATTTGCTTTTTTGTCTTATTCCTCCCTCCTCAGATATTTTGGCTTCTTTTTCTTCTCTTTTTCACATTATCTTTCTTTCATCCTTTTTTAATACATTTTGAATTTTTTTCTTCTTATTTATTGCATTTTTTTCTTTGTATTGCAATTGTTTCTGTTTGTTTATGCAGTTTGAGTTTTTTGGTCTCTTGTTTTTGTCTTTTTGATGGTTTTTTAAGTTGTTTTTTGTTTGACTTAGTGGGTTGTTGCTGTTGTTGTGTGCCATCGAGTCAGACCCAACTCATAACGATCCCTCCTTGGGTTTCTGAGGCGGTATCACTATGGCAGTAGATTGCCCAATCTTCCTTCCGAGGAGTGGCTGGTGGGTTTGAACTGCCAGCCTTCTGGTTACCAGTCAAGTGCCTTAAGCACTACACTACCAGAGCTTCTGACTTAGTGGAAGACAGCAACCATTCCCACACAACGCAACCATACCTGTATCTCCTGCAGCTCCACCCACTGAATGAGGGCCAAAACTTGCTTTTGCACCAACTGATCAATGATAGACAGCATCCAATACCAGCTCAACTTACCCTCAACTGCTTTTTTATGAACAGCTAACAGAGTTCCGTACACACTCTCATTCTCTATCACACCCACCAGGAGACTGGTGTTGAGTGCCTAAGTGCTAACAACAAGTGAATAGAGGAGAAAAGTACCCTGCTCACACAGATGTATCATAACAAAATAAAGGAGAAAAAAAGTCTTGTGTGAATCACACCAACATAGGACCACAAATTAGAAATAAACACATCACCACCAAATGTCTTGGAGACAACAGCCATCACAGTCCACACAAAAAAGCAAGATAAAGTAGTAGAAACAAGGAACCAGCACACAAACCCAGAAAACATTTCTGAGGAAGAAGCAGCACTGGAACTCTCTGATAAGGAATTCAAAAGAATTATATTTTGAAACCTTCAACACACTGAGAGACAGATCAAGGAAGGACAAAACTTAAGGACAAAAATTAAGGAAAACATAAGATAAAACTCTACAACCATTAGGAAAACAATACAAGAAGAAATTGACAAACTAAACAGAAAATTAGAAATGATACAAAAACAACAGAAATCCAAAAGATGAATACTAAAATTTTAGAAATAGATAACACATTCACTGGGCAAAAGAGCAAAATGGAAACAATGGAAGAATTAATGAGATTGAAGACAAAAACCTCAATAATATTTTATTAAGGGGTCAATCACACAAATGATCCAAACATAATGAGAAAGCTTAATTTTCAGTTAGGATACGATTAAGAGGAATAAATAGTGGCTAAGACACTTGCCTGCTAACCAGACGGCTGGCAGTTCAAACCCACCAGCCACTCCTCGGAAGGAAGGTTGGGCAATCCTACTTCCGTAGTGATACTGCCTCGGAAACCCAAGGAGGGGTTGCTATGAGTCAGGGCCAACTCGACGACACATAACAACAACAACAACTTGGAATTTTAGAACAGGGAGAGACAAATAAAACCACAGAGAAAACTGTCGAAGATTTGTTGGAAGAGCATTTCCTTATTATGATAAAGGACAAAAATATATGCATTCAAGAAGTTTAACGAACCCCAAACAGGACAGACCCCAAAAGAAAACACTGAAACATATCATCATTAAACTCACCAAAACCAAAGACAAAGAAAGAATCCTGAAAGCAACATAAACCAAAAAACCAAACTCATTGCCGTCGAGTCAGATCTGACTCATAGCGGTATTCTTGGGTTTCTGAAGCAGTATCACTAGGGAAGTAGATTGCCCAACCTTCCTTCGGAGGAGTGGCTGGTTCTGGTTAGCAATCAAATGCCTTAGGCACTATACCACCAGAGCTCCTGAAAGCAACATAGGAAAAACAAAATGTTACCTACAAAGGACAACCAGTAAGACCAAGCTCTGATTTTTCAGCAGAAACCATGCAGGTGAGAAGGCAGTGGGATGATATCTATAAAACCCTGTAGAAAAAAAATTCCAACCAAGAATTATATACCCAGCAAAACTGTCTATCAAATATGAGGGTGATATTAAGAGATTTCCAGGCAAGTGAGAATTAAGAGAATTTGTTAAAAGATAGATTACAGCCTTTGAAAACCAATAGGGCAGTTGTACTCTCTCCTATAGGGACACTAGGAGTTGAAATCGACTTGATAGCAATGAGTTTGTTTTTTGGTTAATAAAATACATAGTGTCTATTTGTTTACCACTTGTATATTCAGAACCCAGCACACAATCAGGCCTGTAAGCATTCAATCAAATAAATATTTGTTCAGCTATTAAATTTCACAGAAATCTTTAAATAGAAAACAAATAATAAAGAAACTTGTGATCGAACAGAGGTTTTTGAAAGGGGGTGCTAGATTAAAATTGAAACAAAGACTACACACTAAGTAAATGGAATATATTAAATTATACATCTTAAGTTAGTAATAATGGGTACATACAATTAATTTTCATTCATTACTTTCAACTTGTCTACAAGCTTTTAGAATTTACTTCCCCAATGTTTTAACTTGTTGTTGTTGTTGTTGTTGTTATGTGCCGTCGAGTCGGCCCCGACTCATAGCGACCCCTCCTTGGGTTTCCGAGGCAGTATCACTACGGAAGTAGGATTGCCCAACCTTCCTTCCGAGGAGTGGCTGGTGGGTTTGAACCGCCAGCCGTCTGGTTAGCAGGCAAGTGTCTTAGCCACTATGCTACCAGAGCTCCTATGTTTTAACTAGATGTCACAATTTATTATTCTTTATTAAAATATAATATACACAGCATATCACAATTTTTTTCTGTATCTAACCTTCCCACCATACAACTATTCAATGTGTTTTTACTTTATAAGTCATAGACACAACACACAGTAACTAGAAATTAATTTAAAGTTCTCAAAACTTTCAGTAGAGGTTTACAGAAGGATTTTTTTTTTTAAGAAAAGGAAAATACTAGATTTTTACATGAGGGGACTTCATAGCTAGAGAGAGAGATCTGTATATGTACTGAAAATAACAAAATTATTATTTAAAAATTCTAGGCATCAGATTGTTCATTAATCTACACTAACTGACTAAACATACTAATATTTCCTCAAATCACATATAGAAACATGTATTCTATGATTGTGTACCTGAGTATATGAGTCTCTGTATCTGTAAAATTAAAACAGAAAAGTAGAACTATCCCACAACAACCAAAAATTACCTAAAACTTTGATTTAGAATACACCGAGTATTACTTAAATCCTTAAAATAATATTTAGAGCCAGTTTTTCAATAGCTTTATTTTAGAGGATTATTCTTATAAGACATACATGCCTAATTGGCTACAAAAGTGCATAAGCAAGGGGAGTTAATAGAGTTGCTTAATTAAAATGTAAAACTTCAGCTTCTCAGATTCCATTTATATGATTTTCAAGGAGGTGTCAGTAAGTTAACTCTCCTGACAGGAGCATTCAGATTGCAGAGAAGGCTACAAAGGCGTTAATGACATTTACCCCTCTAATAAGAGCCATTAACACTTCATGGTTTTTCCTTGTTATTGCTCAGGAAAGACACTAGCACCTCATTTAAAGATCAGTACTCCAAGGGAAGAAGACCCCCTGAGACATCTCACACTTGAGGAAAAGCACTACATCAGGTGATGCTACATAGATGACATGTTTGACTCTCAGCGGCTCTCACTCATGCCTATGGCCACAGATTGGAGGCAGTTAACACACAGCCAATCAAAATCCTCCCTCACTCCCAGAAGACAGGGCCATCTTCTTCTCTAGCAGGCAAGTGAGGGCCAGGGAGAAAAGAAAATAAACTTCTTTCAGGTGCTTAAGTCTGGGAGGATCCAAATGTCTTGTACTGCTCTCAGTTAATCTCCATCGATGTGTGGCTGAATGAGTAATACACTGACCTTTTCACCTAAGAGACCACAATTTGAAACCAATATAAAGTCACTGGAGGATCAATGGACAGAGACACTCATATTTTAAAGCCATAAAGCATTGTAAAAAGGGAAAGAGAAAAGATTTTTTACTGTAGTTTTGGCCACAGATTCAAACCAGTTTCCCTGGCTCAGCTATTATGAGTTGGAACCCAGATTCAGAATTAAAAAGCTCCAGCACTGCCCCTATGGATCTCAACATCTGGCTCAGCCCCATGGCTACTGCAAGGCAGACATTCCCTCACATGTCAATACGTGGAAAAGCAATTCCTGCTGGTGATGGAATGATGGCTGACTCAATGGAATATAGTCAGCATGAACCCTAATTCTGGCAGAGATGTCAAGACATGGAGACAAGAGCTCTTAATTACTCTTTCAAGCAGCATTTAAGGTGTGTGTGCTGTTCATGTTATTAATTTAAAACTTTCAGACATGCGAACATACTTAAACAGAGGCAAACAGATGAACCAATTTAAGGGACTTCACTAACTACCTAATTCTGTGTCTTACCAAGACACAATAAAATAAAGTCTTAATTTTAAGGGGTACCTTTTTTTTTTTTTTTAAATTGTGATTTGTGTGAAGGTTTACAGAGCAAATTCACTTTCCATACAGCGGTTCACATATACTTTGTCTCATGATATTGACCACAGTTTACCACAATGCAACAGCCCCCTCCCACTTCCTCCCCATAGTTACCTCTTCCCTGTGTCCATCCCTCCATGCACTCCTGCCCCCTGAGCTGTCTCCCAGTGCATAAGCAGCCTATCTTTCTCCCATGATTGTTCTCTCCAAGGAGTGTATCTACTTGAAGTAAATGTTCAACTCATATGCCTGTCTTTTGTTTGGCTGGAAATCACGGGTGTGGGTTCAATTCCAGATCTGAAGGGCAGCTAGGGGCCATAGTCTCAGTGGTTCCACCAGGCTCTATCGGACCAGCAAACCTCATCCCCCCGTTCCCTCTCCCAAATGATTTTGAGTTTTGTTCTACATTGTTCTCCCTCTCTATCAAGGATCTCCTACATAGATCCCCTTCCAAGTGGATGACAGTGGTAGCCGGGCACCATCTAGTTCTTCTGGTCTCATAGTCATATAGCCTGTGGATCGGATGGTGTACCAGTCACTAGGACTAATGTTTTCATGAATTTTGGTTTTCTTCATTCTTCTTTGCTCTGGACAAGGAGAGACCCATCATTGCATCTAGATGGCAGCTTGCTAGCTTTTAAGATCCCATTCGCTACTCGCCAAAGTAGGAGGTGGAACAATGTTTTGTATAGTATGTTATGCCAATTGAGCTTGATGTCCCCTGCGACTACGGTCCCAAGCCCGCAGGTTCAACTACTTGGTCCCTCTGGGTAGCTGGCTGTGACCAAGCCATGACCACAACCTTGCCCCTTGTCAGCTCTACTATACACCTGGGAATTCTGATCATTCACACAAACTTATAGGACCATTGTCTGTCAACCCTATATATACTTGGATACACTCCCCATTTCATAGACATACCTAATCGTTCAGCCTGTCCACCTATCTATCCATCCATATACCCACGTTAGCCTTCACTGACAATGCAGTACTGTATGTACAAAAGGGTTCATACATGTTGTACCTCCCATGTACCTCTCTATGCCTTTCTCATCCTCAATGCTGCCATATTGGTCACTCACACTTGGTACATTGCCCTTCTCTTCACCCAAATCAATACTTATCTCTATCTATCTAACAGCCTTCCCTCCCCTCCCCTACGACCCCTGGTACCAACAAAGAAAATTTCCTTCTATAGATAAACCTTTCCTTAACTTTTACAATAATGGATAAATACAATATTTGTCCTTTTGTGATTGACTTATTTCACTCAGCATAATGTCCTCCAAGTTCATGCACGTTATGCGGTGCTTTGCAGATTCTACATAATTTTTTAGTATTGCATAGTATCCCATTGTGTGTATGTACCATAGTTTGGTTATCCATTCCTCAGTTGACGGACATCTAGGTTGTTTCCATCTTTTTGCTATTGTAAATAGTGCTGTGATGAACATGGGTGTGCATATATCTGTTCTTGTCATGGCTCTCACTTTAGGATTGTTGTTGTTGTTGTTATGTGCCGTCAAGTCAGCCCCGACTCATAGCGACCCCTCCTTGGGTTTCCGAGGCAGTATCACTACGGAAGTCGGATTGCCCAACCTTCCTTCCGAGGAGTGGCTGGTGGGTTTGAACCGCCAGCCTTCTGATTAGCAGTCAAGTGATTTAGCCACTATGCTACCAGGGTATATACCTAGTAATGGAATGGCTGGGTCAAATGGGATTTCTAATTCCAACTTTTGAAGGAATCGCCATACTGCTTTTCACAAAGGTTGTACCATTTTACAGTCCCACCAGCAGTGTATGAGAGTCCCAATCTCTCCACAGCCTCGCTAGTATTTGTTATTTTCTGTTGTGTTGAACTTTGCTACTAGTGCTGGAGCAAGATGGTATCTCATTGTTGTTTTGATTTGCATCTCTCTCATAGCTAATGATCATAAGCATTTCTTCATATGTTTGTTGGCCGCTTGAATATTCTCCTTGGTGAAGTGTCTATTCATGTCTTCTCTCCATTTTTTAATTGGATTGTTTGTCTTTTTGTTATTGAGGTGTTGGAGTTTTCTATAAATTCTAGAGATAAGTCCCTTGTCAGATATGTTATTACCAAGTATTTTTTCCCAATCTGTAGGTTCTCTTCTGACTCTTTTGGAGAAGTCTTTGGAAGCACATAAAAACTTAATTTTTAGAAGGTTTCAGGGGTACTTTTGAGACAAAACCTAAGGGGTACTCTTTTGGTTAAATGTCAATTTCTCTGAAGCCTGACCTACCCTGATTACATGTCAATATTTCCAGTGGTCCACATTGTACACATTTTCTATTTATTCCACTAAGGAATTGGAAAGAAATGCCTGTTGTGTACAGAGCCTTTCTTCAGAAACGTATCCCAGAGAGGATACAGTATGCACCAGTCTTAGGATTACCACATTAACTCAACTGCTATTTTTGAGACCAAAGAAGAAAAAGATAATCCACAGTAGGAAAATCGTATTAAAATAAAAATAGAAAACACAGTAACCACATTACTCATGCTAACTAGAAAGGTGTCTCTGACATTATTGTTATGATTTTGTTAAAGAGGGAAAATTGCATGAGAACAAGGGAACCATTGAAGGTTGAAGCATTTCCTTAACAAGCTGTTCTGAAAAGTGTCTGAAAAATGCTATCATGGGAGCTACAGGTGAGAAACACTCAGTAAACAGACGAATTCTAGTAAAGATAATGCATATCTCACTCCCCTATTTTTTGGGCCTTACAAGTTATGTTCTATCGCACCCATGTAAGACATTCTATTGCTGAAAGACAAACCTAAACCTAGCTCAGTGTCATTTATTTTCTACTCTCCAAGTCATCCAGTCAAGTCTTCCTTGACTGAGAAAAAAAGGAGAAAACAGGTTACTCAGTTGCTACCAACAAATGACAGTAAGTCCTGGGTAGCAATAAGACCTCACTGGTGGGCAACCAATACAATTGTTCATGCAATCAGTAGCCAGTCACTTGGCTTTTTAAATCATAAGGTTATTACTGCCAACAAACAAAAAGTTTGTGAACCATAAGAATCATTAGTCCCTTTCTTTTGAAAGGAGTGGTTGTGATTGTAAGCTACCCACATGCACAAAGGAAAGAAATGCTGACTGGTCTGTGACATCACCATGACTGGTTAAGGATCTGACCATTGTGCTCCACAGAATTGTCACTGGCTGATTCTCAAAGCAGATCACGAGGACTTACTTTCTAGTGTGTCTTAGCCTGTATTCTCTGCTGAAACCTGTATACCACCATAAAAACATCCAAGCCTCTACTGACAAATGGTGGTGATTGTATGTGAAGTATACTGGCTGTAAATGGAATCATCAATGCCTCACTAGAAAGAAATGCTGCTGTTGTTCTGTGCCGTTGAGTCGGACCCGACTCATAGCGACCCCTCCTTGGGTTTCCAAGGCAGTATCACTACAGAAGTAGATTGCCCAGCCTTCCTTCTGAGGAGTGACTGGTAGGTTTGAACCACCAGCCTTCTGGTTAGCAGTCAATTGCCTTAAGCACTATGCTAGGAATGGTGACGAGCAAGTATCAGGTGAATCAAGAAAAGCTTTTGATCAGCAAGCCTGGGTATGGGCTAAACAGACTCACAAATACTGCAGCTCAAAGCTGCTCATCTAACTAAAAATCAACTCCTCACCAGAAATTCATGCACACCTCTGTCCAACATAGTATTTGTCCTATATGGAAAATGCTTGTTCCATCCTTGTTTTTAAGTAACATCTTTCTCCTTCCTTAAGAGTCTCCTCTTTCAACAAATTTTCCTAGAGTAATTCACTTTTGCAATGGTCACTCTGATTCTACTAGCAAATGTATTGGCCCACATTCTATTTCCCACCTGGTTTCAGAATTACATATATGGATACCATTCATGAACCAAATATATGTATCTTTATGTATGTTTGTTCCATCTACAACAATTTACCAAAAGTTTCCAGAAACTCACACAGATCCTCATCTCACTTTCTACTTTTCATAGCCCTTCTTGATTTCACATAGTTTTTGAAATGCAGGTCACTCAAAAGAAACAGATGATAGAGTATAGCTGAATCTTGAAAAACTTCTCATGCCTTTTTGTTATAATCAGAAAGATTTCCATTCCTCTGCAAGCCTCTCTCACTGGCCATCTGCCCTTCTGAAACATTGGAGAATTATTAGAAAAGGTCACATTAACTCTAACAAAATGTATGGACATTTAAACGAATTAAAGATTTGGTTGCTCTAGAAACTTAAGGGTTAGCAGAGGTTGGGAGTTTGTTCTACTGAAGGAATTATAATTTACTAAGCTGTACTATATCAGCTTTTAGCAAATTACTTCTTTATTTTTGAAACTCCTTTAAGAAAGTATATTAGGAAAATGAAGCTCATAGAAATTATGCTTTCTGGTGGTGTAGTGCCTAAGGCACTTGACTGCTAATCAGAAGGCTGGGGGTTCAAACTCACCAGCCACTCTTCGGAAAGAAGGTTGGGCAATCTACTTCTGTAGTGATACTGCCTCGGAGACCTAAGGAAGGGGTTGCTATGAGTCAGGTCTGACTCGAAGGCACATAACAATAACAGCAATACAAGGCTAGAGAGCTCATCGGTGATAGAATTGAGCTCTGAACCCAAAGTTCAAGATCTTTGGATTTTGAATTCAACATGGAGTATGTAAGAGTCTGTTTTGGAAAGTTAAGTTTTCACTAGTGCTATCACAGAGACTATCCTTTCCAAGTAAATTTGAACTGGTTCTTCTCAAATGGTCACTGGCCAGTGAGTTGAGGGCTCATTTCTGTTCTTCATGGGGAAGGCAAAAGCCTTCTCTCATTTACCACAAACACAAATCCTATTCCAGAAGTCCCTGAACTCCTTCCTGGAATCTGGCAAACTATTTCTACTTTACAAGGGGTTAAGGGTAGGCATATTTATTTTCTTAAACTCTGAGCATAAAACATCAAGCTATGTCCTTGGATATAAAATGTTTACTTTCAATGCAGGCCAAATAGAGCTCTGGCAAGCAATTCGAAATCCCTGTATTCTACTTCCAGCTTTGACTCTGCATAATGCCTTTAGCCACGGTAACTTTAAAATCTAGGATGATATTCTCTGAAACGACCTTTCTAAAAGCGAGCTTAGGAGGATTTCTGAGATAATGTTTGTAGAGTGGTCTAACCACCCTGGGAAACAGACAACATAAATAACAAACAGTGCCCTGAACTTTCTACCTTTTGTATATTCCTGGCAAAGACAGGGAATCTTGGTCATTCACATGTGATCCTTTTCTCTTGAGAAGCATCCATGTATTAGTGACATGATGAAAGGATACATTCCTTGTCACGGCACAGGGCAGACAATCCAGTCTGCAATCTAGGTCAAATAATGCCTTAGAGTGTGTCAGTGGTCATGCCCTCCTCTGTGTCAACACTATGGGTCATCTGTATATTCTTGTATTTTTGATCACAGAACTCATCTGTTATATGGGCCTTACCTGTTAGAATGTGGGCTTCCGGAAGTCCTATTCCTATACACCCAGCAGAGAATAATTAAGAAAATTTGCTATTTGAAAATTTGCTGTTTGAATTTTCATCTGGGCCCCCTCTTCTTTCTGCTCCTTAAATTTCCTAAAAATCTGAAAGATCAGTTAATACTCATAAAAAGGTTGCCTATTTTCAATAGGTTTTATTTTATGTAATATTATGTAAGCTTGGGTATTATAACTATTTTCACAAATTCAACAAATACTCTGTGCCATGAGCTTGGATGAAGACAGAAAAAGCTGGTGAAGGAGGGAAATGTAAAAAATGGTGGTAACATTTATGCAATAAGTCACCAAACCAAGCAAACCAAACTCACTGCCGTCCAGTCATTTCTGACTCATAGCGACCCCTCCTTGGGTTTCCGAGGCAGTATCACTACAGAAGTAGGATTGCCCAACCTTCCTTCTGAGGAGTGGCTGGTGGGTT
>NW_006922022.1:909478-933254 GCF_000298275.1 Orycteropus afer afer | reverse complement strand
GAAGGAAGGTTGGGCAATCCTACTTCCGTAGTGATACTGCCTCAGAAACCCAAGGAGGGGTCGCTATGAGTTGGGGCCGACTCGACAGCAAACAACAACAACAACAACAACAAAGCTTAGGTAGATTAAAACATGGGCCTATTTTACACATCTAATAAAAACTGGAGTTAGAATTAAAACTCATGAACCTTCCTTGACAACACAACTCTGAGACTCTAAATTTTGTTAATCTGACTGTATAAAAAGAATGCAGATTATGGCTATTCCACCAAATCTGAGTGTGGCAGAGATCTGTGCTCATCTTCCATGGCAGAGTGCTGCAGGGAATGGCTGCCTAGCCAGGGATTATCTGCCTACCTCTGCTAACTCACATGACCCCATTTACATATCAATTTTGACAGTGGTATGTGGGGACAAGTAACCTACCCCACTTTCATGACTGACCAATGAAAACCTCACACAGAGAACCTCCACCCTCTTTCTCTTGACTGTACCTGAATGAGGAATTCAAGCTACATAGAACAGCAGAGCCAAAAAATGGTAGGCACCCTAAATCTCCTGTCCCCAAATCACTTCTGGGAAGAAAGCATTCACCAACTAGGAATCCTCACTGGCCTTGCTATGAGAGAGAAATAAATTCCCATTGTGTAGGCCACTAGGTTTTAGGTACTGGCTAAAACAACTGGCATTTACCTTCCTAATATTAACCAAAGCCTAAAACTTACTTCCTATCTTTTTCTAAGTATCTGACTTCTTCATAGACTTCATGTTCTGCACCTTGTACTTTCCACTTATAATTGGCCAGAGCTAACTTTTTTTATAGATAGATGTAAGTGAAAGATATGAACTTATGGAGTAAGAGTTTACAAAATGTTTTATCTATATTATTTCATCTATTTAGCTAATTGGAAAGACCAAAAAAGCACAAACGTTTTTACTTCAATTTTAAAGATGAAGAAACTATGGCTTAGAATGTCAAAATAACAATATAAAACTGGGAATTTAATAAAAGTATCCTTTAACTCACTGGTCAGTGCACCTTTATCTATATTCCAATTAGGGATAACTTCCAACTTGATATGCTTCTTTGGACACAAAGAAGAGCTACTTCACCTCTGTTCTGTCTCTGCCATATGATATGGTTAAAACTTGATTAAATAGGTAAAAAGTCTACTCTTGTTGTGATTTTAATAAACACTCAAGTATGAAAGGTTTTCATACCTTGGGAAAGCTAAGTCAAGGAACAGAATTTACAGTGAAGTATCAATGATAAATATCAGATGCAGTGAACAAGTTTTGCTCTTAGAAACTTGAGAGGGAACAGGGGCAAAGGAAATAAACAAGAAAAGGAGCAAAACAGAGGAAACAATTTCATCTATACCACTTATCTGTCACTTTGTCATACAGTGGTGGCTTGTGTGTTGCTGTGATGCTGGATGCCATGTCTCTTGTATTTCAAATACCAGCAGGGTCACCCAGGTGTACAGGTTTCAGCGGAACCTCCAGACTGAGACAGACTGGGAAGAAGGACCTGGCAATCTGCATCTAAAAACATGGCCAGTGGAAACCTTATGAACGTCAGTGGAACACTGACACAGTGCTGGGAGATGAGCCCATCAGGTTGGAAGGCACCCAAATTACAACAAGGGAGAAACTACTTTGTCAAACTAGAGTCAACTTAAAGATGTTCATGGAGTACAGTTTCAGAACCTTTGTTTACTGATGTGGCATCATTCAAAAGAAGAAGAAACAGCTGCAAACATCCATTAAAAATTAGAATGTGTAATGTACAAAGAATGAATCTAGGAAAACAAAGATGTCAAAAAAGAAATGGAATGCATAAAGATTAATATCCTAGCCATTGTTGTTGTTGTTATATGTCGTCAAGTTGGACCTGACTCACAGCGACCCCTCCTTGGGTTTCTGAGGCAGTATCACTACAGAAGTAGATTGCCCCATCTTCCTTCCGAGGAGTAGCTGGTGGGTTTGAACCGCCAGCCTTCTGGTTAGCAGTCAAGTGCTTTAGGCACTGTGCTACCAGAGCTCCTAGCCATTAGTGAGCTGAAATAGACTGGTATTGGCCATTTTAAATAAAACAATCACATGAAGAGGAATAGCATCATATTCGTTTTCAAAAAGAACATTTCAAGATCTATCCTGAAGTACAACACTGTCAGTGATAATATCCACAGGCATACAAGGAAGACCAGTTAATAGAACTATTATTCCAATTTACCCACCAACCACTAATGCCAAAGATGAAGAAACTGAAACTCTTAACCAACTTGTGAAGTCTGAAATTGATCATATAGGCAATCGGTATTCAGTGATAATCATGGATGACTGGAATTAGGTAGCTGGAGCGGCGGTGGGGGGGAGACTAACCAGTAGTTGGAAAACATGGCCTTGCTGCAGATCACATGATCGAATTTGGCAAGACCAAGGATATAGTCATTAGAAATACCTTTCCAACAATATAGATGGTGGCATGGTGCCTAAGGCATTTGGCTGCTAACCAAAAGGCTGGCAGTTCAAATCCACCAGCCACTCTTCAGAAGGAAGACTGGGCAATCTACTTCTGTAGTGATATCGCCTCGGAAGCCCAAGTTGGGGGGGGGGGGTCCCTTTGAGTTGGATCTGACTCGACGGCAGTAAGTTCGGTTGTTTTTTTTTTAAATACACGTGGACCTCATCATGTGGAGTAAGTGAGAATCTAACCGACTACCTCTGCGGAAAGAGACAAAGGAACAGCTCAATGTCATCAGTCAGAACAAGACCAGGAGCTGATTACAGAACGGACCATTATATTCAAGTTCAAGTTGAAGCTCAAGAAAATTAAAACAAGCCCAAATGAGCCAAAGTACAACTTTGAGTATATGCCACCTAAATTTAGAGATCACCACAAGAACAAATTTGACAAACTTAACTCTAACAACAAAAGAGCAAAAAACTTTTAAGATGGTATCAAGGACATAACACATGAAAAAGGCAAAAGGTCATTAAAGACACAGGAAAGGAAGAAGAAACCAAAATGGATGTCAGAAGAGACTTTGAAAAATGCTCTTGAATGTAGGGTAGCTAAAGTAAATGGAAGATATGATGAAGTTAAAGAGCTGAACAGAAAATCTCAAAGGGCAGCTCGAGAGGACAAAGTAAAGCATTACAATGAAATGTGCAAAGACCTGAGTTAGAAAATCAAAAGAGAAGAATAGGTCTGGCATTTCTCATGCTGAAAGCACTGAAGAAGAAAATCAATCCTTGAATTGTAATACTGAAGGATTCTATAAGCAAAATATTGAATGATGTAGACAGAAAGCATCAAAAGAAGATGGAAGAAATACATAAAGTCACTGTACCCAAAAGAACTGGCCTGCACTCAACCATTTCAAGAGGAAGCATATGAACAAGAACCCATGATACTGAAGGAAGAAATCCAAACTTCACTGAAGGCACTGTTGAAAATAAGGCTCTAGGAATTAACAGAATACCAATTGAAATATTTCAAAAAATGGATGCAATGCTGGAAGCACCCACTTGCCTATGCCAAGAAATTTAGAAAACAACTATCTGGCCAACCTACTGGAAGAGATCCATATTTGTGCTCATTTCAAAGAAAGGTGATCCAACAGAATGCAGAAACTATCTAACAGTATCATTAATATCACACACAAAATTTTGCTGATGATGATTCAAAATCAGTTGCAGCAGTATATCAACAGAGAACTACCAGAAATTCAAGCCAGGCTCAGAAAAGGACATGGAACGAGGGGTATCACTGCTGATATCAGATGAATCTTGGCTGAAAACAAAGAATACCAGAAAGATGTCTACCTGTGTTTTACTGACAATGCAAAGGCATTCTACTATGTGGACCATAACAAATTACAGATAACACTGTTAACAACTGGAAATTCCAGAACACTGGACTGTGCTGATGAGGAACCTGTACATAGATCAACAGGCAGTCATTCAAACAGAAGAAGGGGATAATGCATGATTCACAATCAGGAAAGGTGTACATGACAGTTTTATCATATAGTCATTGTTATTCCCTTTTTATGCTGAGCAAATAATGCCTTGAACTGGCCTACAAGACGAATGTGGCATCAGGATTGGAGGAAGACTCATTAACAACCCATGATATGCAGAAGACATAACCCTGCTTGCTGAAGGTGAGGAAGAGTTGGAGTCAGTATGGACTGCACCTCAATGAAAAACAAAAATTCTTACAACTGGAACAATAAGCAATATCATAATAAATGGTAAAAAGACTGATGTTATCAAGGATTTCATCTTACTTTCACAATTAACATCCATGGAAGCAAATCAAAACCAAACTCACTGCCATCAAGTCAATTCTGACTCATAGCGACCCCTCCTTGGGTTTCCGAGGAGGTATCTCTACGGAAGTAGATTGCCTAGTCTTCCTTCCACAGAGTGGCTTGTGGGTTTGAACCACCAGCCTTCTGGTTAGCAGTCAAATGCCTTAGGCCCTACGCCACCAGAGCTCCTTCCATGGAAGCAGTAGTCAAGAAATTAAAGGTGTATTACATGTAGCAAATCTGCTGCAAAAGACCTCAAAAATGTTAAAAAGCAAAGATGTCATTTCAATGACCAGGGTGTGCATGACCAAAGTCATAGTATTTTGAAATGTTTCATATGCATGCAAAAGCTGAACAAAAAAAAACTGAAGAATAATTGATGCCTTTGAATTATGGTAATAGCAAAGAATATTAAATATATCATGAACTGCCAGAAGAGTGAACAAATGCCTTAGAAGAAGTACAGCCAGAATGTTCCTCAGATAGGAGAATGGCAAGATGTCATCTCATGTACTATGGACATGTCATCAGGAGGGACAAGTCTCTGGAGAAGGATATCATAATTGGTAAAATGAAGAGTTACTGGAAAAGAAGAAGATGTTCATTGAGATGGATTAACACAACAATAGGCTAAAATGAAGGAGCTCTGGTAGCATAATGGCTAAGGCACTTGACTGCTAACCAGAAGGCTGGCGGTTCAAACCCCACCAGCCACTCCTCGGAAGAAAGATGGGGCAATCTACTTCCGTAGTGATACTGCCTCGGAAACCCAAGGAGGGATCGCTATGAGTCGGGTCCGACTCGACAGCACATAACAACAACAACAACAATAAGGCTAAACCAAGAAAAGACTGATAGGATGGTGCAGGAGCAGGCAGTGATTGGTTCTGCTGTACACAGAGTCATTAGGAATGGGAAATGAGTGGAGAGCACTTAATAACAAAAGCAATTTCATTTAATGTTCTGGATAGGCAGACGTCTTTATGATCTCCTACTAAATAAATACAAGGTGGGAGCTCTGGTGGCATAGGGCCTAAGGCATTTGACTGCTAACCAGAAGGCTGGTGGTTCAAACCCACTAGCCACTCCTTGGAAGGAAGACCAGACAATCTACTTCCATAGAGATACCACCCTGGAAACCCAAGGAGGGGTCGTTATAAGTCAGAACCAACTCGAAAACAGTGAGTTGGGATTTTTTTACTAAATTCAAGAAGGAGTTTAGGTGAGTCTGTCAAGCTCAGGGCTTTAGGGCCTTCTCTCTCCCACCAAGCAATGACATTCTAAAGATGAACTGTCAAATACTACAACCTGAAAAGAGAGCCATTATAGTCTTAAAAAAATGTACATAAATACTGCTCATAGTGTCATGGCTGAATTCAAATTAAGTTCAAAACTTCTACCCTCTCCCCGTCCAATATTTACTAAGGTGTATTATGTGCCAAGAAGCTTTGGTAGTTCAGTGCCAAAGGCATTTGACTGCTAACCAGAAGGTTGGCAGTTCAAACCCACCAGCCACTCCTCAGAAGGAAGACTGGGAAATCTTCTTCCGTAGTGATACTGCCTCAGAAGCCCAAGGGGGGATCACTATGAGTCGGATCCGACTCGACGGCAAGAGTTTGGTTTTTGGTATCATGTACCAAGGTAGATGCTGAGTGCTGGCTACTAGGTTACAACAGTGAAGAAGAGAGACGTAGTTCCTGTCCTCAAGAAGCTTATAATGCATCATCTGTGCCAACTACCATATTTTTATGCAAATAACACATGTATTATCCAACCACACAACCCCCTGGAGTGACAGTTTCCTATGCACACTATGCACATTACTCATGTGTGCACAATATTTTTTGTAGGCACATTATATGCGAAAAATATGGTAATAGCTTCTGTGATCATACGAAAGCCACTTAACCTCTTTGAGCCTCAAACTATTCCAAATGTTAATTCAATGACAATTATCTGTAAGAAGATGGCGTAAGTGGTTTGAAAGAGCCAACTTATGTGAACCTGCTCTGCAAAGGACAGTTTAAATACAAATGTTTGCTTAATATTGACATTTTCTGCCACATGGATACCACAAAACACTTATTCAGCACAGACCACTAGTGAGATAGAGTGGCAGGCAGCCTTTGCATCTCTTTTGCCCTAAACAACCCAGCTGCTGCTACAGGAATTATTTCCTAGAAAGCCCAAAGAAGGACCAAAGATCATTAGCCAACTGACTTTACTGGATGTCCCATGAGTTCCATGGTGAAACATCAGGCTATAACAACTTAAACAGGTTTCTTTATCCATTCAATGCAATCCCTGCTTTTGTGGCATTCTGTTGTCAGGAAACCAGGAAAAGAATTTAACAATTGACTTAATTAACTGATTAATTTTAAACTGTGATAAGAGCTTGAAGAAAACAAGTTTAGAGATAAATCTACATCAGAAAAGATGTGTGGTTAAGCTGCTTAGGAAAGGCCTCCATCAGAAAGCAGGACTTTAGTTCACACCTGAAGGGCAAAGAATTTACCCTCACAGAAAGAGGACAAAGATATTCCAGGCAGAGGAAAAAAAAAAAAATCTCACATGCAAAGGTCCAAAGCTGCAGAAGAGCTGCGTGTGGTCAGGAACTGAAGACTTCTGCTGAAATTGACAGAATAAGCTATGAAGTCTGAGATATTGGTGGAAGCTACTTACCTACTCCCACAGACCACATTCTCCAGAACTTCCCAGAGCCATTATTATATTAACATGTAGCATGAAGCTCTAAGAGGAGGATCTAATATGTAGCATCATCCTGGGTATAAACTGGGGTCCTGGAAACACTCAGGTCCCAAAATACTCTGAAAATGCTCTTTGAAACATTGATTGTTCTAGTCATTCTGATTGTTTCAAGACACAGATGAGTAAAAATGTGCCTCTAACAGGGCTGCTGACACCTCAGCTAATTATTCAGAATGTCTGATACGGTTCTTTGAATTCTGGCAGGGCCCATTTACAAAGACAGGATTTCTGCAGACTGGCTGGTGTACAAGCCCAGGCACCTCAGTTCACAGAGGCTGTGTGAAAACTTTCATAGATTCAGCAATGATAATCACCTATATTCATATTCCTAGGTCAAAGACAAGGAAAATGGTGAAAGGATGGGAGGGTGCATTAATTCTCTGTCAATACAGGTTCCTGGAAACACAAACTTGAAGTAAGAATTATTTGTTAGCAGCAGAAAAAAACATGTCTTTAGATTTCATCTAATTGAATTTTTCCTAATTGAGTATTTCCTTTTTTGGGAGAGAATACTACTAAACATTTACCTCACATTTTTGTCCTTTTGAATAAATACTTTAATAAATACACAAGGGAATACCTTTAAAATATCACCTGGATTCTTAAATGATCCTAGTCTAAATGAGGCTTGTATTTTCCATGCAGCTGGCGAAGCTTATGAATTACAGAGATAATCACGTAATTGAAAAATAATTTTTTATCAAAACACTAACAGGATACTTCACTAATTGCAGATCTTTTAAATGAATCTTTGGAATCACTATAATTTCCCTTTTCCTTTTAATAATAACTTCTTCACACACCCTTTCAAATGATCATTCTAAATGTCCTGTTTTCCCTTTCTTCCTCAATTCAAAATCAGGTCAGGCCTTTGCTATTCTTCTACCTTCAAAACTCTCTCTGAAGCCAGGAGTAGCTATTGCATACATAAGGCTGCAGGTTTGGGTCCACAGAGAGTTAAATTAATATGCTGGCTCGACCAGTTCAACTTACCGTACATCTTCATTTGCCCAATAACACAATCTATAGCCAGCCAACTGCTAACCAAGTCAATATGTGGTAAGACTAACAGCCACCCTAACTTGCCTTGATAATTATTCTCCTTTAACTGACATAATATTCAATATACTGTTGTTGAGAGCAATAATGCTAAAATTGATGCCTCGAGGGCTACAAGACAATTGAGTTTTAGCCAGATAAAATCATTGGTGCACTAATAGTGCATCATAGGTTTCCACAACTTTCAGATGTACATTTTATAGTTTACTTGTAGGAAAATACTATATTTAATTACATTCAAAGTCATTCATGCATACCTATCATTATTACATATAAATTTTTCTACATAGTAACCAGTAATCTAACAACACTGCTTTGGAAAATAAGTGTTATTTTTCTATAACAGCGCTCTTTTGGGTTTTTTTTTTTTTTTTAAATGAGCATTTTCTCCACTACAAATTGTGTCATTTAACCTCTTAGCATTCTAAGCAAAGAGCTGTTTTCAATGGAACAAGTAGATGGTAAATACTGAATAACAAAAATAATTATCTAAATAAAATCTATATTACTTCAATCCTATCAATAAAACAAAACAAATTAAACTTGGAACTCCTCTAATATAAAACTCATCTATGATTTTACTCAAAATGTCAATTCTAGACTCTGAATGGAGAAACAAAATATAAACTACATTTTTTAATATGTGGCTTCATCAAAACCTATTTGAAAATTAATTGTAATTTAAGTATCATGATACAGGACAAGGTTCTTTATATGAAATATCTCATGCCCAAATGAGAAACTTTATCATTTTAGTTTGTGGTTTTGCTCAATTTTTCTTTTACTCTTATTTTTCCTCATAATTTTCTATCTTTAAATATTTTATATTCATACAAAAAGAAATATTAAGGAATTGATATGAAAGGAGTACATTTTAAAGGAGTATATTTTCTACATGCTTCTTAGAGAGATGTTGAAATATTGTGAAAAACTAACACATAAATACAATTTCCAATGAAATAAAAAAACAGGCATTGGTCAAGGCAAAAGTAGGTTCACAGCTCAGAAAATCCAACAGGTTCTAGGTTTACTGGTGTCAAAATGTGACAGTGATCTGGGCTGGTAAGATGGTATGTTAGAGCACAGTCCTGCACATATCTATTTGTTTGGACAGAAAAGGGCAATGGATATACTCCAGGACCCTTAGATAAAAATGTAAGTGTGAAAAAGTGAAACGCAACACTGATGATGGAACTAAGCATCAGAATACAGGTAGTAAAGATGGAACTGAATTGGGATAAATGACTCATCTGTGTTGGATAAAGGAAAATGTGTTTAACCAAGCTAACAATCGCTTTCTGTAATCTGTAACAGGTTTATCGCTTTTGCGTAAGGTAAAATCCATCCAATATGGACATTAATAATCATGTTGTGGGCATGACTACAGCGAATGTGGCATTATATACATCTTGGGGTCAGCATAAGCAGGAATTGTGAAACTGGCTCTCTATTTTACTTTTCCAGGCCCCTTACTCTTAGACCTTGTGCCCCGACCATGTCTCCTGACCATCCAGGACTTATATTCCCACTTACTCTGCTGAAATGCCCCAATCTTGAGGCAAATGAAAAAATGCCTATGAGAATGCTATGTAAACTGAAAATGAAATATGTAATTATTACTATTATCATCACTGTCTGATCTAAAAGCCAAGTTTCCTGTGCCGTCCAAGTTGACACCTCACTAAACTAAGAAATTATTCTATGTCAAATAAAGTGGTCATGAAGAAGACAGGTTATCTCATCTTTCCTGTATTTTCTCTACTTCTACTCACCATCCCACTGCTGCTTTTGCGCCCTGGTTAACACAGGGGCACTTTCTGGAAGTGCCACACAAGAGAGTAACAGGAATGTGTTGTGTTTTTATTCTGGATTAAAGCAGGGGGTGGAGAGAGAACTGTAGGGAAGACTTGAGGCTCCACTCATCACCTATCAAGCTAGTGGCACAAGCCTCTCACACAACACAGTGTGGCTTCGGGGAAATAACACTAGGAGACGATCACCAGTGCTGGCACAGCCTAAAACAATTACTTGTTTTTGTCAATGTTCCTGGGATTAGCCTCCTTAGAAAATTTCAAAATTTGCTTCAGATTCTACCTTCTCAAATTGTAATTTCCATTGGTGGTGGTGGAGGGTGGTATTTCTTCATAGTCCAGTACAGTCTCTTCAAATCTTCATTTTTGTTGTTACGTGCTGTCGAGTCAGCCCCTACTCATGGTGACCACTCCTTAGGTTTCCGAGGCAGAAGTAGTTTGCCCAACCATCCTTCCGATGCGTGGCTGGTGGGTTTAAACCACCAGCCTTCTGGTTAGCAGTCAAGTGCCTTAGGCACTATGCTACCAGAGGTGACCATAAAACACTTCAGAAGCAAAGGACACAATGCAAACTGGTTCGTGACATACTGCAAGTATGGGGAAAGACACAGGAGGGGTTAGGGAAGGCTGGGTCCCCTAAGAAAATCCACTCCTTGGAAGGAAGATTGGGCAATCTACTTCTGTAGAGATACTGCCTCAGAAACCCAAGGAGGGGTCGCTATGAGTCGGAAACGACTCAACAACAGTGAGTTTGGTTTGACGGTTTTGGTTTACCAGATTAGAAGTACCACTGATAGAAAGGATGGGCTGGGGACTAGACAAGCAGGCACTGTGAAGGCTGTATCTATAACCTTGCTGGCCTGCTTCAGAATGAAGACCTCTGAAAGCTGTGACATGAGGGTTTATGGTAATGAAAATAGTTTATATTAGTTACCCATCTTCCTTTGATTTGGATAGAAGAAACAATAAACAGTGAGGGGATATAGAAAATCAAGAAAATATCATGCGTAGAAATTAGTGTTGAGAAAAAGCTCTAATAAACCCAAATGAAACTCAATCTCCTATCTTTATATATCCATCACACAGCTCAAAGAGTCTTGTTTTTAAGAGGGTTAAAATAAGACTTGTTGGAGAAGCCAGAAAGCCCACACTGTAAGGAGAGAGAGCTGAATCCAAAAAGGGGGAAACATGGTAAGACTTGGCAAAAGGCCACTTTCCCTCTTCTAATCACACCATAGAAACCCCACACTGGCTTGCTAGGGCATCTATCCTTCTCTCTAATTCCCTGAGAAGCCTGCTGATAGGAGCACTTAACCAGAGGAGGGTGTGCATGTGTGTATCTGCATTAGGTAGGAAAGAGACTTGAGTTTGCCAAGGGCTTTCATCCAACCCCACCCAGAGCTAGCTCTGGACACCAGCATTCGACGTCCTCCCCCTACCTGAAGGATGTATCCCCGCACGTAGTCCCGCAGAGTCCAGCCCAGGCCATGCAGTATGTGCAGCACCTCCTCCTGCTTCAGGACACTGAAGAGACGGTCCAGCAGGATCTTTAGCCGCACAGGCACTGCCTGTGTTCCGTAGAGCATCAGGCTGCTGATGTCAAACACCACGTTGGACTGCACGATCTCAACTTGGGTGGGGTGGTACAGGTGTTGAGTGCTGAGCTTATCCAAGGCTGTGTGGTCACACCAAGTTCAAGGAGAGGTGGGAATAAAGAGAAAGGGAGGGAGAGAGCAGATACAGAAGAAATGGGAGTTATCAGAGCTCCATTGCTGATGGATGATAACCACAGATATTTAAGCAGGATTTTCCAATATAATAGTTTTCTTCCAACCCCCTCCCTGTGTTGCCTTAAAAAAAAATTTACTGTGTTTATAAATTGCAGACTAAGCCAATTGTAAAACATAGTCAACGTCCAGAATGAGAGCCACTGAGGATGCTTTTAAATGACTGTGGCTGCCTCTAAAAACCTAATTAATTTGCTAAATGAACTATGGCACAACACAAGTTGCCAGGGTATCCTCCTCCTTCCAGAAAAAAACACATCTTCAACTTAAGCCATAAAAGTAGGCTCAATCAATATAAGTTTATCAGATAAGGTTGACTCCTTACGATACCTGAATGGCTTAAAGAGGACGTTCATTAGACTATAGGGGTTGTTGTTGTGAGGCAGCTAGTGAATTGTGACTCACAACACACCTGTATGACAGAGTAGACGTGATTTATAGGATTTCCTAGGCTACAATCTTTATGGGATTTTCTCAAAAGGAGTAGCTGGCAGGCTTGAGCTGCCGACTTTTCGGTTAGGAATCAAGCACTTAACCACTGTGAAACCAGGGATCCTTAGGTTTCAGGGATAAATGACTCAACTGAGATGAAATACAGAAAGCTGGCATCTTTGCAGTGGGTGAGGAATTTAACTAAAGTTGAATGAGCTAAGGAAGATAATCGGAGGAGTCAGGTCTCCCAACTCTCCCTTGCCACTCATTTTTAAAGTATTTTCTTCTTCACTGTCCATGCTGTCTCTGGAAGTTACTCAAGGAAAAAGAAAGATATTCAAGTCATAATTTAGACACTTTGCTAACATTCCTAACAAAAGTTAGTTATCAAAAGAAACTGGGAAAAAAATGACTAAAATAAAATTCTAGGAATTTCTATGTATTTCAACTAATTATTAGCTGAAAATTGAGGCCTAATCATTCTCAGAATATGTACTTTTCACGAATTAGCATCACAAAAATGGGGCTTTTTCCTCCTCAAAACTAAGACATCACATTTCTCCTCTAAACTGGAAGCCAAGATTGGGTCGTTAAGTTCTATCTCCAATCATATCTGAGTTACTGAGAATCCTACTGCAGATAAGGCAAATATATTTTGCCTCAGTTTCTCTTAAGTGAACAATTAGGATAGCATTGTCTCATCAAAAAGATGCTGCAAAGATTAATGAGATAATGAATGAGCAGGCTTTAAAGTCCTTAACAGAACTGGCATGTGGATTACACCTCAAGATAAAGAAAACAAAAAATCTCACAACTGAACCTGTCAGCAGAGTAGCCGTTCTTCAGAAGGATGAGTAGTTAAGCTGTGCTGGAAGAAGAAAAGGGATGATAATACCCCTCTCCTGCTTTTTCTAAAGTTTAAATGCCCTGTGGAGTGAGAGAAGGCTTCAGTCCCTAGGCTTGTGGATTCCTTATCTTTCCCCACTAAATTAATTTCCCCGTTAAATTAATTTTTAAGGCTATTTATTCAAAGTTGACTTAACCACTTGAATAGGAAAGATCAGACAAGTCAGCTGCAAGAAATGAAGTACAAGGAAACCCGAACTTTTTGATGAAGTATTCCTGGGAGTAAATGTGTAAAATGAGGCCAGTGGGTAAATGATAAAGGCCTTTACACAATAAGCAACATCACAAAAAATGGAGAAAAGACTGAAGTTGCCAGGGATTTCATTTTACTTGGGTCCACAATCAACACCCATGGAAGCAACAGTCAAGAAATCAGATGTGGTACTGCACTGAGCAAATCTGCAAAATACCTCTTTTTAAAGTGTTAAGGAGCAAAGATTGGAAGACTAAGGTACGCCTGACCCAAGCCATGGTATTTTCAATATCTAATATGCATATGAAAACTGGATAATGAATAAGGAAGACTGAAAAAGAAGTGATGAATTGTGTTGTTGGTGAGGAATATTGAAAATACTAAGACTGACAAAAGAATGAACAAATCTGTGCTGGAAGAAGTGCAGCTGGAATGCACTTGGAAGTACGAATGGCCAGACTTTGGTCATGATGTCAGAAGGGACTATTCCCTGGAGAAAGATATCATGCTTGGTAAAGTAGAGGGTTGGTAAAAAAGGGGAAGACCCTGAACAAGATGGATTGACACAATGGTTGCAACAACAATGGACTTAAGTATAGCAAGAATTGTGAGGACAGTGCAGGACCAGGCAGTGTTTCTATTGTACACAGGGTCCCTATAAGTCAGAGCAGACATGATGGCACATAACAACCACCACAACAGGACATAAAATACACTAGAATTAACTGTCAGATTCAGCGGAGGCCAAACTTGCACAGAGATCAGTGATACAAAATACCTGCCATCCCTACAAAATGAGAGGACAGACATAGAGTAATCCCTCACAGACACCCAGACACTGTGAGAGAGAGATCCAACAGATCTACTGACTCAAGACCATAGTACTGGGGGACACGAGACTCAATTGGCACAACAAAACACATAAAAGTCTTGTTCCTCATCTTACATTGGCAAGTAGCGACTGGGGTCTTAAAAGCTTTCAGGCAGCCATCTAAGATGCACCTAATGGTCTCTTATCACCGAAAATGAAGAAGAGTGAAAAAAAAAAAACACTAAGGGCATTTGGAAGCAATCAGCCTTAGGACACGATGGACCATGAGACCAGAAGAATTAGATGGTACCCAGCTACTAATGCTAACCACTCAGAAGAGGATCAAATCTGGAGATCCTGGATAGAATGGAAGGAAAAATGTGGAACAAAATCCAGAAATTCAGTAATGACCAGAATTACTGGTCGGATGGAGTCTACTGATACCCCCAATACTATGGCCCTGGGATACATTCTGGGCCTGGAATAAAACTCACTCCCAGGGGCTGGCTCTCAGCCAAATAGTAAAAAAGATGTACATGCAGACCACTCAACCGAGGGTGACACACCCACATACTTGATGGAAATGCATTCCTTGGAGCAATCAACCACAGGGCAGCAGAGGAGCAATATTCACACGGAGAAAATGCAGGAGTGCATAACTATGATGGGCGTGTGTGGGGGGTTACTGGGCAGGGAGGGGAGGAGACTGGGTTAGGGTTGGGGATGGTAAATGGGGAGTGAAATTAAATGTACACATAATGTTGAATGTAAAACAAACTCTGCTCTGTAAACTTGCACCTAAACCACAATAAAAAAAATAAATAAATAAGTAAAAGAAAAAATAATTAACTGTCAGAATTAAACATATATGGCCTTCTAGTGATCACAAAAGGTTAACATCTGAGATTGCAAGATATTTATCTAATCTCAGGAGTCAGGTGAATGAATATCAGACAACATCCAGGCTCAAGTTGTAACTACACCTAAGGGTACTCAAGATTTTTCACAAGTTCTAAATGATTTTTCCAATTGCTCTCCCTAAAATTCTATCCCACAACAATATGGACTACAGCACAGGTACACTTTCTGCAACTCCATTTAACATACCATTATTTCTGCATATTAATATACGTATTGAAAAATACACACACATACTTTTTTTAATATTTCAAATGTATTTTTCACAGCTCCTCCTCCACTCTCATTTCCTACTGACTGGTGGTCACTAGAGAGTTCATGTACTCTTGATAAATTGCTTTCTTAAGTCCACAGTGTAAAGGGCCTTATCATTTACCCACTGGCTTCATTCAACACATTTACTCCCAGGAATACTTTGTCAAAGAGTTCGGGTTTCCTCATACTTCATTTCTTGCAGCTGATTTGTCTGATCTTTCCTATTCTAGTGGTTAAGTCAACTTTGAATAAATAGCCTTAAAAATTAATTTAACGTTGGGGAAAGATAAGGAATTCACAAGCCTAGGGATTGAAGTTTTCTCTCACTCCACAGGGCATTTAAACTGCAAAAAAAAAAAAAAAAAAAAAGCAGGAAAGGGGTATTATCATCCCTTCTCTTCTTCAAGCACAGCTTAACTACTCATCCTTCTGAAAAAAGGCTGCTCTGCTGACAGAATCCAGTGACCACAGCAGTGGAATCACAACTGAACTCTGCTGCTCCTCCTTTTCCCCTTCACGGATGCTCATTGCCCATCGCAAACACTTCTTCACAAAATACACTGCTATAAGCTCTGGTAGCATAGTGCCTAAGGCGCTTGACTGCTAACCAGAAGGCTGGCGGTTCAAACCCACCGGCCACTCCTTGGAAGGAAGGTTGGGCAATCCTACTTCTGTAGTGATACTGCCTCAGAAACCCAAGGAGGGGTCACTAAGAGTCGGGCCGACTTAATGGTGTATAACAACAACAACAACAACAACAAATACGAATTTGAAAGGGTTCAGTAGAGGGGAAGAAAAATGACACTACAATCCTGATTCTTATGCATATTTTTGGCTCCTTGTATTTCTGCTTCAGTACAGACAAGTCTGTGTACACATGTGTTCAAATGTTGGATGGAAAGCTGTGGTCCCTCTCTCTACCATGCCTTAAAAAGGACAGACAATTTTAGAAAGTGAAGAGAACTGAACTGTTAAGGGTATAGATATAAATAAAAAGAAGATGTTATTCAGAGAACTTAAAGAGCAAAGGTGGAACCAGTAAGGTAAACATTTCTCTAAATATGATTTTTCTAACACTAGAGATTGAGAGTATTGTAAAGGCATTGCCTAATTCTTCTTCATAAGAATGCCATATGTCAAGAAGTATATGCTGTAAGCCACATACTATAGAGCAGGGCTTGGTAACTTTTTCTTAAAAGAGCCAGACAGTAGTATTTTAGGCCTGTGGGTCATAGTACTCTTTAACAACTACTTACCTCTAACCTCTGTTATTTTAGCTGGAAAGTAGCCACAGGAAAGACAAACAAATGTGTTTGTGTTCCAATAAAACTCTATTCACAGAACAGGTTTTTAGCTAAATTTTGATAATAGTTTCCAAACATCTGATAAGGAAAACCAAAGGGTAGACTAGATATTTAAAGAAAGTCAATAGAAGATGGTGGTAATGCCCTAAAAGTGTGGTTGAAGCAATCATTTATCAGAAAAATAAGTCATAGACAAAGGCTTGAAAAATAAGAAACTGCCCAGTTTACAGATGTCAACTGCAAATTACAGCATAAAGATATCATCAAAGTTTATAATTCACTGAACTTCTTGAATGTGTAAAAATTTTCTGCTGTATAACTTTATAACTGCCTCATCATAGTGAGTCACCAAGTTATAAGAACTTGTGGGAAAGTTTCCTTGGTTAAACAAAGGGAAAGTGACAGTCACTTAAGTATTACAGTATCTAGAAGCTGAGAACTGAACATGCCTAATTTCATGATTTCCACATATCTGACTGCAAAGGATTCAGGTCTGGATGTAGAACTTAGTAAAGAATGTAACTTAGGCCAAAGAGTTGTTGTTGTTGTTTGCCGTCGAGTCGGCCCCGACTCATAGCGTCCCCTCCTTGGGTTTCCAAGGCAGTATCACTACGGAAGTAGGAATGCCCAACCTTCCTTCCGAGGAGTGGCTGGTGAGTTTGAACCGCCAGCCTTCTGGTTAGCAGTCAAGTGCCTTAGCCACTATGCTACCAGAGCTCCTTAGGCCAAAGAGAGTGGGGGAAAATTGTTCGTCAGGATGGAGTTCAGCAAGATGGGCATCTACTTTTTATATTTTATGGACCTAATGACTTGTACCAGTGGTACTTTTTTTATATAGTAAAATGATATTGTTTTGTTAGCTCTGTATCCACTCCCCCCTCCCCTTCATTCTGGTTACAGCAACTAGATTTCCCTTAGGGGAATCACTCCTTCCCTACACTCAATGCCAGTATTTCAAAGAACTGACTATTCCCTAGCCAAGCCTGGAAAACCAATATATGCCAGTCCATTGGCCACAACCACTGATTCAAGAACAAGCAAGTGAGTTAAGTATAAACAATGGGACTGAAACAGTATTTTGGTTAGAATTATCAACAAGTTTTCTTTCCTCTGAATCTGGTAGATATGCTTAAGAATGCAATTAACATAGAAGAGAGTTGTGCTAAAACTTCAAGTGCTAACAATATGGTTTGATCTATAAGGTCTGGCTGGTACTATTCCTGGACTTTTCAATTACATAAGCCAACAAAATCTCTCATTTCTTTCCCTCCTCACCTCCCCTGTAGGTAGATATGAAGGGCACTTCTGTACCTTGAAACTATAAAAGTCCAAAATAATACAACAAGGGGTCTTGTTAACAGCTCAACTGCTAACCAGAAAGTTGGCAGTTCAAACCTACCAGCCTCCTTTCTGTGGGAGAAAGATGTGGCAGTACCTATCCATAAAGATTACAGCCTTGGAAAACTATGAGGCAGTTCTACTTTGCCCCACTGGGTCCCTATGAGTCAGAATCGACTCCAGAGCACACAGCAACAACTTATACAACTACCTTTTGGTGAACTTCTCTAACTGGATTTCATGAAGTTATCTGTGGTCAACTAACAGTAGGTTAATTCCAGGCTAAACACAATTCATAATTTCCCCAATGACTGGCACAAGTCCTTATCAATTTCATATCTTATACAAATTTACACAGGGTGACATAAGCCATTACAGGAAAAATAAGATAAAAAAGGGGGAAGGAGAGTAATGTAAATAACCATCTAAGTACCAACTACATGTCATGTATCTTTCTAGTCAGTTACAATATCGCTTGTAATCCTGTTGGGTTTTTTTAATTAAAAAAACAACACATGATATGACTAATACTACATTTCCAGAGATCACAGGCTCAATAAGATCAAGTAACTGGCCTAAGATCACTTAGCTATTACTCCAAAGAAAATTCTGCTTCTTCAATGTATTCAGATGCACTACCGGTAAAAAACTCTGGAAACTTAAGTCTTCATCATGTTAGAAGCCCCAAACTACTCAGAATATGGGCTTTTTGCCTATCACTCTGCTGAAATAAGCATTTCAAAGGTCACCAACACCTGCCTTACTAGGAAATCCAATGCCTTTCACTGACTGTCATTATTCTTCTTAGCAGCTGACCCCATTGATCACCACTTCAAATACTCTCCTCCTTCCTCCTTCATTCATGCATACATTCATTTATTCACTAGCACTTATCACTGACTTAGAAGGTACACATAGATGCAAAAGTAATTTCTATCATAGACTCCAAATTCAAAGGCAGACAGGTACAGACAATATAAATGCTATACAAAAGACAGTATAAAGTATTAAAGAGGACATAAGAAAGGACTCTTAGGAAGGCATAGTCACAGTAAGGTATCTAGGAGTTCAGTCAGCCAGAGAAGAGGAAAGCATTCCCAAAGAGGGAGCTAAGGCAGTGGCTCCCAAATATGCATCAAAATCAATTGGAGGACTTACTGACACAGAATCATGGATTCCCTCTCCCAGATTTCTGATTCCATAGGTTTTAGGTGGGGACCAAGAATTTCAACTTTTAACAAGTCTCCACATGCTGCTGCTCAGGGAACATATTTTAAGAGCCAATAACCTAAGGGGTGTGTGTAAGAGAACGGAGTGTTCCAAGAATACCACCAATGAGGTACTCATGGCCATCACAAAGGTCACAGAGGCAGACGGTAAAAAGCCTTAATCCTGAAGGCAAAACCTACAGGAAGCTTTATATTACTTCTTGTTAACAGGACATACAATAAATTAAATATTTATAAATTGAAAACAATTTTGAATTTAAAAAAAAAAAAAAAAACTCTGAAAAGTGTTCAGAAGTTTAGTTAAAGCAAAAGTTCTCACAGGTTGGTGATGGGGACACATACCCAGCAGGACAAAGGTGCTGAAAGAACCACATTCACAGGAGACTAATGCCATCTCTTCCTGGAAAATTACTCCTTCCTTCTTTAGGAAAATAAAACCATACCCTCACTTACATGGCGCACTGGCCCAGGATATGAAATTCTGTATCCTGATGCCAAAATAATTAACCATCTGAATATCTCTGGGAAAAGCCTCCTTTAATGACTGCTAATAGCACCATCTACCACTCATCCGTCAGTCTGTCAAAATGTGGTGGCTTGCATATTGCTGTGAAACTGAAGGCAATACCACTGTTATTTCAAATACCTGTAGGGAGACCCGTGGTGGATAGGTTTGAGCAGAGTTCCAGACTAAGACAAACTGAGAAGAAGGACGGGCCCATCCACTTCTGCAAAAGTTGGCCAATGAAAACCTTATAAATAGCAGTAAAACAATGTCTGATATATTACAGGAAAATTTCATGAATAGCCCTAAAGCACTGTCTGACATAGCACCCAAAGATGAGCCATTAAAGTTGGAAGGCACTCAAAACATGACTGGGGAAGAGTTGCCTCCTCAAAGTAGAGTTGGCCTTAATGATTTGCTGATTTGGCATGACTCAAAATGAGAAAAAAGAGCTGCAAACATTCATTAGTAATTGGAATGTGGAATAGATTAAGTATATATTGTATATTCATATGTAGGAAAACTGGAAGTTGTCAAAAATGAAATGGAACCCATGAAGATCAATATCCCAGGTATCAGTGAGCTGAAATGGGCAGGTATTGGCAATTTTGAATCAGACAATCATATGGTTTACTATATTGGGAATGATAAATTTAAGAAAAATGACATCACACTCATCATCAAAAAGAACATTTCAAGATCTATCCTGAAGTACAATGCTGTCAGTGATAGCATGATATCCACACCCCTACAAAGACCAGTTAATACTACTACTATTCAAATTTACTTACCAACTACTATAGGCAAAGATGAAGAAACTGAAGATTTTTACCAACTTCTGCAGTCTGAAATTGACAAAACATGCAATCAAAATGTACTGATAATTACTGGTGACTAGAGTTAGGTTTTTTTTTTTTTGGGGGGGGGATGCAAAAGCTGAAAACAAAGAATCATCAGTATTTGGAAAATATGGCTTTACTGACAGAAATGAAAATGGAGCTTATATGCCAGAATTTTACAAGACCAACAACTTATTCGTTACAAATACTTTCAACAACATAAACAGCAGTTAGACACGTGGACCTCACCCAATTGAATATATACACAAATCAGAACAACTATATCTGTAGAAAGAAGTGATGGAGAAGCTCAATATCATCAGTCAAAACAAGACCATGGGTTGACCATGGAACAGACCATCAATTGCTCAGATGCAAGTTCAACCTGAAATTGAATAGAAATGAAACAAGTCCAAGAGAGTAACACAGAACATTGATTATATTCCACCTGAATTTCAAGACCATGTAAAGAATTTATTTGAGTATTGAACACCAAAAACCAAAGGCCAGACAAATTGTGGGATGACTTCAAGAACGCCATACACGAAGACAGCAAACGATCATTAAGAAGACAGAAAAAGAAGAAAAGACCAAAATGAATGCCAGAAGAGACTGTCAAATGTGCTCTTGAATAGAAAGTAGCTAAAGTGAATGGAAGGAATGACGAAATAAAATAGCCGAACGTGAGATTTCAAAGGGCAGCTTCACAAAACAAAGAAAAGTATTATAATGAAATGTGCAAAGACCTGGAGTTAGAAAACCAAAAGGGAAGAGAGCATGTTTGGCATTTCTCAAGCTGAAAGAATTGAAGAAAACATTCAAGCCTCGAGTTGCAATATTTAAGGATTCTACAGGCAAAATACAGAGTGATGCAGGAGGCATCAAAACAAAAAAGAAGGAATACACAGAGTCACTGTACCATAAAAAATTGATTGATGTTCAATTTCAGGAGGTACCATGTGATCAAGAACCAATGGTATTGAAGGAACTGTAGAAAAGCAAGTCTCCAGGATTTGACAGAGTACCCACTGAGATATTTCAACAAACAGATACTGTACTGGAGGCACTTATCATTTATGCCAAAAAATTTGGAGGACAGCTACTCGGCCAACTGATTGGAAGAGATCGATATTTATGCCCATTCCATAGAAAGGTAATTGAATAGAATGTGGAAATTATCGAACGATATCTTTTATAATCAAATTAAAGTTAGATTGTGCTGAAGATAATTCTAAAACAGTTGTAGCAGTGTACTGACAGGGAACTTCTGGAAATTCAAGCTGCGTTCAGAAGAGGACTTGGAATGAGGGATATTATTGCTGACGTCAGATGGATCTTGGCTGAAAACAAATAAAACCAGAAAGATGTTTATCTGTGTTTTATTGATTATGAAAAGCATTTAACTGTGTGGATCATAACAAATTATGGATAATATTGCGAAGAATGGAAATTTCACAACACTGAACTGTACTCATGAGCAATCTGTACACGGACCAGGAAGGAGGCTGCTGATCAAACAGAACAAGAACATACTGAATGGTTTAAAGTCAGGAAGGGTGTATGTCAGGGCTATACCCTCTCATCATACTTATTCAATCTGTATGCTGAAGAAATAAACTGAGAAACTGGATTAAATGAAGAAGAATGCAGCATCAGGACTGGAGGAAGACTTGTTAACAACCTGTGATAGGCAGATGACACAGCTTTGCTTGCTGAAAGTGAAGATGACTTGAAGCAACTACTGATAAAGATCAAAGATTCCAGACTTTAGTATGGATTACTCCTCAAAATAAAGAAAACAAAAATCCTCACAACTGGACCAATAAGCAACATCATGATAAATAGAGAAAAGATTGAAATTGTCAGGGATGTCATTGATTTACAATCAATGCCCATGGAAGCAGCAGTCAAGAAATCAGATGTGGTATTGCCATGGGCAAATCTGCTATGAAAGACCTCTTTAAAGTGTTAAGCAGCAAAGGTTGGAAGACTAACATGCACCTGACTCAAGCCATGGTATTTTCAGTCACCTCATATGCATGTGAGAGCTGAACAATGAATAAGGCAGACTGAAAAAGAACTGATACTTTTGAATTGTGTAGTTGGCGAAAAATAGTGAAAAATACCACGGACTGACAAAAGAACACGCAAATCTGTCCTGGAAGAAGTGCATCCAGAATGCTCCTTGTAATCGAGAATGGTGAGACTTCATCTCAGTTACTTTGGCCATGCTGATACAAGGGACCATTCCCTGGAGGAGGATGTTGGGCTTGGTACATTAGAGTGCAGCGAAAAAAGGGGAAGACCCTCAATGAGATGGATTGACACTGTGACTGCAATGATGGGCGTTAAATACAGCAAGGATTGTGAAGATGGGGCACAGCCGGGCAGTGTATCACTCCATTATACAAAGGGTCTCTATGTGTCGGAGCCTATTGGACAGCACCTAACAATAGCACCATGAACCTTCTAAACTTTCCTCTCTCCCTGACTATACCCATATCAGTAAAGTATTGCTAGAACCTGGTAGTTGGACCTATATTGGAATGTTCAGAATTGAGATATGATATAAAATGAGGTAGGGTTAATGACCTTATCATTTCCATCTCATTTATCTGAATAATGTATCATTCTTTAGAAAGTATCTGTGAAAGCAGAGCAAAATTGTCTGATACTAAAAATAGGACAAACCCCCCCCTCCTCTTTTATTCAAAAGTAAGTGATTCTTTTCAACTATTCTCAATGCTCATCCCTAGGAAGTGTCATCACCTGGAAAGAAAATCCCCTAAGCACATACAAGTGATACCTGGTCTTGTAGATCCAATTTGAATACTTTCCTCTGTCTATAAACTTTGTAAGATACACTGGATAAAAACTGAGAATAGCAATTTCACATGATGTTTTTCAGAAAGCATGTGTATCACTTAAAAGGTACTTATAACTCAATCAAACAGTTTCAAAATATTAATTCAAATTATTAAGAATCATAATTTTTTATATTCAAGCAGAAATAAAACAGAAAACAGAAAAACCATAGAAAAAATCAACAAGACTAGAAGTTGTTTTGTTGAAAAGATTAATAAAATTGACAAAACAATGGCAAATTTAACAAAGGAAAAGAGGAAGAGAATACAAATAACATGAATAAAAAACGGATTGGGAGACATCATAACACAATCAACTGAAATAAAAAAGATAATACCTGGATACCATGAAGAACTGCACTCTAACAGATTTGAAAATCTGGAAGAAATGGACAGATTTCTAGAAACACAATACTTACCTAAACTAACACAGA
>NW_006922022.1:905727-909153 GCF_000298275.1 Orycteropus afer afer | reverse complement strand
TAGACTCCAACAACATATTAAAAAAATAACACATTATGACCAAGTGGGGTTCATATCTGGTATGCAAGGATGGTAAAATATTAGAAAAACAATCAACATCACCCATCACATAAATAAAATAAAGGAAAACAACCACATGATATCAATCCATGCAGAAAAGGCATTTGATAACAAAATCCAACACCCATAAAAACTCTCAGCAAAATAGGAACAGAAGGGACATTTCTCAACATAATAAAGGGCATGTATGCAAAACCAACAGCTAACAGTATTCTCAATGGAGAGAGACTGAAACTATTTCCCTCCCGAACAGGAACTAAACACCACTTCTATTCAACATTGTATTAGAAGTCCTAGCCAGGGCAGTAAGGCAAGAAAGGGAAATCAAAGGCATCCAAATTGGTAAGGAAGAAGTCAAACTATTGCATTTGCTGATGATATAATCCTATACCTAGAAAACCCAAGAGACTCAGCAAAAAAAAAAAGCTACTGGAACTAATTGAGAGATTTAGCATAGTGGCGGGCTACAAGATCAACATAGGAAAATCAGTTGGATTCCTCCACACCAGCAAAAAGATTGCTGAAAAAGAAGTAAGGAAATCAATACCATTTACAATGTTGTTACGTGCCATAGAGTCGGACCCAACTCATAGCGACCCCTCCTTGAGTTTCCGAGGCAGTATCACTACGGAAGTAGATTTCCCCATCTTCCTTCCGAGGGGTGGCTGGTGGGTTTGAACCACCAGCCTTCTGGTTAGCAGTCAAGAGCCTAGGCACTATGCTACCAGAGCTCCCTACCATTTACAATAGCTACCAAAAAAAAAAAAAAAAAAAAAAAAAAACCCTGTACAAAGAAAACTACAAAACACTACTTCAAGAAACCTTAAGAGATCTACATAAAGAGAAGAACATACCATGCTCGTGGATAGGAAGATGGAACATTGTGAAAATGTGAATTCTACCCAAAGCAATCTATACATTCAATGCAGTCCCAATCCAGATCCCATCAACATTCTTTAAGGAGATGGAAAAACCAATTACTAACTTTATAACACAAGAAAAGAGACCTCAGATAAGCAAAGCACTACTGAGTAAGAAGAACAATGTAGGAGGTCTCACACTGCCAGAGCTCAAAACCTACTACATACAGCAACAGTAGTCAAAACTGTCCGGTATTGGTATTATGACAGATGCACAGAACAATGGAGTAGAATAAAGAACCCAGAAATAGATCCATTGACCTATGGTCAGCTGATCTTTGACAAAGGCCAAAATCCATTTAATGAGTAAGAGAATGTTTGTTTAATAAATGGTACTAGCAAAACTGGATATCCATTTGCAGAAAAATGAAACAAGATCTACACCTCACACCATACACAAAAACTAACTCTAGGTGGACCAAAGACTTAAATGTGAAACCTCAAACTATAAAGTTCCTCAAGGAAAAACTAGGGGCCCTAATACCTAGCATGGGAGGTATAGACAACAAAGATGAACCCTTTTGCACATATAATACTGCATTGTCGGTGATGGCAAACATTCATCTACACATGCACTACTGAAGAAGAAGAACAATGTAGGGTAGACAGGCTGAACTATTAGGTATGTCTATGCAGAGGGGAGTATGCCCAAGATCATGTATAAGGTTGGCAAACAATGTTTCTACATATGTATTTGTATTTTCTGTAAGTATTTCAAGGCATATAGTAGAGCTGACAAGGGACAAGTTTGTAATTACTTCTTGGGCACAGCCAGCTACTCAGAGGGAGCAAAAGATGTTGGACTTGTGGGCTTGGGACCATGGTCACAGGGGACATCAAGCTCAACTGGCATAACACACTACACAAAAACACTGTTCCACATACTACTTTGGCGAGTAGTGACTGGGACCTTAAAAGCTTGCAAGCAGCCATCTAGATGCAACAATGGGTCTCTCCTCATTCAGAGCAAAGAAGAATGAAGAAAACCAAAGATTCATGGAAACAATTAGTCCAAGCGACTGGTATATCATACGATCTTCAGCCTATACAACTATGAGACCAGAAGAACAAGATGGTGCCCGGCTACCACCATCAACCACTTGGAGGGTGATCTATGTAGGAGATCCTGGATAGAGTGGGAAAACAAGGTGGAACAGAACTGAAAATCATTTGGGAAAAAAAATAGGGGGGGGGGACTAGGTTTGCTGGTCTGATAGAGCTTGGTGGAACCCCTAAGACTATAGGCCCTAGCTGCCCTTCAGGTCTGGAATTGAACCCACTCTTGTGGCTTCAAGCCAACAAAAGAAGGGCTCATGAGCTGAACATTTAGATTAGGTAGATATACTCCTTGGAGAGATCAATCATGGAAGAAAAGAAGGGCTATGTATGCACAGAAAGACAGTTTTGGGGGAAGGAGAGCATAGGAGGAAAGGACACAGGGAAGAGGTGGCTATGGAGAGGAAGTGGGAAGAAAGCTATTGCATTGTGGTAGATTGCAGTCAATGTCATGAGACAAAGTATATGTGAACTGCTGTATGGAAGATGAATTCACTCTGTAAACTTCCACCCAAATCACAATAAAATTTTTTTTAAATATCATTTTTTTATGTTGTAAAATATTGAATATTTTCTACATCTTGCTAAAAAAAAAAATCTTGAAATTAAATGAACTTTAACCTAATGGCAAAATATTTCATTTTTACCAGCATATGATTTTCTCCTTCCTTAAATACATAAAAACAGGATGCCAATGAAATCTAGCAAAACTAATAAACTCTTTGCATAAATGGCTGTTATCTAATTTGCTCCTAAGGTCCAACACCATATTGTGAAATAGATACAGACACACATTTATTAAATAATGTGATTTCTTATATCTAACGTAAGGTATGTTATAGTACATCATTACAAATTAAGTAATAAGAAACAGCATTTCTACTGTAAACTGATAAATTTTATTAGCTCAACATTTTAGTATTTATTAGTATGTTTTTGTGATTTTTCTCAAAAGCATACTAATAATACACTTGTTTGAATTGAAAAATGTGTTCAACTTTTTCTAATAAAAGTTAAGTCAGATTTGGCAATCTCAGTTGACTATGAGCTCTAGCATTGCAAACAGGTATATATGGTAGAAATTTTCCATCTACTAAGATAGATAATTCTTCAGTAGTAAGATAAAATCATTTCCTTTACAGGAAAACAAAAGTATCACTATTAGAATGCAGAATTGTTATTTCAAGATTTTCTATGTCTATTAGAACAAGCAAAGTGCCTTTAAATGAAAGAGTGACAGATTTATAAATAGTCATTTGATGTCTTGATAATGCCTTTGTTTTTCCCCAAAATTGAGAAACAAGATGGGAGCTCTGGTAGCATAGTGGCTAAGATGGGAGCTCTGGTAGCATAGCAGCTAAGATGGGAGCTCTGGTAGCATAGTGGCAAG
>NW_006922022.1:888738-905627 GCF_000298275.1 Orycteropus afer afer | reverse complement strand
AGGTTGGGCAATCCTACTTCCGTAGTGATACTGCCTCGGAAACCCAAGGAGGGGTCGCTATGAGTCGGGGCCGACTCGACAGCAAACAACAACAACAAGATAGGTGCTTTCCAATTCTTTGTTTTTAACAAAACTAATTAATCCTTGTTTAATTTTTAGTATATAATTTGAAATGACTAAGAACTGAGTGACAATATGATAACAAAGCTCCTAGAGTCCTACCTATTCATATCTACAAGGCTCTCAGCAGTCACATTTGTTAAAATGAAAAATGGGAACAAAAATGATAGTTATTTTTCTGACAATGAGGAATATTTATCCATGAATATATGAACTAATCTGGAAAGAAAATACTTATAGCCCAATCCATTTCACTGACAGATGTCCTTCTAACAAAAATCCTGTTATATATAAAAATTTATGAAAATGTGTAGCATTGGTATTGTTTTGATATTATACATCGTAATGCTCAAAATATGAAAGTAAAATTTCCATTTATACACAAAAATTTCCTAATTTTCACTGCTGACCTGGACGGTAAGTTGAACGGCAAAGGACTTTCCAAGGAACAAATCATTGCATTTATAATAATGTTATTTGGGGAAACATATTGCAAAGAAGAATCTAAGGGGAAAAAAGCAATTACTGAAAGCAATGACTTAAAGTTCCCCCTATTTAAAACAGTGCTTGTTGCTGCAGTGAGTGGCTAAGGACCAAGTCTCTACAGCTATACTCAAAGGGTTCAAATGCCAGCTCTGCCACCTATATCTCATAGACTCATTCTGGCCAAGTGACTTAACATGTGAATACGTTAGAATGATTATTTGTTTTCAGAATTCTTTTAAGAGCAGGAAAGCAAATAGATTGAAGGCCATTAGATTAATTTAAGCAGAAAATAAAGAGCATAGACTGAAGACCAAAGGAAGAGATAGCAACAGGGGCAAGGAAAAACTATGTGTGAAGTGCAGTTGAGTCAATGTTAGGAAAAGAATGAGATCTTCCAATCTGGGGAATTTAGAGGTCCAATCAACTGAGATGCAGGGAAAACAGCTTCTAAGAACATCTTCTAGCCTCCTGTGGCAATCTGTTCCCAGGAATTCAACTACTCTTACACTATGCAGGTGGATCCCTAATCTTTAAGGTTAATTCTAGCCAAGATCTAGTCCCAACACTCATTAAGTATTTCCACAACATGTCCAGCTATTTCAGACTGCAACATTAAAACAAAAAAGTCATCATTTCAAACAAATATATTTTCCTTTCATTCAGTCTACATGTACAAATGCACAGATACCTGGCCTCATATTGCTGTGAACAGTAAGACAAAATAACTAGACCAAAATGCTTAAATCAGACTTTTTTATTTTTGTCATTTCTTTAAATTTACATCTACATTTTCAATATATAATTTTCTATAATTGAGATCACACTGTACATAGCATTTTCTGTGTTTTGGGGGTTTTCTTAATTAACATACTATACCAAAAACATTAAAATAAAATTATCTCTGACTACTCCCAATGGATCTAAGTTTTTCTTAGGTGCCATCAAGACAGTTCAAACTGCCTAGCAACTCAATGTACAAAAGAGCAAAAAACTGCCCAGTCCTGCGCCATCCTCACAATCACTGCTATGCATAAACCTATTGTTGCAGGCACTACATCAGTCCATCTGGCTGAGGGGCTTCCTCTTCTTTGCTGACCCTCTACTTTAGCAAGCATAATATCCTCTCTAGAGATTGGTCCCTTCTGACTACGTACCCAAAGTATGAGAGGTGAAGTCTGGCCATTCCTCCTTCTAAGGGACATTCTGACTGTACTTCCTCCAAAACAGATCTGTTCATCCTTCTAGCAGTCAATGGTACATTCAATACTTTTTCCTAAAACCACAATTCAGATGCAACAATTCTTCTTCCATCTTCCTTATTCACTGCCTATCTTTCACATGCATATGAGGCAACTGAAAATATCATAGCTTGGGTCAGGTGCCCCTGAGTCTTAAAAATGACATCTTTGCTCTTTAACACATTAAATAGCTCCCCCACCCCAAGATTTGCCCAGTGCAATAAATCATGTGACATACTACTGCTTCTATGGTGTTGATTGCAGATCCAAATAAAATGAAATTCTTGACAGGTATAATCTTTTATTCATTTATTGGGATGTTGATAATTGGTCCAGCTGTAAGGGCTTTTGCTTTAAGTTGAATTCTAATCCATACTGAAGTCTGCAGTTTTTGATATTTATCAATAAGTGTTTCAAGTCTTCTTCACTATCAGCAAGCTAGGTTGTGTCATCTGCATATTGCAGGTTGTTAATGAGTCTTCCTCCAATCTTGATGCCATGTTCTTCTTCACATAGGGATACAACCCTGACATACATCTTTCCTGATTTTAAACCATACAGTATCCTCTTGTTTTGTTTGACTGCTTGTGGTCTATGTAAAGGTTCCTCATGAGAACAATTAAGTATTCTGGAATTCCCAGGCTTCATAACGTTATCCTTAATATATTTTGACCCACAGAGCTGAAAGCCTCTGCATAGTCAACAAAACACAGGAGAACATCTTTCTGATATTCTTTGCTTTCAGCCAAGATCCCTCTGACATCAGCAATGATATTCCTTGTTCCATACCTTCTTTTGAATCTAGCTTCAATTTCTGGAAGTTTCCTATGGATGTACTGCTGCCACCATCTTTAAATTATCTTCAGCAAAATTTTACTTGTGGGTGATATTAATATTGTTCAATAATTAAACATTATCTTGGACCTTTCTTTGGAATGAACCCAAATACTGATCTCTTCCAATTGGTTGGCCAGGTAGCAGTCTTCTAAATTACCTGGCATAAACAAGAAAGCGCCTCCCGCACTGCATCCATTTGTTGAAACATCTCAGTGGGTATTTCATCATTTCCTGAAGTCCTGTTTTCTGCCAAATATTTCAGTGTAACTTGGACTTCTTCAATACCATTAGTTCTTGATCATAATCTACCTCCTGAAATGATTGAATGTTAACCAATTTTATGGGTACAGTAACTATGTATTCCTCCCATCTTGTTTTTATCATTATTTTTTTTTAATTGTGATTTGGGTGAAGAGCAAATTCACTTTCCATACAGAAGTTCATATACACTTTGTCTCATATTGACCACAGTTTATCACAATGCAACAGCTCCCCTCCCACCTCCTCCCCACAGTTACCTCTTCCCAGTGTCAATCCCTCCATGAGCTCCTGCTCCCTGAGCTGTCTCCATGTGCATAAACAGTCCTTCTTTCTCCCATGATTCTTCTCTCCAAGGAGTGTATCTACTTGAGGCAAACGTTCAACTCATATGCCTGTCTTTTGTTTGGCTGGAAACCACAGGTGTGGGTTCTAGAATTGAATTCTAGACCTGAAGGGCAGCTAGGGGCCATAGTCTCAGTGGTTCCACCAGGCTCTATCGGACCAGCCAACCTGGTCCCCCCCTTTTTTTCCTCCAACTGATTTTGAGTTTTGTTCCACATTGTTCTCCCTCTCTATCAAGGATCTCCTACATAGATCCCCTTCCAAGAGGATGACAGTGGTAGCCAGGCACCATCTAGTTCTTCTGGTCTCATAGTCATATAGTTTGCAGATCAGATGGTGTTACCAGTCACTAGGACTAATTGTTTCCATGAATTTTGGTTGCTCCCATCTTGTTTTGATGCTTCCTGCATTGATCAATTTTTTGCCTGTAGTATCCTTCAATATTGCAACTCAAGGCTTGAATTTTTCTTCAGTTCCTTCTAATTGGGAACTGCTAAGCATAGGCATCCCTTTTGGTTTCCACCACTCCTCTGTCACCTTCTTATACTTTGGTGGTTTGTATGTTACTGTGATGCTAGAAGCTATGCCACTGGTATTTCAAATACCTGAAGAGTCACCCATCCTAGAGTTTTCAGAGGAGATTGTAGACTAAGATAGACAAAGAAAAAGGAAGGCATTTTGAATTGCCTTACATGCATGTGAAAGATGGACAATGAATAAGAGCACAGAAGAACTGATGCATTTGTTTTACCCCTAAGTAATCTTTCACTGTAGTTCTTCCTGGTCTAATGTCTCATTTATGGCCTAATATCTTACACTTCACTGCAGGCCTTTCAACTCATGTAACTTAACTGATACAAAGAACTCTTAACCGGCCTTCCTCTGTCTCTCAGGCCTTGTACTTCTTCACTACAACCCTCAAGTTCGTCTTCTTAAAATACCTGAATATGTCTGCTTTGCTCAAAAATTTCACATGGTGTCCCTAACCCCATCTCCCAAACTCCTCTCTCACACATGCACAGCCCCAAGATTTCATAATCTGGCACAGAAGACTGCAGACAGCATACTTACTTTAAAGTCTTGATTACTCTCTGCCATGAGCCCTGTGTTCCAAACAAAAGAGAGCTGCCCAATGCCTCTTAAAAACATTCCTAGTACTTTAATATTTGTTAACTATATGAGCATTTCCAAGCCCTATCCCTATCTTAAATTTCCTAAGGGTAAAAATTTAGTGGAAAAGAAAACAGACATAATTCAAACCCCTCTAGAATTGAGGAAAAGAGTACAGTTAGAGAAATTAAAAAAAAAAAAAAGCAAGTAACAGAAATACAAACTGTATATTTGAAGTTAGTACATAATTAACATGGGGACAAGGTAGGTCTTGCAGGCATAACAAAATGCTATTACCAAAGCAGGAAGGATGCTGAGGTCTCCAAATGTGAAAGTCAGCCAAAGTAGTTGGGACATGTGCATAGGAGAGTGGTATAAGACGAGGCTATAGACACCAGCAGCACTCCATCCATCACGCAGAGCTAACGCTGTCACATGTTTTATTTTCAATGCAAGCAATGTTGGTAGCATAGTGGTTAAAGCACTCATCTGTGAACCAAAAAGTTAGCAGTTCAAACCTACTAGCTGCTCAGAAGGGGAAAGATGTGTCAGTCTGCTTCCATAAAGATCACAGTCTTGGGAATCCTACAGATCAGTTATACTCTGTTAAGGTTTCACTATGAGTTGGAATTGACTTGAATCAACTGGGTATTTTCAATGCTGTTCCTTTAGTGCCTATCCTTTTCCTTCAATTATGAATACCCTTGATTTCCAGTTTCAATTAATTTCAGTTTTCCTTTTCCATGACACCAAGAAAGGTCCCTTCATCTCAATGCAAACTCTCTCATCAGCTACGGTGCTGATGGGTGCCAGTCGTTTGAAACCCAGCCACATGCTGCTTGTTTCCTGGAGGTCACTCATGCATATGCTTTATCACAATATATTTATTTAAGCAGCAACCATATCTAAAACATGTTAACTTAAGAGTGCCCAATAGTCATGTTGTTCAGTGGATGAGCACTCCATTCAACTCAGACTCAAGGTAACTCACTAGTGTCAAAGTAGAACTGTGCTCCTTAAGATTTTCAATGTCTGACTTTTTAGATTAAATCGTCAGGTTTTTCTTCTGAGGTGTCTCAGGATGAAATCGAACTTCTAACTGAAACCAAGCGATAACTGTTTGCATGACCCAAGGACTTCCGAAGTGTAAAGGGGAAAAGTCATTACTGCTTTTACACAATTAAGGGGAAATTGCACAATTGCACTGTGCTATCAAATTCTTAATGTCACCCATTTCCATCATCTCCTTTGCTCTTTACATTCCTCCAAAGAACAGGGGGTTGGGGCATTGTGACAGTTTTGTGGGTAGAACAGGGCTGCTGGTGAGGCAAGGAATTTTGACTGAACTTTGCATAATTTATTCCCTTTCCTTTCACTTTAAGTTTTTTTGTGGGCTTGCATTAGATTGTTAGGTTAAAAAAAATAGTTGGAATTCTCATTGTTAAGGAAAATATGCTTAGCTTCAGGGTGCACAGACTGGGCCATGATACACAGACATTATGAGAATCATCTACAATGATCTCTAGATTTGTAACCAATGTGCTTGATTTTTGCTCTGACAGAAAAAGTTATAGTATAAAACTTGGAAAAGGATCCAAGAACACTCACCAAATAAGACTGTTAGACTGGTATCTACAAAGAAAGGATTATTTTACTTTGTAAATGAGTAAATTAGCCTCATATGCATACGAAAGCTGGACTACTAAAAAGGGAAGACTTCAGAAGAATTGATGCATTTGAATTACGGTGTTGCAAAGAATACTGAATATACCATGGACTGCCCGGAGAATAAACAAATCTGTCTTGGGTGAAATACAGCTGGAATGTTTCTTACAAGTGAGGATGGCCAGACTTAGCCTCTTGTACTTTGGTCATGTTGTCAGCAAAGACCAATCCTTGAAGAAGGATATCATGCTTGGTAAAGTAGATAAACCATAAAAAAGGGGAAAACCCTCAATGAGATGGATTGACAAAGTGGCTGCAACAATGGGCTCAAGCATAGCAATGATTGTGAAGATGGCTCAGGACCAGGCAGTTTTCCATTCTATTGTACGTAGGGTTGCTATGAGTTGGAACCAACTAGATAGCACCTAACAACAATAACAACTAGACAGAATTATATCTGGCAAAAGAATAGGCTTTTACTACACAGTATGGATACTAGTTAGAGAAAAGAAAAACTCTTATAATTTCTACTCAAACTGTGAATCAGGTGACTAAGGTACAATAATATACCTAAACTACTTTTAAATGCCAAAAATAGAAGCTTAAACTAGAGATTTTCTAGTTATATAACAAAGGGGAAACTAAGGACTGGATATAATTTCACTGAACACTTTGATACATTCTACAGTTTCCCAAAGGAGAATGGTGTCGCTAAGCCAGAGACTCAAAAATGCCATATAAATCCGGGAGACTCATTTTTATCAAGAAAACAATCACCAACAGGACAGCAGTTGGAATTTTAGTGGTTCATTAATGCAAAGTGTGCAATGGAAACATAAGCATGAAATGTAATGCAAGGAATGCATGAAATGTAATGCAAAGAATGCAATAAATAGAGTGTACTCTGGTAGCATAGTGCTTAAGGCACTTGACTGCTAACCAGAAGGCTGGTGGTTCAAACCCACCAGCCACTCCTTGGAAGGAAGGTTGGGTAATCTACTTCTGTAGTGATACCGCCTCGGAAACCCAAGGAGGGGTTGCCATGAGTCAGACACAACCTGACAGCAGTGGGTTTGGTTGTTTTGTTTTGTTTTGTTATCAACTATATTGCTACCTTAAAATACAAAGTAATGTCCTATATGAAATTCAGTTTTCAAACATATAAAGTAGTGCAGGGGTGGGTGAGGGCTGGTTAAGAAAAACTTGCATCTAATTAGTGCAATGTGAATAAATATTTTTCATTTCAATTTTAAATAACAGGCATTTCTCTAAACCTTCAAATAAATTAAAATAAATGCAAACCTGTAATTCTACAGACTTCACATCCAGTATTTTCTGTGAAGGTCACAAAAATAAGAACATATTCAGATACTTTTTTTTCTTAACGTTGGAGTATAAAAGTGCTTTTCATTGATCCTAAAAAATTGGCTCTCAGTGATAGTTTATAGCTCTTAGTTTTCCACAAATGTTTTTAAACATAAGTTTCTGTAAAAGCCAAATTCAAGTGATTTAGGTGGTTTCTACAGGAAAATGCTCATTTCAGGCCCAGTCAGGCTCGGGTCTCCAGTGAGTTTCATCTAATCACTGTTGAGGCCTGGTGGTGTCAAGCTGATGGCCATTCAATAAAATGAGGAGGGAGGGAGATGGAGAAATTTTTTAAAACCACCTACTTTGCAGAATAAAACAATTAAAATTTTGTGTGAAAGCAGTCTAAAAGGAAATTTTATTTTTATAATTTCCAGGCCTGCCCTGGATATTTTAAAAATTCTAAATGCTAATTTGAAGCAATTTTATAAGGGGGAGAAAAAAAGCCATATTCTTTCATTTTGGGATAAAGCCAAGTGAGCTTTTTTAAATGGTAAAGTTAATTGTTTTGAGAACAGCACGTCTCTTGCCTCAAACTCCCCTGAAAATTCCAAGTTATAGCAGCATCAAGTGGTCAGCTTTAGGAGCCCTGGGTCCTAGAACGCTATTTTAATTCCAATAGATTAACAATTAACATGTGTTTTAAAGAGATTGTTTTTATGGAATTCTTTCCATAATTACTTTAAGAGTTCTAAAATAAAGTTGTTAATGACAAGATTTTACTACAGTAATTTCTAGGGTCAGGTTTTAAGTTTTAGTTACTTATAAACAAAATATTGTTCTCTCTTCCAACCTCAAATGCCCAGGCTGTAACATCTGAGTTTATGAGGGTAAGTGGTTCTACATTCTTGCTAATACGACCAATAATTTCCAATTATATCACACCCTATAATATGCACACAATACCCACCGTAATGATCTATCATTTCAATGTAGCTAGCCCATGAACTTGTACAGATTTAATGGGATTTTGCGTATTTGGAATTTCATCATAAAGGGGCCCTTTGGAATCATTATAGCATCAATCCTTTCCCATTATAAGATTCAGCTCTCTTACTAGTTAAGAGCATCAGGGCTCAAGGCAAAGGCTTAACCCACTTGTAAGCCAGATCCTAATAAAATCCTTAGCACTTGGGGAGATAATTAATAAATGGCACTGATGACATATTCAAAACTTTTAGTGACGCAGGGGATCATGAAGGAGAGCAATGGTTGTGATTAAGAGAAAAATTCCTTATGACTTGAAGTGATATTTAGATCTGCACATTCTATTATTACTTTTGAAGGAAAGAACTATGTAATTGGGAGCAAATTAAGTACAAAATAACACATGTTCCATTTAAGTCATAACTTTCTAACTGCAACTGTCAAGGTTGAATTAATTAGGATATTCAATACCAAGGAGAGAGAAAGCTTGCTTCTAGGATTTTTTTTTTTTTTTTTTTTAGGGAAAGAAGAAAAGAACTGATATGTAGCTGAAAGAGTTGATTACCAAGCCTGGTGATAAAAACTGTCAACCCTTATGTGTGAAGGGCTTTTTTTTTTCCTTCCTTGAACATAGTGCATCAGTGTTTTTAAGTTGAAAAAACATCACTAAGCCACCATAAACCCTGATTACATTACTGTATCTTATATACCACTGTAGGTGAATGGTCCTTTTTTTTTTTCCCTTAATACATGAAAAAAAGCCTATGAATAGACTTATGGTCCATTATGAATATGACTCTACTCTTTAGGGAGGGAAGTGGGACAAAAGTACTTCCAATAAGCACCCACTGTCCTCGGGATCTTGATCACTCCGGTTGACAGATAGCTTTGAAAGTACAAGGATATACACACGCAAACACCTACAATTAGTCCAGGGTGGAATTTGAGCTCCACTTGAGACTATAGAGCTAATATTTCAAACTGATTGGCATTTCCCCCCTATGGCCTTATGCATAATAAAGTCCTTACAACAGACTTTGGAAATCATTAAAGTTTGACAGAGGAACACATAAAAGTAGACTGTCAATGCTTGGTTATTCAGAAGCTCACTCCCTTGACTAGCAGATTAAACAAGTCCTTGCTTATTATTTCTTTTCCTCCCTTCCCTTCCTTACATGGCCCACTTTTTTGGGCATGTCTTTGTTCGTTTGCAGCAACTCCACTAGAAAGGTACTAAGACTAAATTAAGAGAGAAAGTAATCTGCAAATTTGACAATAGATCTAGGAAGAGACTGAGTATTAGATTCAACTGGCTGAAATCAAGTTTGAGATTATTATTATTACTGTTGCTGCTCTATCTCCAGTCTCCAAGGTTGGCTGAGAGTTGGCTACACAAATCCTGATTTATTATATCTACACATCAATGAAGTAAACGTAGTTGAATATAAAACATAATTCATATAAATTATAACTACTGAAATTTTCAATTTAAACTTACTATGTAAATTCTTTTAATAAAAAACAGTAACCAACAGAACCAAAGTATAAATTCTTCTGTAAGAAAATAATCACCTCAACCCCAACTCATAGCTTTAAAGATTGAATTTGCTTGAAGCAGCATGCATCCATGTAAGAATTTTAGTAAAGAAGCACTGTAAATGCAAGGTGTATTTATTATTTGATAGAACTTATGATTCAAACTCTATTAGAGGTAGTGAGGAAGTATTACAAAATTGAGGAAAAGCACTGATATAAAAAGCCAGCAACTGGTAGAAAATACCTGAAAGAAAGAAATGATTATATTCAGTTTTTTCTTTGTTTTTAAATGGACATCACCTTTCTGTCAAAAGTATTTTTTACTCCCTCCCTCAACAAGTCAGTCAGAAATCTCATTTAAAATCCATAATCAATCTCCTGCACCCCCTTCCCCCTTTCACAATAATACCCTAAAACTCTGGGCTATCACATACCCTTTTGACACTGATCTGTGTTTTCTTCTGGATTTGCTTAATGCGTATGTCAAGTATCACACTACTTTGCATCCCTGACTGGTGGGATAAAAGGCCCTCTATAAAGATTTGCTCGTAAAGAAAAGGGTTAAGAGGACAGTTTTAAGGCCTAGAAAAGTCTAAACTAACCAATTTTAAAATGTATGAGTAGAAACTAATAAAGAATAGGGTGACACTTGCGGACTACTAAATTACATTCTACTAAAATGATCAATGGGAAGACAGGGAAACTAAGTTACCATTCCATCCTCTATTAGTTGACATATATGAGTTATCAACAAGTCTAAAAATCCTTCAGAGTTTAGGACACTGGCTGTATGAAATTATTTTATACAAATATTTAATGGAGCACATTCAGCAAAGAACTAACCAAAAAAAAAAAAAAAACACAAACAAACTCACTACTATCAAGAAAAGAACTAATCCCTGGAAAACATGTGTGTGTGTGGGGGGGCATGGAGATACTGGTTAGCTCTCTGAATTCTGCTTACCAACTTGATGATAACAATGTTCTATTTTCTAATTAGAAAAAACATTCTATTAATCATTACCAACTGGCACAATATGGAAGAGGAATACAAACTATAAAATACAGCATTTTTTCTTGATATTTTACTGTATTTAAAAACCAGTAATAGAAAACACTTGCCAAATTCATTTAGTCTCTGACTGAAGCACTTGTGTGATCTCCTAATTTACAGCTTGCACATACAGATGTTCACACTTAGTAAAAGGGCTTCTTAATAGCTTTTTTTAATTAAAAGTGTGTTGATAATAGGTGTTTTAAACATATCCAAACAACACAGCTGAACTGACAAATGCCTCACCATGTCTCACATTGTGGCAAGATTTTATAAGAGAGAAAATGTTATGATTCAGTTGCATGTATATAGGATAAATGTTACCCCAAAAACCTCCACAGAAAACTTTCATTAATTTTTCTTCTATGATCTGTTTCCAAGTAGAAAATGTTCGATTGCTACTAGGTTTATGTAGCCAAAAGCAGAACCACACAGTCGTTGCTGCTGCCTGCAGGTTTTTTTTTTTTTTTCCTTTGCAAAACTTTGAACCCAATCCAGCTTTGACACACTGCCTCTTCAGTTAATAACTATCAAGTTTCCCCTTGTCTCCTGTCTACTTTTCTTTGAGGCAATTGCGCACTCAGCACCCCGAGATAATAACACACATCTATAAGATAAAAGCAATGGCATTAATGTAATTGTCTGCCTCTCTCTCTTTAGCCTAATCTTCTTTTTCCTTCAGTTTTGACTGCCTGTGTGACACCTGTTTTTGTCTCCTCTGATCCTACGACAGGTTTTCCGCTGACAAGGTTTTTGCCTGACAGAGATTCTGCAGACAAGAACATAATAAAATATGAAGAACTGCTTGTCAGAGTTTCTGCCAATGCTCACATGAAATCAAAAAAGGAAGGGAAAAAAAAGTACTTTTTTTAAGTGGCCCTGTGATGGTCCCTATGGCCTTTCAGGAAAAGGACCTCCCTACCCAATTGCTCAAAGCTAAACAGGTGTTTTCTTTGATGTAAGAAGATGATTTGTTTTTTTTAATTTTTACTTATACTAGAAAACATGAGCAGCCAGAAAGGGACAGGGGAGGGGAAATTTCTTACCCTCAGACTTTTTAGGCAAAGGAGTGTTGAAGTTCTCCAAAATAAAAGTGGAAGGTATTTCACTCAAGACCAGATTCTCTAAATAAAACAAAAATGCCAACATCTGTTAATGATCAAGCAAATTTAACTTTCCTAAGATTTACTTCCTGGTTAGTTAGGCTACTAAAATTGCCCATCTACCTTTCATTTGTTTTGTGGTCTGAAGACATAGAGTGAGATAGCAAAGGCAAAAATAGAGTGAGGGTTGGAAAGAAGAAATGTAGAAATGGGACTAAAGACAAGGTGCTTCCAGGCTGTACTCACCATTCAAAATGACAAGAAATGGCTGCAAAAGAAATGGGCAATCAGGAATCAGAGACTATTAGAGGTTCCATAAACCTTTGCTCTGTGTACCACATGGAACATGCTGCAACAAGTATCAGGGAAGAAGAAGAGTTGCCCTTTCTGAGCTGAAGCTAGTGGAGGGATCCGTATTACAGAGAAACCACTCTTCAGGTCCCAACCAAGTGTGCAGAGAGCATACAGAAGGGAACTCTTAATTGCTCCTGAGGGATCCCTCTTCCTATATGACCAAGGGCAGGAAAGACTGAACTCAATCAGTAGTGCAACCAGTGTGAAGACTTGAAGAACTAAGAGGTTACTGTGATAAGTGAAGGGCCGACAAAAGCCTGTTTTGGTTTTGGGATTCTGACACCAATTCTAACTACTTTGCCACCAAATATCTTTCACTTGAGTTTCCTTTCTCCAACATTGCCTCATGCCTAGGATGTACATATCTAATTGAAATATAATACAAACTACATTGTTGTTGTTGTTGTTATGTGCCGTCGAGTCAAACCCGACTCATAGCGACCCCTCCTTGGGTTTCCGAGGCAGTATCACTACGGAAGTAGGATTGCCCAACCTTCCTTCCGAGGAGTGGCTGGTGGGTTTGAACCGCCAGCCGTCTGGTTAGCAGGCAAGTGTCTTAGCCACTATGCTACCAGAGCTCCCACAAACTACATATATGATTTAAAATTTTCTAGTTGTTATATTTAAAAAGTAAAAAGAACCAGTGATATTCATTTAAAATGTATTTGTGTTAATGCTTTATATAAAAATATTATCACCACACTATTAATAAAACAAACATTAATTTACATTCTTTTTCCTGGATTATGTCTTTAATATTTGCTGTGTATTTTATAATTACAGCACACCTCAATTTGGACAATCCAGTTCCAAATGGTCAATAGTCTATGATGTTGTTGACAATGGCTTCCTTATCAGGCAGCTAGGGCTAATGTTCACTTTGCATTTGCTGGCCACTTGAATCAAAGGTCCAACAAGATAGTCCATCCAACTAGATGATCTGAGCTTGTATTTATAGCGTTACTTCACCACAGAGCAGCCTGCAAAGCCTGTGGACAGGGTGAGGATTTCTCTTCCCTGGGAACCAAGACCCTGAGTATCAAGGAGCAGTTCACCAGTGGACCCCTTTACAGATACTGCTTACAAGTCTACCCAATTGGGGCACTTAATGCCTTAGAATACGTTCCAAACAAGGGTATGTTATTAGGTGCCGTCAAGTGGGCTCTGACTTATAGCAACCCTATGTATAACCGAATGAAACACTGTCCAGTCCTGTGCCAGTCTCACAATCCTTGCTATACTTGAGCCCATTGTTGTACCCACTGCATCAATCCATCTTGTTGAGGTCTTCCCCTTTTTCACTGACCCTCCACTTTACCAAGTGTGATTTCCTTCTCCAAGGAATGGTCTCTTCAGACAACGTGGCCAAAGTAGGTGAGATAAAGCCTGGCCATTCTCGCTTCCAAGGAGCATTCTGGCTGCACTTCATCCAGGACAGATCTCTTCGCCAACACTGTAACACAAAGCTCAACTCTTCTGTGATCTTCTTTATTCATTGTCCAGCTTTCACATGCTGAAAATACCATGGTTTGGGTTAGGTGCACCTTAGTCTTCAAAGAGACACCGTTGCTCTTCAACACTTCAAAAGAGGTCTTTTGCAGCAGATTTGCTGATTGCAATACGACATCTGATTTCTTGACTACCACTTCCATTGGTGTTGATTGTGCATCCAAGTAATATGAAATCTTTGACAACTTCAATCTTTTCTCCATTATCATGATGCTGCTTATTGGTCCAGTTGTGAGGATTTTCATTTCTTTATGTTAAGGTATAATCCATACTGCAGGAGCTCTGGTAGCATAGTGCCTAAGGCACTTGACTGCTAACCAGAAGGCTGGCGGTTCAAACCCACCAGCCACTCGTCGGAAGGAAGGTTGGGCAATCCTACTTCTGTAGTGATAACTGCCTCGGAAACCCAAGGAGGGGTCGCTATGAGTCAGGGCCGACTCAACGGCACATAACAACAACAACAACATAATCCATACTGCAGACCATAGGCTTTCATGTTCATCAGTAAATGCTTCAAGTCATCTTTACTTTCAGCAAGCAAGGCTGTGTCAACTGCATATTGCAGGTTGTTAATAAGTCTTCCTCCAATCCTGCTGCCACATTCTTCTTCATATAGTCCAGCTTCTTGGAATACAAGGCTATGCTTGCAAATTAATAAAAGATTAATTCAAGCAGCCTCTAATGAGTTACAAAGAGCCACCCTCTTAGAAGGCACTACTGTTTTTAAAGGCCTAATAAAGGAATGGGGGATGCAAACAGTTTGCACCATCTTTTAACCTAAAGGTTGGTGTTTGAACTCACCCAGCAGCACTGAAGAAGAAAGGTCTGGAAATCTGCTTTGATAAACATTACAGCCTTGACAACCCCATGGAGCAGTTCTGCTCTGTAACACATGGGGTATCAATGAGTACTATCAATCCAACAGCAACAGGTTAACACGTTAAGAAATAGAATGAAAAAAAGCCAGTATTTTAGGCCTTTCAGAATACAAGTGAGAGCTCTATCTAAAACGCTATACTTTTCTCATCCATTTATTTCATATTTGAATACCAATAAAAAAGAGGGTGGGGGGGAGGACAGTGGAGTACTCATCATATGAGACACTCTAGACCAGGGAGAATGAATGAGAGTCTCACTAGGATATTGCTGAGGCATCCTGGGTGAATTTCTTAGTTTATGTGAACAGTGCATTCTAAGAGGAGAGGAGTTGAGTGTGTTTCATTTATAACTCCTTCAATCTGTGTTCTGCTTAACCTGATGAACTCCAGTTAATTAAGATGTTCCTATAAACAATTAAGCTTCCTGTAGGATCGTTAGCAAGATATAAAAATTTATGATGTAATAAAGTGCAATAAAATGATAAAGTGGTTAGCCCATCAAAGCATTTCACATCCAAGTAGATAGGTGTGAAAATTTGGCAAATAAAGCTGTAACACTGTCTAAAAATCAGCTAACCTCTGGCTTTGGGTTTAACATTTCAATAGACAAGTACTCTACAACTCAATTAGTCTACACTTCTCAAACTGACTTGTGGGGTACTGCTGTTCAAACAAAGGCTCAAAAGATATTTTATGGGAAATGGAAGGTATGAACTGTGTTGGATTAGCTGAAAACATCATCATTTTAGGAATGCTGGCCCTCACAACCAAAAGAAGTGGTGGCCTAAACTCTTCTCCTAGACACTGAAGAAGATCTTCCCATCCAAGAGGATGCATACCTTGAGTAAAATTCTAGATATTAACCAATAATGGTTAATAGCATTTATTACCTTAATATTAACATTAGCAGCTAATACTGTTGTGCCAGAATATTGGGCTAAACCCACTCTTTCATTCAATCCTCCTCAAAGCGACCTTGTGCAAACTAGATAGTCCAGTTGCCATTGAACTGACCTAACTCAGAGTGGGCCTCTGTGTGTCAGAGTGGAACTGTGCTCCACACGATTTTCAATGGCTTATTTTTCCTAAACAGATTACCAGAACTTATTTCCGAGATACCTCCAACCTTTCGGTTAAGAGTCAAATATGTTAAATATGTGCACCACCTAGGGATTCCCTAATATTTAGGTATATTCTTATTGTCTGAATTTAGAGAGAAAGAAGTAGAACACAGAGAAGACATTACTTACAAGAAGAAAATATGGGATTTCAGCATGGCTTGGCCATCGCCAACTTTTAACCACTAAACTATACTATTGTGTATTCAATGTGGAAGTTTTACTCTAGTAAGAGTTCTGTAATCACAACAACTAACATTTATTAAAAGTATTTATTTAATTATTTCATTTAATTCTAAGGTGAACCATACAAGAAAATTTCTATCATTATCTGCATTTCACAGGTAAGAAAATGGATTATATCACTTGGTCAAAGTTCTAGTGAAGGTGATACAGCCAGGATGTGAACCCAGTCTCACTCAAGAGCTATCCTCTGATCTGCTAATCTTTATTACCTTCCACTCACAGACCTGAAGTCTCTTTGTAAATTAGGGGCTCAAGGACTGTATGTTTCAATAGAAGATCATCTTCGGGGGCACCAGTGGTTTAGTGGTAGTGGTAGAATTCCATGTAGGACCAGGGTTTTATTTCCAGTTATAATACCTCATGTGCAACCCACCGGTCTGGTCTGTCAGTGAGGCACGTCTGTTGCTATGATGCTGAACTGATTTCAGTTGAACTTCTAGCCTAATACAAACTAGGAGAAAAGTCCAGGTGATCTATTTTCGAAAATCAGCCAGTAAAATTCCTGTGAATTACAACAGTCCAATCTTCAAATGCTCGAGGGATGAAACAAGACTAGGTAGTGTTTCATTTCATTCTTTATGAGTTGGGGGCTAACATGGGAACAGCTTACAATAAGAGCCTCTCCAGAAACTCCTCGACAGTGGACTGGCATTGATTAAACTTTCATGGCCAGAACTTGCCAGACTCACCTTAGGTTCCATCTAAATATAATGAATTAGGGGGAAAAAAAAAAAAAAAAA
>NW_006922022.1:881385-888383 GCF_000298275.1 Orycteropus afer afer | reverse complement strand
GTTGGCCTTCTGGTTTGTGGTCAGATGCCTTAGGTGCTAAATATGGTTAATTTCATTAATCAAGCAACAAACCTCTGCATTTGTAAGGCTGTTCTCCCTTTAAAGCTTATCAGCAGTGATCAGGGAGTAAAGGAGAGAGGAAAAAGAGGACACACTATGCCCTTGGGTCAAACATAGAAGACTCCCATGCCAGGGCAGAAAATGGCCTTGTGCTTGCTCTCTAAAACAGAAGTGAGAAATGTTCAAGAACTTTGCCCATGGAAAGATCAAGACCCAGCTGCCTCATGAAAGCCAAACCAAAAACAAAACAAAACAAAACAAAACAAAAAACCCTACCACCTTCAAATCAAGTTCGATTCACAGTGACCCACACTGGGTTTCTGAGGCAATAAATCTTTACAGAAGTAGATCGTCCAGTCTTGCATCCATGCAGTGGATGGTGAGTTTGAACCACTAACCTTCTACTTAGCAGTCAGATGCCTTAGGCACTGTGCTACCAGAGCTCCTTCACCAAAGCCAGGAGAGAGCTATAAGCTGGTTTATCTGAATAAAAGAGAAATTTGCAGTGACCAGGTTTCAGAATCACAATCTAAAAGTACTAAGTCTACTAGGAAAGCAAATTCCTTTGAAGAGATACACTTCTGCATTACTTCCCAGCTATTCCAGATCAGTGTACTAGGGATGAGGCATGTGGTATTTCTATCCACGTGTTTCTAATCAAAGACCTAGATGAATGACCATCTCTCTCTTCCCAAAAGGATCAAGTTCTCACTTTGCCACTGCTCAGTCTGTGGTTTACTTTCCTGTGCTGAGAAAGTACCTTTGTTACACTGTCCTGTATACCCCTCCCTGGGCAACAATTTTCTCCCACCACATAATTCACTCTTCCTGGGATAATCTCCAGGTCAGCCAAAGGGAGGCCAGAGCTTGGCATCTGGCAGCATTATTTTCCTTTGTCAGAAGAAACTCAGTTTTGTTTATCCTCCTCTCCTAATATTGAAAAATTACAAATTGCTGTAAAGAAACTGCTTCTGATTCACTCAGAATGAGCATGAAGTCACAGAAATGTCATGCTTCCTTGCCAGTGATACAGTACATTTTATATGGTGTGCAAAGAGGGAAGACTAGGGAAGACAAGAAAAGAGAAGAAAAGGTTGCTAACACTGTTGTTGTTGTTGTTATGTGCCGTCGAGTCGGCCCCGACTCATAGCGACCCCTCCTTGGGTTTCCGAGGCAGTATCACTACGGAAGTAGGATTGCCCAACCTCCTTCCGAGGAGTGGCTGACACTAGTGATACTTTTTTTTTTTTTTCAGGGAGAATATTAGAGTTAACCAGTTGAGGAAAAACTACATTTAAAAATGTTTAGACAATTCATAAATAGAACTTGTTGTTGTTGTTGCTATGTGCCGTCAAGTTGGGCCCGACTCATAGCGACCCCTCCTTGGGTTTCCAAGGCAGTATCACTACAGAAGTAGATTGACCCATATTCCTTTCAAGGAGTGGCTGATGGGTTTGAACCACCAGCTTTCTGATTAGCAGTCAAGTGCCTTAGGCACTATGCTACCAGAGCTCCCAAATAGAACTTAGATTTAGACAAATAAAGGCGTATGATTTTTCACAGGCTAAAATGAAAAATTACTGTTTTTGATCTGTCCGGCTTGAGTCCTTATTAGGTACCACGACTACAACATATTTGAAGAAGGTACAAATTAAATACTGAGATTTCATGATTCTACATGTGCGGCTAATATGATCAAAAGATTTTTCCTACCAAAAGGGCAGCATTTACTCAAAAACAAAGTGCAGAAGGCAAGAAGAGGCAGGGAAGATGAGCAAATGGAAGTAGGAAAGACAGAGAGGAAGTGGAAAGAGTATTATTAGCTTGAGGGGATTGCAACTAATGTCATATAACCAAATGTGTATAAACTAAATGGAAAACTAATTTGTTGTGTAAAACCTTATTCAAACCACAATAAAATGTTCCAAAAAACAAATAAACAATTTTTATAAATAATACTCAGGACCAAAAGTCCTGATTTATGACTTAATTATGCTACTTGAGTCTGACTTGAGAATTCTTTTAGGTATAGGGTTTCCAGATATACCAAAACAAACACACAAACTAAAAAACATCAGAACATCCACTTAAACTGTTTATCAGAAATTCAAATTTAACTAGATAACCTATATCTTATCTGATAGTTCTATTATTATGAGGGTCTCTAGAAAGACCTTTAGTCTGGTAAGATAGACCAAGTAAGATCTAAGAACTCAAATTCAATGACAATGGAGAAAAAAAATTACTTCCAGGGAATTATGAAAAAGAAAAATTTGAAAGTAACTGATTATATGAATATTTAGTCTTTCAGTACGTTAAACCACGAAGTTGGGAGGTATATAACACTGCATTAACTTTATATTGCTCACCATTTCCTATGGCACAAAACTGAAGAAGTGAAAGATACTTGCCATAGTAATGTACATACATATATGTTTAACAAATATCTACTGATTGATGGTCCAGATGACACAGGCCAAGCATGCCCATTTTACATTTGGAAAAAAAAAATCAGAATAGCTTGGATAAAATACAGGCAGGAAGAGAGCAAGATGAGCAAATATTTAAACTAATTATTTTAATACATATTCAATTAATATAATTATTAGACACCCCCTTGAATGAGCTGCAGGGAATGAAGGGAAATCATATTTATAGAAAATAAGAAAAGGCTTCAAGAACTTCAGTGAAAGAAGCACTCTTGTAGGCAGACTTTGGCCAAAGAAAGTAATAACCAATGTTAATTCACATCAAAAGTGAATGAAAATTCTACTATTCACTCAGTTTGTTGGTTTGGCACATCCTTTCAATTTAAAGTCAAAGTATTCTACAATGAAAGTATTTGCACCAAGAAAACTGCTGTAAGGTTCATTTAAAGTATGCAAGAGTTATTTATCAGACTCATATTCTTCTGAAATGCTCACCAGAACCATTGAATTTTTTTTTAATTGTGCTTTAGGTACAAATTTACAGAGCAGCATTTGTTTTACATTCAACATTTTGTGTACATTTGGTTTCACTCCCCAATTACCATCCCCAACCCTAACCCACTCTCCTCCCCTCCCTTCCCAGTAACCCTACCCCGTGCCCCTCATAGTTATGTACTCCTTTGTGTCCTAAATTTCCTCAGTGTGAATGTTGCCCCTCTGGCTCTCCATGGTTGATTGCTCCAAGGGATGCATTTCCATAGAGTACGTGGGTATGTCACCCTGGGTTGAGTGGTCTGTATGCACATCTTATTTACTATTGGGCTAAGACCCAGCCCCTGGGAGTGAGTTTTATTCCAGGCCCGAAGTGTATCCCAGGGCCATAGTATTAGGGGTCCCACCAGACTCCACCCGACCAGTAATTCTGGTCATTACTGTGTTTTTGGATTTTGTTCCACGTCTTTCTTCCCACTCTATCCAGGATCTCTCCAGATTTGATCCTTTCCTAAGTGGTTGGCATTGGAGCCAGGCACCATCTAGTTCTTCTGGTCTTGAGGGCCATCGTGTCCTAGGGCTGATTGCTTCCAAATGCCCTTGTTTTTTGCATTCTTCTTTGCTTCTGACGTTAGGTGACTGTTAGCTGCATCTTAGATGGCTACTTGAAAGCTTTTAAGACCCCAGTCGCTACTCAACAATGTAGGATGCGGAACAAGGCTTTTATGTATTTTGTTATGCCAACTGAGTCTGGTGTCCCCCAGTACTATGGTCCTGAGATGGTAGATCTACTGGATCTCTCTCCCATAGTGTCTGGTTGTCTGTGAGGGATTACTCTGTGTCTGTCTTCTATTGTTTCTGTAAGGATTGCCAGTACTTTGTATCACTGGTGTCTGTGCTAGACTAGCCTCAGCTGAATCTATCCCTTGGCAACAAATTCTTATTGGTAACACTTCTCATTGTAAATAGAAATTCTTCAAAAAGAATGATGAATAGGAAGAACTCTTCTTCCCAACCATCCTGATTGACCATTGACAGTATGCTGATAATACTAGCTAATTTTTAAGACTATGTAAAATTCTTGGCTTAACCCATTTGGATTAAGCCTTAATTCTATGAACAGTAGGATTATCACTCTCGTATGGAGGTAATGGAGCTCTGGTGTAGTGGATAAGGCATCATGTGGGTGGTAGTCAGAAGGTCAGCAGTTCAAACCCACCAGCTGCTCTGCAGAAGGAAGATGGGGCAATCTACTTCTGTAAAGATTTATAGCCTCAGAAACCCAGTGGGGTCTCTATGAGTCAGAATTGACTTGATAGCAGTGAGTTTGGTGTTTTGGTTTATGGGGGTTAAGGGTCAAAACTCAACAAACTGAATTTCTACCAACATAAGTATTACATGTCCACAAAAAGAGCCCACTGCTAAACTTAAACTTGTCTTAATATCTTATTCTGACACTTTTCAACAAAAAGAACTAAACTTTTAGGAATAATTTTTACACTTTCAAGACTCACTCACATTGTTTTAGGTTAGTAACTAAAAAGCACTGATAAAACAATACAAATAAGGACAAAAAAACAGAATTATGTGAATTCAGGGCAATTGGCTAGAGTCATTATCCAAGGACTCTGTAAAGAAACATGACAAAATCAGAAATGGCAACTCTGGGCTATTTTTGGATTAGTAACTAAATTATTATAAACAACAGGCATGGTCATCCTATTACTCTCCCTTCCCCACATAAAAAACCTCGTCTTACCTAAAGTTAAATTTTAAAATGTCTTGTTTCAATTATAAAAGTGAAAGAACTAAAATTCATTAACAGGGGACTGGGGAACTTTTATTAATTCAGTGAAAAGTATCTATTGGTATTCAAGGAAATTTTCCCCCTTAACTCAATGGTGCTAAAGATTTCAAGGAAGTAATTTCTTAACTGAAATGGGTTCCGATGAGTGATTTCTAAATCTAACTGTTGTAGCATAATGAATTAATCATGCTTTTTATTTTTAAAAGATTTTTTTTCAGGATTTTTGTAAAGCGGCTAATGTCAATAACTCAAGCAAGCTTGAGATGCAAACTGTAAAGCAATAAAGAGTGTATGTATGTGTATATACACACATACATATATATGCACACATACACACAAATACAATGTATACATATTAAATATATGTATTATATTTGAAGGAGCTCTGGAAGCATAGTGCCTAAGGTACTTGACTGCTAACCAGAAGGCTGGTGGTTCAAACTACCAGCCACTCCTTGGAAGGAAGATGGGGCAATCTACTTTCATAGTGATACTGCCTCAGAAACCCAAGGAGGGGTTGCTATGAGTAGGGTCTGACTTGACAGCAAAAAACAAACATTATATTTGATATATAACCCATGAAATCCAAAATCTTATGATCTTAGGAAGAAAGTAAAGAAGAAATGTGAAATAATTTATTCAAAAGAGGCCAACATATATTGTGAAGATTACATACAGAGTAGGGTTTTGCATTAAAAACTCTTCTTTTTAAAAAAATATTTGAACTCAGTATTTGGTTATTTTTTAGTAGCAAATATTTTTTAAACATGCTTATAACTCTTTAACAGGGTGAAGTGTATTCAGTGCTACTACGAAATAATTTTACAAAATATATCCTGGTAGTCTTGTTGCTGTTCTATCCTCCTTCAGGGAAAAATTACTCACTAAAAAACTAAGTCACTTCCTCCTTGCCCCACACATAGGACACTGTACTTTGTAAGGCAGCCAAGAAGACTGCCTGTTTCCCCTCTGAGAAGAAATAATTGGAGACGTGATTTCAGGGTTTCTGTTCAAGGGAAGGGAATGAAGCAATTAGTTGAAGTGCTGGGGGCTAAAGGAGTGGGTGCTCTCAACACACTGCCAACTCAAAGGCTGAAAGCCAGCCCTTTACTGTCGTATGTGCCCTAATGAATGGGAAAGAGTAGGATTTGCATACCTGCATGTCCGTATTTTGAGTTGTATATATATGTGCTCCTGTTGTGGGGAAAAAGAGAGGCCATGGTAGTAATGGTAGTGAGGAAAAGAATTTTATGTCACTTTGCTTGGACTCAACAAATCCCAACAGTATCTTGTTGTTGTTATGTGCCATCGAGTAAGACTCGACTCATAGCTCCTCCTTGGGTTGCCGAGGCAGTATCACTATGGAAGTAGAGTGCCCCATCTTCCTTCTGAGGGGTGGCTGGTGGGTTTGAACCACCCTTCTGGTTAGCAGTCAAGTGCCTTAGGCACTATGCTACCAGAGCTTCTAACAGTATCTTAGAAACATAGAATTTCTAATGGTACAGTAGGAAAAACACAGTCTAGTGTAACAGAAACATCTTCCTCAAATTGGGTAAATGTTGTATCTTTCAGAAAGCCTTGGAAACAACCATTGACTAGGAATAATTTATGTTGCACAGGAAGGAAGAAATATTGCCCCCCCCTTACACAACTAATATATGCATAGAATATGTATAGTTGGAAACTCTAGGTGATGTAGTAAACTTTTATACTCATTGGGCTACTGTGATAGATGATGGTAATACATGATGGCTTTGGAAAATATGAGTGAATAAATGATAAATCCTCCATATAATTACTGTCCATTTCTACTCATTTGTTGTCTTGTTGATTATTTTTAATTTGTATAACTGAAGGCCTTACATATTTTATCTTTAATACTCACAATAACTCTGCAAAGTAATTATTGCTAATGCTATTTTGCAGATTAAAAAAAAAAAAATCTGAAATCTAGAGATGCTAGGTAGCATGATGTATAAATGGCAGAGTCAGGTTTAAACGCTGGAACAATTTATGCTAACAATGCCTCCAGTATTCCACTAGGGGCTGGGCAGGCTTGGAGCATAAGCTCTTTACCTATTACCTGTTGTTGTTGTTGTTGTTATGTGCCGTCGAGTCGGCTCCGACTCATAGCGACCCCTCCTTGGGTTTCCGAGGCAGTATCACTACGGAAGTAGGAATGCCCAACCTTCCTTCCAAGGAGTGGCTGG
>NW_006922022.1:870390-881285 GCF_000298275.1 Orycteropus afer afer | reverse complement strand
CCCAACCTTCCTTCCAAGGAGTGGCTGGGGGGTTTGAACCGCCAGCCTTCTGGTTAGCAGTCAAGTGCTTTAGCCACTATGCTACCAGAGCTCCTTACCTATTACCTAGAGGAGCCAAAACCTCTTCTGGGAAAGAAGGTCATCTGTGAAGAAATGAATTCACTGAATTCATTTATATATATATAAATGAATATATATATATAAATGAATATATATATATATATTACTGCATATATATATATATATAGAGAGAGAGAGAGAGAGAGACTACAAAAGTTAACAACAGCTCAGTCCTTGCTACAGACTAGACTAAGAGTTGTACCAATGCAGGAAAGAGTTCCATCCCTGAGGACACTGAAGGATTATGGGATTGTTACTATGTCTACCAAGCACACTCCTTCCAATGTATTCCCTTCAAACTATTATATCTGCTTCCTCTACTCAGAGAGATATGGTTGAAATGTCCCTGCAACGCTAACATACACATCCTTACATGCAAGGTACATGGTGAATTAAAAGCATTTCAAGGCACTGCCCTGTGTTGTTACTTCAGATCTTGCTAGAATAACATGACTTTTATAAAAATACAACCCACTGGATATTTGGCACTGCTTAGGAATGAAGAATATGCCCTCTAAAGAGCCAACACCCCAGGCTGTCAAAAAAAAATCACAAACCAGGATTTCTTTTAAAAACATTACCTATATTTTTAAATTTCACAGTCTAGAAAGTAAAGAATAATTCTCCTAGAAGGTGAAGACAATGTCTCTGCTTATTTCCGAGTCTAAATAAAACCAAACTCACTGCCATCGAGTTGATTCGACTCATAATGATTCCTCCTTGGGCGGTATCTCTATGGAAGCAGATTGCCCAATCTTCCTTCCAAGGAGCAGCTGGTGGGTTGGAACCTCCAGCCTTCTGGTTAGCAATCAAATGAGTTAGGCACTACGCCACCAGAGCTACCATTCCCAAATCTACATTTCTCTAAATATAATACACTTCAGCCATATGCAAGAATATAATCTAGGTACATTGATGGGACAGTGATAAGTACCTGGCAAAAACCCTCAACGCTCCCAGCCCTCACTCTGGGTCACCTCCACCCCCAACATGCACTGTTCAACTCCAATCCTGATGCACACTGAAAGGGGTATTTACAGATTATTTTTTCAAATATCAGTCAAATAATGTACGCCTTCATTCTCTTACCTACCTTAAACCATACAAAACTTAACATCTGGAAGGAAAAACTCGGCCGTAAAGGCATATGACAAGGGTGAGCAGTCATCGAGTAGTTTTCCCAAAGAGGATTTGCCAGCTTCCCTCCGAGGTCCATGCCCTGAAAGGCTAACTGTGGTATGTCTGAGTTTCCATCTGGCCTGCTGCTTGCTGGCTACTGCTATGTTCAGGAAGAGCCCACGGCCCAACTGTCCTATAAACATCTCGCTTCTGCCGTGAGCTGCTCACTAGCATTACTTCTTGGAGCTAAGAATATGCTCTTTGAGAGCCACAAGCTGAAGTTAACTAACATTTGGAATAGAGCTGACCCCTCTTATCTCCATGCCAGTGACTACTTTAAAAAATCACACACATTAACACAAACATAACAAGACAGGAAGAAAAGTCCAGATTCTCCTCACCATGTGCCACCCAGCCATGTTTACACTGATCGCAAGTCCTCAGGTGAATCTTCCCTGGTTGAAAACATTCACACGTGCAGTTTACCAGTGTGCAGCGGATGGCCTGAAAAGCAGAGGAAGAAAAGCAGGATTAGCATCTGTTTAAAGGGATCATATTTTTTCACAATTTTAATAATACTCACTGTTTTGGCGCAGGCCTGGAAAGTTTTAAAAATAAATTTTGATACCATCTAACCTTCTTACAAAAAATGCAGTGACATTCATTCATTAATATAATGATTTATGTCATTCAAACATAAGCTTTAAATTAGAAATGTAGATCCAGTGGAAGAACAATAAATGACAATATATTCTATAAGTTGCTGGATTAGTAACATCAGGCATCCAAAACAAAAATATAAACTATTACATATAATATATATATATATGCTAATATATATTCCCAACTAAGTTTATCCATTTGGCAGTAAGGCAAAAAACAAAACAAAACAAAACAAAGCACACACACACACACACACAATTTTAATTCAATGTTCAAGTGAAATGTTTCTAAAAGCATTCTCTTAATGAAAATGTGGCAAACATACATTATTATTAGAACACAATTTTTCTTCTGCTGGATTTTCATGTAAATGATTTTTTTACCTTTCAGAGACATTATGAAAGATATTCTCATTATTCCAATAAGACCCAGCCTATATCTCTTGCTATTTATTGCTTCTCAATTTCTTGATATAAGAAAATGTTTTCCCCTTGATATAATTTCATGTTAAGTCCTATTCTGAAAAACACAAAACTATCCTCCTTTCATTTATTTGCAAAAGAAAAAATAAATAAGTTTTTTTCTGGATCAGAAGTACAACAGAAAAAGCCATTTATGTGCACCTTTTCTATCTGAAAAAGTACAACTGTATTTTTACAAAACTGAAGATGACACTAAAAATCTGTCATTTCCTTATACGTACATTTAAAAATTACTTCACCAGTATATTATTATAAGATGAATCCACAGAAAATTAGCATAAATGGAGTGTAACTTTTTATGGATAAAAATCTATGATTAAAGAATTATGCTAAGACAGACCTATGCTCCAAGACTGCAATTAGTAAATCAATCTCATGTATTTAGTTCTAATTTGCATGGAATTCTGATGATAGAGGGACTTAGATCATTCACAGATGAACAATCGACAGTACTGTAACTACCTGAACTGCCAGGAAAAGATCTCTGTAGAGATTTAGATTTAATCAATGATTACTGAATTTGGAGTGGGGAGGGCTGGCACAGGGATCTTGAAACTGTACATTATATGCCTAAAAGCTACATTCACACAGGTTCAGATGCTCATATTCCTAGAATCACTTGTATTTTTATATAAATGATATCATTACTAACAGTATTTTAGATATTGTTAACAGCTTGGGTTAAAGTCCATTTAGAGGGCATAGACTAGATAGGTTTTCACTGTTCCCTGTCATTTGGATCAGGTGAATTTATTTCTCTTTCATTAATTAAGATTAAATCTGTGAGTCCCTAATTCCATTTCTGATGTTAGAGTTCTCACTATTGAATGCTTACTTTCTTCAACACTCCCCACCCCCACTTCCCTAATTTGTTCCTCTATTACCTCTAAGGAAACACTCAATTGTATAATCTGCCTAACATTTCAGGATCTCTCCTTCCAATTTCATTGGTCTAAATATGTAAAACTTTCCTGTATGCATTAGTGACTAAAGGTATTAGTTATGAGATAAGAAATGCTGACTAAACAAGAATAATAAGTATGTGTAGGTTATAGAGAAATATTTCTACCCAAAAGTTACTATTTCCATTTCAATAGTTTATAGACTAAGCAATATATAAGATCTTCCCAGTTTGGTAATCAGTTCTTTAAATAAAATGTCCATTAGTTAATGAATACTCAATTGAAGTGGACTATAACAAAAACAACAAAAGTTTAGCAAATGGTGTTTCTAGTAAATAACAAGATATTTTATAAAATTTAACATCCATGCAGATTTACTTACCTAAATACCTACTTACTAACTTTTTATAATAAATGTTTAACATATTCAAACATAGATGGCAACTGTGTTAACATTAAAAGTGCAATAATAAAGGCTTTCAGAATGCTAACAAAATATCACCCCTGCTTTACCAAAATCAAAGTATGAGCAATAAAAAGAGATGATATTTCAAGGACTATATTTTACCATCAACATAAAATACAGACATATTTTAAATCATTCATTTGATAATATTTAATAATTTTATACAAATAAGCTTATTTTGCATTGCATTTAAAGCATACTTTCACCAACTTTAATTATAAACTCACTGCCATTGAGTTCTTTCTGACTCAGAGTGACCCCCATTGTGTTTCTGAGGCTGTAAATCTTTATGGAAGTGGATAGCCCCGTCTTCCTTGCATGGAGCGGCTGGTGGGTTTGAACCGTTGACATTCTGGTTAGCAGTCAAGTGCCTTACGCACTACACCACCAGATCGCCTAACTTTAATTAAAGCTAAACTTTAATTATAGCTATATTCAAAGACCAGGACAAATTAAGAGATTGCAGTTTTGCTTTGTTTTATGTATATTTAGCTTTTCATTGGTTGAATTATTCATTCACCTATTCTAGTTTATATTCAAGTACTTTTCTCTTACTAAATAACTTTATACATCTGGTACATTTAAAAATAATACTTTTCAGTCCATCATTTTTTTTAACATACTCTACTCTTTTTGTACATAAACATACAAACATTGGCACACCTCAACTTCTTTTGTATATAAACACTGAAGCATTGGAGTACCAATTTGGTATTTCTATGAATACCAGAAGGTCTATTTGTTTCAGATTCAGATTTATATAGACTACAATTCTTCCTTAAGGGAATTATATACATTTAAACAATATGGTCTAAATAAATATTTTGAGTAAGAGACTATTGTGTCTTCAAAGGAAGTTTTGTTCTAAATAACATTTTTCAAACAGCATAAAACTTTGACATACTATTTATTCACAACAAAATACAACCAATGTGGTCACTTGCCAACTCTACCACACTTAAAAAAAAATGATCATAAAACTTTCAAAGCCAGTTAAACCTCAAAAATGTACATGCTTTACAAGGAGAGAGTTGGGAAGAGCAGAAACAAATATGTTTTCATTTTAGTGAGCTCATTCACTCCTTCCTTCATTCAGCAAACATTTGATCACCTCCCACTCTCTGCTGAGTACTCTGAACAACACCAAGCTATCTATTACATTCTCTGAACTAAAAGCATTTAAAATCAATGAGCAAAAAAGCTTAAGAAATGTAGTGTACACAAACTGAGAGAAGAAAATAAAATCCTGAAATGAAAAAGAACGATAGTTGTCAGGTATGTGTAAAGTCTACATCAAAAGTTTTACCATTCCTTCTCTTAATCCTCAGATACTGCTCCAGAGATTAGGATGAAGGAGTAGAAAGGGGACACCAAGATTAGATGTTGTTTAGTCACATTGTTTCAATTTATGTATGCAGAGACATTAAGCAGGTTCACCCTCTGAAACGAGAGTATGGCCAATCAGGGTTCCCATTTCATCCAGGAACCTTCATCATCAGTTGTCCTTGTAAACCTTTCCTCAATTCTTAGACCTTTACAGCTCACCAACAGCAACAAAAATAACAACACATTTTCTTAGGCCTGCAACTTACAACTAAAATATACAAGAAATATAACTGGAATGCTCCTTACATGTGAGAATGCTGAAACTTCATCTTGCTTGCTTTGGACACATCATGAGAAAAGATCAATCACTATTAAAGGATGTTATAGTTGGTAAAGTATGTCAGCAAAAACAAGAGAAGCCCCCAATGACACGCAGTGACACAATTTCAATAATGGGCTCAAACATATAGAAGATCATGAAGAAGGTGCAGCACAAGGCAACATGTCATTCTGTTATACAGGTTTTCCCCGTTATCTAAACGTAGAGCATTCCTACAAAACCCTCCATAAACCAAAATGGCAGAAAGCAAAGGCACAATTACCAGTAATTTATATAGGAAAACCTTTTTTAGCGTTCTCAGACCCCAAAAATAACCTACCAAAATAACACTTAAAACTTAAAATAACACTAACATATAGTGTTCACATTCACAGTTCCAAACTATGGTGACCTAACACTGAGATGCTGAGTGTAGTTCCTGGGGAATCAGCTTGTCAAAGCCACTTTTGCTGCTCAAAAGTGCTCACTGCCTCTTTAACAGCTCACTGCAAAACAAGTGCTGACCTCTAGTTTCACTTTTTGCAGTAAAAGATAAAAACCTCAACTGTCTTTTGGTTAGCAAAAACAAGTACTAATACAGGACTCTGAGAAAACTAAAGTGGCATAAAATGAACTTTCAAAAAGTGGGGGATACCTGTACGTAAGATCATCATGAGATGGCTCTATGGCAACTAACGGCAGCATACAAAAATACAACTTTTGTCAAATTATTATCCCTCCTGCTTGCCTTTACCTTGGACAAAATCTGTAGCCCCAGAACCTACCATGTTTCCACTTCTTCACCAAATTTGAATTTTGAAATCTGGACACTTCACAATTTCCTGATACCTCCTCCTCTCAGAGGGAATGAACTCATGACATCTGGTAATGTTTCCTAATCTCCTTGTCCTCTTAGTGCTCTATGCAGCAGGCAGCATTAACCCTCCTTTCTGTTGGGGCTGCACAGATACTGATCACCATCTTATTCTTCTAGCTCCACTTCTCACTCACTCTACACTGTAAACAAAAAAAGGTATTTCCCACAACCACATAGTCACTGTTTGGTTCCCCAAGTTCATGCCCTCTTACAGCTTCACTTATTATCACCATCTGAAATGTTCACTTCTGAGTCAGACACCTTGTTAAGTCACAGAGATTAGGTGGCATACCTCCAGTGCTCAAGAACTTCATGATCTGAAGTTCATAGGTGGTGAGTTTAGAGGTAAGACCCTAAAGTACAAGCCTTCAAACAGGTTTAAGAAATAGATTTCCCCACTTATTCCTGTATCTTTTCCTCTCCCAAAGCCCAGGATTTATTTATTTATGATAATAAACTGTCACTTGTTGTTATTAATGATAACTAGATATACTGAATTTTTAAGATTTTCTAGACTCTATGGTAAGTGCTTCATAAATTAAGAATCTCTCTTAATTCTCAGAAAATACCCACTGATACTAGCATTATCTCAATTTCACTAATAAGGAGACTGAAGTATAGAAAAAGAGTTCCTACCTGAAATCACTTGACTGAAGTCACAGATCCAAAACTCAAACCCAGGTTTGTGTGAATTCTCTACCCACTCACTGTAAATTTTGAGTTATAATTATTGGCGTAGTGCCTAAGGCACTTGACTGCTAACCAGAAGGCTGGTGGTTCAAACCCACCAGCCACTCCTCAGAAGGAAGGCTAGGCAACCTACTTCCGTAGTACCGCCTCTGAAACCCAAGGAGAGGTTGCTATGAGTCAGATATGACTCGATAGCAGTAGGTTTGGTTTCTTTTTTGGTAGGCAGTAGTGGAGCTAATCCATCACTGACATTCTGCTTTCTCCAAAAAAGATTCTTCCAAAAAATAATTAGTGATAGACCGGACCTTTGTGATCCACAGGGTTTTCACACTGGCTGATGTTCAAAAGTAGATCATCAAGCATTGTTTCCTAGTCCAATCTTAGTCTGAAAGCTCTATTGAAACCTGTTCAGCATCATAGCAACACACAAACCTCCACTGGCATATGAGTGGTGGATGTGCACGAGGAGCACTCATCTGGAATCAAGCCTGGGTCTCCTGTGAGGAAGCTGAGAATTCTACCACCGAGCCGCTTATCTTCCCTACCTACTCCCAATGCTACGGAGTCAATCCTTATAACAACCCCATATGACAGAGTAGAACTCGCTCAAACGGTTTCTAAGGCTGTAATCTTTACCGAAATAGACTGCCTCATCTTTCTGCTGCTGGGTGATTGGTGGCTTTTGAGCTGCTCAACTTTTATTTAGCAGCTGATTGCTCTACCCACTGTGCAACCAGATCTCCTTCTCCTCTGCCGAGTAAAAATAATGGATGCATACCACTTGCCTTAATAGGGTTATTTTTGCCCTCCTATAAACCCTTATTTGAAGGAGCTCTGGTGGCATAGTGGGTGAGGCATTTGGCTGCTAACCAGAAGGTCAGTGGTTCAAACTCACCAGTTGCTCCACAGAAGGAAGATGAGGCAATCTACTTCTGGAAAGATTTATAGACTCAGAAACCCAAAAGGGTTCGCTATGAATGGGAATCAATTCCATAGCAGTGTTTGTTCTTTTTTTGCTTTATCAACCCTTATTTAGGAGCTCTGGTGGTGTAGTGGTAAAAGCATTTGGCTGCTAACTAAAAGCTTGGTGTTTTGAACCCACCGGCTGCTTCATGGAAGAAAGATGGGGCAGTTTGCTTCCAAGAAATATTTACAGCCTTGGAAACCTAATGGGGGTCGCTATGAGTCAGAATCAACTAAATGGCAATGAGTCTGGTTTGTTTTATCAACCCTTATTAAGGGAGCTCTGGTGGTATAGTGGTTAAGGCATTTGGCTGCTAACCTAGAGGTCAGTGGTTCAAACCTACTAGCTGCTCTGGGAAAGAAAGGGGTAGTCGGCTTCCATAAAGATTTACAGCCTTGAAAAACTAATGGGAATTGCCATAAGTTGCAATTGATTCAATAGCAGTGAGCTTGGTTTGGTTTTTGGTATCAACACTAACTATTACACTAAAAATAGTCAATCCTTATCGGTTTAGCTATGGCCCCCTCAGTCACTGGTCCTTCTCACTACCTTTTCCTCAAGGGAATGCTCTCTCACTTGCCCAACTGCAGTCCCAGGCTTGCTTTGTTACTTCCTGCTCAAACTATAGATTTCAATTCAAATACTGTTTCCATTCCTAAAGGAAGTTTCCCTCAAATCCCACTGAAGGCAGTATTTCTATTATAGTACTGTATCACAATGGATCTTTCTGTTACAGCAATTACTACAGGTTGTGAATAATATACTCATCTGTGTAATTACTTGATTAGAGTCTGCCTTATCCTCTAGAATCTAACCTCCATGGTGGGGGTGGGGGGCACATCTGTTTGATTTACAATATATACCAGGAATTGCCATCAAGGCTGATTCCCATGCATGGCGATTCTATCTGTATCAGATTAGAAATGTGCTTCCTAGGGTTTTAACAGCTCACTTATTTTCAAAGTAGACCACCAGGTCTTCTTCCTAGGAGTCTCTGCTAGAACCTCCAACAATTTGGTTAGCAGCTGAACATGTTAATCCTTTGTACCACACAGGAATTCTTTTACAATGAATACTGGAAAATAACAGGTGCTCAAAAAGCATTTAAGTGAATAAATGATTCTTTGAGCCACTTTCTTCATCTATAAAATGAAGTTAACAAACACATCACAAGAGCAGGAAAAGAATTAAATAATAAATATAAGGCAAATGTAACTGTGCCTGATAATAGAAAAAGGTAGAAAATAATAATAGCTATTTATAGTTGTATCCGACTTCACAGCAGTGCATTTGGTTTTTTTGGTTTACCTCCTCCTTGTATTTGTATAAATCTTCCCACATAGTAAAAATTGCTTTTCCAGTACCTTTTAAAATATTCAACACATACTTCACCTTAATGAATAAATGAACACTTTTGTCATGTGATTACACATTATCCATCCTGTAACCATCTAAGATGGACACAACAGGCATTGTTATTTCTTTTAATAATGGCATTCAGAAATTTTTATATGTGTGTTACATAGTTCTTAAATGATACAGTGGACAGTAAGACAAATCTCCCAATTACTAATTATTTTATTTCCATTAACTATTGAACAAGGAAAAAAAACAAAAATAAGTAAATTATAAATATGCTATTTAAAAGTACATCTGTTTTAAAGTATACAAAATAGGATAATTTAGGAAAAAATGTTTTTACTGAGAACTGTCAGTACCATTTTTTATATTTGATGATTAAATAAAAGTGCATTTGAAAGTACTATGGGTGAGTTCCAAAGCACTATTTAAATAGATGGCTGTGTTATCACTAAATCTGAAGCTTTCTTCTTAGTTCTGTTATAGTCATAGCTGGTTTGATCTCTGAAAATTCATGTGAATGGAGTATCAGCCTTTTTAGAAAATGATATTTCTCAGTAAAGCACAGCCTGTTGCATTAACTAATATTTATTGTACCTCACAAAAGATCTATGCTGTTTTGTGCCATTGAATTGATTCTGATTTAGAGAGAGCTTACAGGGACAGAGCAGAACTGCTTCATGGGATTACCTAGACTGAAATCTTTATGGCAGCAGATTGCCAGGTCTTTTCTCTTGCAGAGAAGGGGGTTGGTTGGAGCCACGGCACTTTAAGTTAGCAGTCCAGAGTGTAACCATTGTACCACCAATTCAAAAAACCAAACTCAATGCCACTGAGTTGATTATGACTCAAAGTGGCCCCCACTGTGGCTATAAATCTTTACAGAAGCAGATAGCCTCATCTTTCTTCTATGGAGCAGCTGGTGAGTTTGAATTTCTGATCTTTTGGTTAGCAGTCAAATGCTTTAACAACTACACTACCAGGGTTTCTGAAAAGATCTGCAAGCAAGGCTACTAAATCTCCTATTTGCTGTTCTTGTTTAGAACAATTGACTAAGTTACCTGACAAAAAGAAAAGAAAGACAACAGGCAAAATAAGGCTATGGCACAAACAGAAACAGAAAACCCATATTCCAAAGGAACAATCACACACTATGAAAATGGGGTGGGGAGTTGGGGGAAATCTCTCTACAATGAAACTGATTTTTAGACTGGGTTTCAAATACTTCTGCATCATCACCACCCAAAAATAAAGTATTCACTAAACCTAGCCAAATCTCACACATATAACTAAAAATCCTTCTTAAATCCATAATCTCTGTGTTCAATTCTGAAGAGGATACCATGATTTACAACTTCAATAATGAAACTTTACTTGAAATATTTTTAAATGTTTAATACTTAAGTACATGACCTACATTAGCTTTAAACTATAGAAAAGCCTAATGATTAATGTAGTAACCATTGTGCTGCATCAGTTTCTACTGTAAATGTATGTAGCATAATCTAGGTACATGAATTAATTACCTGTAATGATCATCATAAGGTTTTCCCTGGACAATTCTTTGAGAAGTGGACAGCCTCTTCCTTCTTCCTAGTCTGTCTCAGT
>NW_006922022.1:844635-869521 GCF_000298275.1 Orycteropus afer afer | reverse complement strand
ACGAAAGAGGGGGAGGCCTTCAACGAGATGGATTGACACGGTGGCTTCAACGATGGGCTCAAGTATAGCAGGGATTGTGGGGCTGGCATGGGATCGGGCAGTGTTTCGTTTTGCTGTGCGTGGGGTCGCTATGAGACTCACACTTAACAACAATGATCATCAGTAACAATGTTTCTTGGTGGTTGTTTTTGTGTTCAGAGGTGAATAACACATACAGTGATGAATTAATACAGAACTTTTGTTTTTTTTTAAAGCAAAAATATTGTATTTTTTAAACAAGAAAAAATTTCTTATTAAATTAAATCTTTTACTTTGAAATTGGCAAATGGTCCATGAGGACACAAAGTAGCCTATATTATAACTGGGAGCTCTGGTGGTGTAGTACCTAAGGCATTTGACTACTAACCGGAAGGTTCGCAGTTCAAACCTACCAGCCGCTCCTCAGAAGGAAAATATAGAGATACCGTAAGAGATACCCCCTCGAAAACCCAAGAAGGGATCACTATGAGTCCAATCAACTAGATGGCAGTAATTAGCTGTTTTTAATTCATCACTGTATATATTATTCGGCTCTGAACACACACCCATGTCCCAGCAGGTAGGGTTATGCATTGTGTCAAAGGTCAGACGAATATTTTTACTAGGTAGGAAGATTGTTCTGCAAAGATTTCTATCTTTTTTTTTTTTTTCCAAAGCAGCAGCAGCAGCTAATTATACCAAGATTGTCACAAAATAAACAGTACTATTTGCTGTCAAGCTGATTTTGACAAATGGTAATCCCATGTGTGTCAGAGTAGAACTGTGCTCCATAGGATTTTCAATGGCCGTTTTTTCAAAGTAGCTCTCCAGGCCTTTCTTCCAAGATGCCTCTGGTGTATAAAAACATCCCGCCTTTTGGTTCACTGTCTGCACCACACCAAGGGGCTCCAACATGGAATACACCTCTGCAACTTCAAAGTAACAGCTACTAAGTGTTGTGGATGAAGATGGTGACACTGAAATATGACCAAAAAGATAGGCATACACAAAAGTTAACAAGACAGCCTGCACAGATATTTACAAATCTGGTGTCTGACAGCCCAAAACAGTATTTCTCTATATGTTGCCACACTCTGTAGCAGACCCTGAAGAACTCACAGGGCGGAAAAGACTGATTAAGTCAGGAGATTTCTCTCTGCATAATTTTCAGGACAATTTTTTAAATTCAGTTCACATGTGGGTGATACATACAAATAAATGAAGAGAAATTCCTTCATTTTTGGATAACATTTGGAGAATCTACATGATATTGCCTTTGTAGAAGAAATTAGGGTCGTAAATTTGGCCAAGTCACAATGCAACTTAAGCAAAGAAATTCTACATTTTGGGGCACAACTACTACTAGGCTCATTCAACACCAAAATGAACAAGACAAATCTATGAGAAAATTACTTTTATTTGGTTATAATAAATAACCATACATAGTTCAAGTAAAGGTGTATCCAGTCTGTTATATTGTATAATTTTTGACTCCAGATATCAAAACATGACAAGAAGATCCAGATTTTTAAATATCTTACAAAAAGCTTTAAAATAACCTCAACAGTCTATCTAACTGTGGACACGGGAATTGTAATAAATAGTTTTAGCAAGGTGGATATATTCTCTGTATTTATACAAAGACACACGTATGTCTGAGTTTTAATGGAACAATGGTTACAGACTTCCTCAGAAGTGATCATCAGTAATTAAAAAATCTTGCTATAAAAGTTAAGGGTACACAAGAGTGTTAAACTGTAATGTACATGCCATTATTTATAACAGTAATAATGGAGAATAGGAAGCAATGAATTAATTTTATCTGCTTAAGAAAACCATGTTAAAAAAATTACACAATAGGAAATTATGACAAAAGTATATACATTATTTGGTGTTAAATAAGAAAAATGAAAACATAATTGTTGCTGCTTGTTAGATGTTGTCGAGTCAATTTCAACTCATAGTAGCCCTATGTGACAGAGTAGACATGACCCATAGGGTTTCCAGGCTGTCATCCCAACCTGTCAATTGACAGCCAAGTGCTTAACTGTTGTGCTACCAGGTCCCCTTGAAAACTACTTTAAACGTTCAAAAAACTATTCTTTTCATGTGGAATTACTTTTAATGTAATTTGAAAAAATGGGAACCTGATAAAAATGATCATTCTTATACCAATGTGCTCTGACATTTCTTGGTTGTCTTTGCAACCAAAAGCCCATTATTACACAATGTGACTGTCTTAGAGGATCTAAAACTATAGGTCAGTCCAGACTCACTACAGGTGCCAGATGCCACTGATTTCAACAGCAGACAATACAAGTGAGATGAAAAGACAGGCAACTCAAAGATGTTCAAGTTTCAACAAAATACCATTAGAGAAAAATTGCTGCTATGTAAGTCAACTTAACTGTCCAGGGTAATATAACAGCCTCATAATAAGCATATCAGGAATAAATGAAGTAGAGATTCATTACAAAAACGTTGCCTTTGAACACCATTTACTGTTAAAAAATTTAAAAACTCATTTTGAGTTTCTCTTAAAGGATCTTATCCTATTGTACCATCTGCTTTCATTTGCTGGTGTTAAACCATTTAATTCCATAAGGTATCAGTTCCCAGGAGACATAGTATAGCACAGTATCTGACTTTTACCCAATAGGATCTCTATAAACAAATGATTAATGGTTGAATAAATGGAACATAAGCAAAGAAATGAATTTCACTAGTGTTCTAGTAATAATTCCACTATTAAAATAAAAAATCTAATATATCCATTTAACACTTGACAATTTCTAATCTACTGCCATTTTTATCAGAACTCCAGGGTATTTTTCAATAAATTGCGGGGGGGGGGGACATCTCAGTTATGAACTCTGAATACTTCTATCATGATACTAAAATAATCTAAGAGATTTTGTAAAAAGCTGACAAAAAAATAAATTTTGTCATGTACACAAGTGAAAATATTCCTCATTTACTGTGAATTTTGCTTGAAAATTACTTTGGCAAAAATCAAGAAAGAAATTTAGTTTGTGAAAAGGGAAAACAACAGACTTCTTGGCTACCTTCTTAGACATGAGTGTGAAAGTTTCTATGACTATGTGTGACTATATAAACACAAACAGGAAGAAACGGCTGTATACTTAGCCACATAAATTTTCACAGGCATGGATCCAATAAGTATCTCTAGTCATTACCTTAGGATTACAGCCTACCACCAATCAACATGAGGAAGACCCTATTTAAATAATTTAGGAGTTCAGAGTAAAAATCAACAGCGGGATATAACCAATTATATAAAGAAAATACCCATGCTCCTGTGGCAGCAAAACATATGCAAGCTGCAAGATTTGGAGTGTGTGTGTGCGTTTCAACTAAATTAGGCCTACAGTGATACAAGCTATTTTGTTAGGTAATTAGTAATATCAGAGAAACAGGAAATGAAAAGGCTTATTTGGGCAGAAACATTTTATTTTCTTAAGTAATGGTTAACAATTTAAGATGCTTCATTTACTGCCTGTATGCAAATAAATTTTACAAACTTCAAGCAGCTGTGATAACATAATGAGAAGGGAAAGTCTCTTTCCATGAACATACCTATAATCCAATTGAAAATAGGGATTAGTGCACCATAAAAAATAACCAAATTTTGACAAGTATACTCAGCTTATACTTACTCAATACATACTTTCTGTAAGGAGCCAAAACACATATGATATTATATGAAAGCTAACTAATACTCATCTCATTTCAACTTAGTGTTGAATCAGCAATTTTGTATTCCACTGATAAACATTTTATTCATTTTCACTAATGCAATTTGAAAGGTGGTAATATGATTATATTTCTCTGTGGCATTCATGAAAACAATTACTAATATAGTATGATAGGGAGGACATTAATAAGGAAGGGGTTTATAACGAGATTCAGAAGACTTGTGAACCTTTAAGCACTTTACACTTTAACTACTTGTCATTAGCAAGAAGTAGGACAAAATAAAACCAAAGCCCTGGTACTTCAGAAGTAGCTTCAATGTTGGGAAAGACAATTGATTTGCATAATGATCTCATATTTTGGTGACCAAGCAGAGAGACGCAGGAGTAACCCAAGCCTTGTCCCAAGTTGTGCTAACTGTAAGACATCACTCTCAATCAGTGATGCCCTTTCCTTGCCAGATAGCCTGGGAAGGATATCTTTAAGTGAAGGAGTCCTTCTGAATCTTTATCCTCTATGAAAGGAGCCAGACACATTATTTCAAATGCCAAAGCACAGAAATCAATCTACTTACCAAGCAAAAGTATCAGGTGAGTGACCTTTTAGCTAAATTTACTCCTCTAGGTTTGTGAAAAGAATTCACCCTAGTGCAGCAACAAGGGAGAGAGCTGTTGCATTTCAGAATTTATCATTTCAAATGATAACTCTGATTACCCAAGCCAAATGAGCTTTAGTGAGCCTCAAAATATCCCAGGTTTGTACACTGCTATGAAGCTTGAATCATACTTCAAAAACATTCTATAATTTAATCACAAAAATCCCTGAAATTAGAGATTTTTTTTCAGCAGCAGCAAAGGAGGTTCTGAGATGTCCTTAAATGGCCATAGCTAGTAATCCAAGGCTTCTTCCACTCTGCCAGGGTATCAGAGGCAAGGGGCTGTATACTCCCTGTTGCTGCCCTGCTCCTCAGAGAGATTTCCTCAAACATTTTTTTCCCAGTTCCAAGAGAACTTTAAGACCAAATAATAGATGAGAAGGAAGCTACACAGAAAGGGAAAAGAATGGGTCAAAGTTTAAGCAACTTGAAAAAGAAACATGGAACACTGCTAAGTAAGCCAGTAACAATGGACACTAGAATTTCCAGAAACTACAATGGGTGAATTTTAGAGAAGTGAATTATTCAGAATATTCGGATGAAAGCCTATAGATTCCTTAAATGGCTGCAATAAGAATGGCCAAAATTTGAAAAGCATGAGACAAGGCTTTCTCAAGAACATTTGGTTTATTTTATAGCATCTTACTTCTACCTGCCTTGGGATTTCTTGGTTGCCTACTAGTAGCATATTTCAACAGCAATTTTAATACCTTCCATTGTGCATATAACTGTGCATCATAATTATACCTGATTATGAAGGAATATGTTTCTTTGCCCAAGAGCAATCACTTCAGGAATCACACCCATTGCAAATAATAGTAATGATATGATGAACAGTCTACATGCCCCCTTATATGTTATTTATGTTAGGGCATGGATTCCCCAGGGCTCTGTGCTGAGACCTGGACTGGCTTCATTAGAACTTCATATAAATCACTGAAGGTACATCTTGATTTTACCAGTGGCTAGAGTCACTGGAATTTTAAAGTGAAATCTCTAAGGTTTTTAAAAAACACGTATACAATGTAATCACTGATTCCAAAATGCAGTTTTCCCAAATACCAAGGACAGACTTCAGATGCAAAGGAATATCCCACAAATTTCTACTTAATCTATAATATATAATTTAAGGGTAAAATGTGCCTGAGAGTGTTGAAAAACACTCTTCTGTTTCTGTTGATTTTTGACAAAGAAAGGCAGCAAGGAACAGATCATCTAGCTGCTAACAAAGTGCCTCAATATCACTGAGCAAACTGAGAGACCAATGCAATGGCTGTCAGTAATTTTGCACTAACTCTTGAAAATTAATAAATAAATAGGAAGACTTGCGGGGGAAAAAAAAGTCTTCCAGAACAATGTTAATGTCATATTGGGCATGTGGACTGGGTTCACAAGTGTGTCAGCTGAATCAACATAATGGGCTATAACAGCTTCGAAGCAGCTAATATGGTCCATTGGGTCAATAATCCGTGAACTAAGAAGGATTTACTTGATAGACTGTAAATGGTTCATAAGAACTCAAGAATCACTCCAACAGATCAAAAATACAATTTTCATATGGTGCCTTTCTACAAATTAGCCAAAAGAAAGTAATGGCTCTGAAGGACTTCAAGGTCTATCAGTTAAAAATTCACTTTTTAAAGAACAGTGTAGAGGAGGAATGAAGAATTAAACGACATTTGGGGTTGGGGGAATGAGCCAACCTATTTAAGGAGAAAATATTGAAGTGGCTTTAAACATTTTCCTACAGGTGTTTGAATGTAGGAATCCAATCAAAACACACACACACACACACACACACACACGTCTCCATGTACCCACACATACTCTACCTCTGTAAATTACAAAATTTCTAGGACAGCAACAATTAAAGATGAAGATTTAGATTTCAGTTTTTCTTTTTTTATATAGTTTGGGTCGTGAGTCTGGTGTGTGAGAACAACAGAGACATTGTGACAGCATATGAATATTGGAAGCTCTTTCCTCTTAACATGAGGGAAACCACAGGAAAGAAATAACAAAAGGTAAACAGTAAAAACAACAATAGGTTTTCAACATTTAAGAGAGAGTAGAGGCTTGATTCCCTGGCCAAACCGGGCATAGCCAGTGTTTACAGATAACTAACTTCTGCAGAGAAACAGAAGCCTGTATCCTGTATTTGTGAATTTCATTACATATTCACACTAGGTGATAGTGGTTGCAGATTAATTTTAAAAAATTAAAGCCTATCTATGTGAATGATTGTATTTACTAAGTGCATGGAAAGAAGAAAAGCAGAGAAAAATGCTCCAAAAATATAACAGGCCGTAATTAGAATTCTTAACAAGAAAGAATTCCTCTATGTGGAAAGAAAATGTGATCTATCACCTCTCTCTCAAAATGCTATTAGCCTCTCCTCATCAAAAGGACAACAAGAAGGAATCGTTTCTTTTTCTTTTTACAGGAGTAACACTGAATAAAATAATAGATGTTTTTACATCAAAGTGTATTAGCTATTGACATAAGCTCAGTCCTCTTAACGTTTACACAAGGGAAACAGAAATTCCAGTAATTCTGAAATACACAGATAAAACTTTTCTTACTGGCTACGTCTACGTACTCTATGTAACTGCTTATTTTTAAAAAGAGCCTTATTGGTGCTCTCTAAAGGATTTTCTTTTATACATAGCTTTATCCTATAATTTTGTCCCTGTTGGGCACGCTGCCTAAATTTAAACACAAACAGTCAAGCAATGAAGAAACATTAACACATTTACTGTGAACAAAAACTCCCAGTTGTACAGTGAAATTTTAATACATTTCAACTTATCTCTTTTACTAATGGGGAGAATACAAACCCTTCAGGAATTCGCTCTGCAAACTGGTAATTACAGTAGACTCACTTTTTTATAATGCATATGTATAGTCAGACACACACAAAAAAATGTTTCTGCCCTTTTGATGTAGGTTACAATAGGTATTTTTTTTAAATTATGAAAATCTACAGTAATTCTAAAGGAGTACATTATTTCATAGAAAAGCATCTTTTCCTCTGTACATGGACACAAATACACCTATATATTTAAATATTTGCCTTATACACCAGAAAGCATAACGAGGTTTACAAGCCTGAGCTTTTATGTCATTTTCTGCTATAATCTTAGTGTACAAAATAATCTCACTACTATTCGTATTAACCTTGTTGTGATTTTAAATATTATAACTCATCTATCATATAAAGATTCTATTCTTTCATTCCATGCCTAATTTCTCCATTGTGTCCCTTTTAGTTTTAGGGATTTAAATCCATTAACTTGAGATCTCATGAAATCTTCATTAAATAATTAAAAGCTCCAAACCAGTGATCTGTCTCTCAGGACAGGCATGCATGCCGCACCCATAACTAAAGGGACTCTATGTTCATGCCTGTAGAGAACAAGAATTATTTACTATAATATTAATAATACTAGCACAGATAATGGACAGAAATTAAAATCTCTGCTACTATTCATATCATCTGGAGCTTTGGTTGCATAGTGCCTAAGGCATCTGACTACTAACCAGAAGGCTGCCGGTTCAAACCCACCAGCCATTCCTCGGAAGGAAGATTGGACATTCTACTTCCATAGCAATACCACCTCAGAAACCCAAGAGGGGGTCGCTACGAATCGGATCTGACTCAACAGCAGTGAGTTTGTTTCTTGGCTTGTATTCATATCATTTACTACCTCCTATACATTCATCTGTCAAATTTTTGGTTTCAGAAAAACTTTGTAAGAAGTTGAAATCTGGTAACCTGCTAAAAGGATTATCATTAATTTATGTTAACTTCATGTTTCTAAGTACTGGCATGCTGGAAAATGAAAATAGATAAAGCTTTTAAGGGGATGTAAGTTTTGTAATATTCTGTATTTTTTAAAAAATTTAAATGATGAAATTGCTAAAGTATGTATGACTATTATCTAAAAATTTCAGAAATAACTACCTCAAAATCAAAACTGTAAAATTCATACTAAATATACTGCATGTATTTACTGACAAAATTTATGAGTTGCCGTACAGAAATTACTGCCTAGTCATTCAGCTTCAGATAAAAGAGTAACAGGAGGTAAACATTTTGGCAGTCTTAGCTATGGCATCATCTCACCATTACAGAAAAGAGATGGTGTAGACACACGAAGCAAGTCCCTTCTTTTAAGGCCATCTGCCTAGCTCGCCTTCAGAACAATACTACATTCGGACCTTCTTTCTCCTTGCATTATTGGAAAGAATATCTTCCCCTCCAACATTATTATCTCTATGCTCCCAAAAACTACTTATACAGCAAAAACAAAACAAACAAACAAACAAACAAACAACAACAAAAAAAAAAAACAGCTGCCATCTACTCTAATTCACAGAAATCCCATGTTAGTAGGATAGAACTGTGCTCCACAGGATTTTCAATGACTGATTTTGAGCAGTAGATTACCACGCCTTTCTTCCAAAGCACCTTTGGGTAGACTTGACCCTACAATCTATAGTTAACAGCAGAGTATATGAACCATTTACACCACCAGAGACCGTACTTATATAGTTTAAAAAAAAAAAAAAAGTCACTGCCTCCGAGTCAGATCTGACTCACAGCGACCTCTCCTTGGGTTTCTGAGGTGGTATCACTAAGGCAACAGATTGCCCAACCTTCCTTCTGAGGAATGGCTGGTGGGTTTGAACCGCCAGCCTTCTGATTAGCAGTCAAATGCCTTAGGCACTATGCCACCAGAGCTCCTACTTATATAGTTGTTATGTTGTTGTTATGTGCCATCGAGTCAAACCTGACTCATAGCGACCCCTTATATAGTAGTAGGTCTGAAAAGAAGGACTCATGATATCTCAAGAGCTAGGCATGTGTTCTGCCAAAGTACATACATCCTTTGACAATATGTACTGCTTCTGTCTGACAATAAAATGATTTCCCACTTATTACAAAGCCAAATAACAAAAAAAAATGTATTTTTCAAATTTTTTCTTTAATGTCAGTTTTTCAGTTTTGTCCTTTCTCCTTCATTCAGCTGTTACTAAAAATGTCAAGGAAGTTGTGACTTTAATATAAATGAATTTATTAACAGTATGCAACAGAAGCACACCTCACAAACAGCTATATGTAAAAAACTTTGTGCTCTACAACATCCATCCACACTATATAAACATACTGAACATTAAAGAGTAGCATCTTTAAAATGTATGTTGCCTAATCAGACACAGCATCTATGTCTTCTTCATCACTAAGAGTCTATCTCTCCTAACTGAATTTTGAAAGCAAAGTGAACAGGGATATGAGTTCAATGCTAAATAAACAGTCAAGTAATTTGAAGGGTCAAATCATAATATCTGTGAAATTTTATAACTTTCTGAGGATCAAAAGCAAAGACGTAGAAATTCAATATGCCCTTTTCTTTGTTGTAAGACACAAAAATAGTTGTGAAAGAACCAGACAAAGCAGCCCTTCATGACAAAACACATATCCTTCTAACACCTTCTCTAAATGAACGATTTCCTCAAAATATCTTTCAGGAAAAGTAAAAGGTACTTAGGGCAGTATGATTTAAATTTCCTGCCCAGACTGATGAAATCCTCCCAATCTGCTGTCCAATTCCTTGAAAGGAATTAAATGGTCAGGCTATTAAAGAACTCTGCTTAATAGCTAGCTAATACACAAAAATTAAGTAAGGTATTAAGATAAACTCAAAACTCATATATCCTGAATTTTTCTTTGATGGGTTAGACAGCATTTCTTTGTGTTGCATGAGCACCATGTTGTTGTTGTTATGTGCCGTGAAGGCGGACCCAACTCACAGTGACCCCTCCTTGGGTTTTCCAAGGCAGTATCACTATGGAAGTAGATTGCCCAACCTTCCTTCCAAGGAGTGGCTGGCGGGTTTGAACCACCAACCTTCTGGTTAGCAGTCAAGTGTCTTAGGCACTATGCTACTAGAGCTCCTTAGGACAAGCCAATGTATTATTAAATGACTGGATGGTCAAATGCCACACACCAACTTTGCCTGTCCACAAAGAATGATAAAGGAAGAGCATAGTCACCAATTAAATTTTACTGCACTATCACTCATCATTCAGAATATATGTACAGAAAAAAACTACACTTAGACTACATTATGCATTTCAAATAATCCAGAAAAAAAGTAAAAATAGTTGCCTTCAAGTCAATTCTGACTCGTGGAAAAGAGGGACCCATAAAGAGATGACCACAGTTATTTCTGCTATTTGAGAAACCCAGTATCAGAATCAGAAGAGGGAAAAAACAAACCACCAGAAAACAAATTGCCTTTCTGCAAAGCACCTCACAGTTGTAAGATGGCTGTTTCCTAAACTATTTGAACAATTAGTATGTTCCACTTGGTTGAGCCATAAAGAGATCACAGCCTTAGAAACATAATTTTAATATGATTTTCACTAAAACATAATCTGAATATCCACAGAGCTAGCAGTGAACATCTTTTAAGCATTTTATGTTTGATCATAAGTAGGAAATGTAAGGCTATTATTTTAATTGTAAAATATATTATTACCTGCATTCAAGTCGTTTAAAATTGAAGCACAGCTGTCAGATGGTATTCTTCAGATAAAAGTAGGAGTGCTGTTGTTGTTGTTATGTGCTGTCGAGTCAGACCGGACTCACAGTGACCCCTTCCTTTGGTTTCTGAGGTGGTATCACTATGGAAGTAGATTACCCCACCTTCTTTCCAAGGTGGGGCTGGTGGGTTTCAACCACCAACCCTCTGGTTAGCAGTTAAGTGCCTTAGGCACTACACTACCAGAGCTCCTAAAAGTAGGAGTAGTAGAATTAAAAAAAAAAACAACTAAACTCACTGCTGTCAAGTGGTATCCGACTCATAGCGACCCCTCCTGGGTTTTCCAAGGTGGTATCACTAGGGAAGTACATGTGTACAGTATTTGCTTTGGACTACTGGTCTACTGACAAATTGAGCCTCTTTATTTCTTAATCAGAGATTATTCAACACATTTCAGAGTAAGGCTATATAATATTTATCTAGTATATATTAGTGGCCACATCATAATTTGCAATATTTATCTCCATGAAAATGATTTTAGATTCTATGCATCAATTAATTAAAATCATTTCACTTTGTTTTGTTTTTTGGCCAAATTAACCTACTTGCTTGGTTTTAAAGAACTAACAATGAGGGTGAATGGAACCTCTACTGCTAAAGTAACATAAAATGGTAATGTATCAGCAACTAAAGCTAGTTGATATATGATGCTATTATACCTCAATTATCAAATTGGGGTCTGTGCACAAAGGTGACAAGTATGTTACTTTTTCTTCTGGGGGAAAAAGCAAAAACAACAACAAAACATATAAAGAATAACCAAAACCCATTGAAGGTGAATTGATCTCAATTCATATGACCCTATGGGACAGAGAACTGCCCCATGAGTTTTTCCAAGGTTGTCAATCTTTATGGAAGCAGACTGCCACACCTTCCTGCTGTGGAGTGGCTGGTGGGTTTGCCTTTTAATCGGTAGCTGAGTACTTAAATGCTGTGCCACCAGGGCTCCCCTATAAAGAATAGGAGTGAAAAAATTTAAATGTATGCTAATAATGCCTCAAATGTAGAACTCTTTCTAACTTTAATTTAGGATTACAGAAAACAGTGATGGTATATTTTTTATTATTTGGTTATTTTAGATGGGAAAATGAAACGGGACTCTGTATAACTGAAGGTGAGATTCATCAATCAGCTAAGAAAACGTTTCACAGTACAATCTTATTTTCAGCTTTAAAACAGGAAAGACAAAGCAACACAAAACTCTATCTACAAAATATATAAGAAAATAGGTATATATAATATATCATCTATAGTATTTTACAGAAGCACAAGTACCCAGCCTCACACTCTAGAATTAATAATTAAATTTCAAATACAGTTGTATTCCCAGTTGGGGGAACAATCTCTTAAATTTTGCACTCTAGGTATCTTAATAATGGAGTCCAAAATGGCACAATGGTTAAGTGCTCAGCTGCTAACCTGAAAGATCAGTGGTTTGACCTCAGCAGCAGCTCCATGAGGTAAAAAAGATCTTGCAATCTACTCCTGCAAAGATTACATCCTAGCAAACTCTGTGGGGCAGTTATACTCTGTCTTAAGGGGTCACTATGAGTCAGAATCAACTGGACATAACAAAAACAACAGATGCCTTATTGCCTCACCCTAGAGTACTGAGCCTACAATTGTTAATACTATAGTGGTGTCTGTAAGAAGCATGATACTGTGTTGAGAACTAAACAAATGGAAATAAATGCAAGAAGATGTTCTAGGTAAAGGACTTCAGGAGTGAAGGGAAATCCTAAATTTGTTTCATATCCCTTTGGACAGGCAGGAGGAAGTGAGCTGTTTCCTGAGCAAGGCCTCCAGAGCATTTCCAACATTAGAAAGTAGAGCATCTCATGGGGAGCTGTAGTCCAAGCCAACTGTTGAAGAAAGATTCCGATGGAAAGGGGAAGAGGAAGCCAGGGAGGGCCAGGGTCTGGGTACCTAAATGGGCTATCCATTTTCATTTTAAATGGATGCAGGGAAGAGACATAAATGATTAATATGACTAATCAATTCCCTTCGTATGTAATTCTATACCTCCCTACTGCCAACATTCACCAATTTTTCAATACGCATTTCATAAAGTAGAATTTGTATACAACTGGCAAGGACTACAATCACACTTTTCTATGGTAATATCTGTAAATTCAAAAAGATAATGTAAAAGAAATAAAACACATGCCCAGTAAAATTTCTCTTCCCCTCTCAATTTTCTCCTATGTACATAAAATAAACATCAAAGTCAGAAACCATAAAGAATAATGTTTTGACATTCTGAAAAATTTCTAAAGGAAGGGTGCTAATCTGTTTTATATTTTTTGTCATTCCAAACCACTTGCGTCAACTAAAAACTTTACTCCTGACCCTTATGAATACAAAATAGGTCATTTGCTTAATTTATAGTAATTGTAACAGAATTGGGCCAAATGGCTCCCAAACTGATTTTTGAAAGACTAATATGCCCTCTTCTGGCTTCTCATTTAAGGGGAAAAAGTTAGCTTATTAGCAGAATAAAAATATAAGCTAAAGGATGGTCTACTTATTCACTGCATTTACAACTAATAATTTTAATACTTAATAGAGATTTTCAAGAGTAAGTATTAATATTTGAAAACTCTGACATTATGTAAGGTGAAGACACCTTCCAATGACATGGTGTTCAGCAGAGTTTTTAATAATCTTTTACCAAGTTAAGTAATACTGATGAACACAATATAACCTACATGAACAGGGCTCAGAAAAGGAAAATCAAAATATGTGAAGTCATTAGCAAAATCCACATAAAAAGTCCACCCCGGACCATGGCCTCTCCTTTGTGACACACTCCCTATCCTTGTGCTCTGCTTGCTCTATGCCCGCACAGGCCTGCTATCACAGCTCAGGGCCGACAGCAATGCCAATTAGTGTCAGTTGTGACGGGGTTTTCAAGACATGGACCTCTGTCTTAGAGGAAGTGGGTTGCAACCACCAACTTACTGTACAGAGGCAACCTAACAATCCATTAGGTGGAAATGACTTTTCAGCCACTTCCTCCAGGGACTATATGAGAAACGGATGGCTTAGACAGAGAGGAACATTTTTACATTTATATATTGACTGCATCCAGGAAGTAGGGCTTAATCATTTAAATGCTGCCAAATCCTCATTTCATTTGCTTCTCTCCCCAGTGTTATTCCATGATTTTCTGTAACATGATGATATATAGCATTGCCAAATAAAATGATGAGCTAAATACTCTAGAAATCGAGGGTGAGACCTATTAATGTATGTATTAAGAGCATTCTATGGGTCAAGCCACTGAAACTTTCAGGAATCCCTGAAAACAAGAAATTTCATTATTGGCATATCATTCTAGAATAGCATTCCATGCTTTACAAAGACATTGATGGTTACACTTTTTGCCTCTAATCACCAAACCAGTGTTAAATTAGACTAAGTCTATCAAGAAATGAAAGCAAACCTACTTCTGGGTCCAAGAAGGGCTAGGTCAGACACTGCAAATAGGAATGAGCATATCCTTCCGCGAATTCAGGGCCAGAAGCTCTGCTCTAGAATCGTATCGATGAGCAATGGTGTTACAGTACGAAAAGCAAAATTTACTTAAGTTGTACAAGACTTGCAATCAGTTAAATTTATATTTTCTTTAAAATGTGAGTTTAAAAACAAATCAATTTATTAACAGCTCACAATACAAACACTTGATGGCTTTTTTCTTAACTTCTCCACTCAAAAGTCACACTTCTTTATCCATGCACCAAATTGTTCAGATAAAGACTATCATTTTGAAACATGAACATACATGCACATAAAAATTATTTATCAGCAATAAGTGTATCTCAAACATTCTCATAAATAAAGATATACGATAACGGCCTTTCTGGCCCAAGACACTTTGATTTAAACAGAGTCAAAAAGCAAAGGCTATTATGAAATCTGGCAAAACATAAAATTTTTCAGTAATATTTTAATTTTAGATAGGTTTCATAGTCAACATTTCCAAACCTGCTGTGTTTCTAGCTCCTTATCTCACTACGATTATTAATGCATAGAGAGATGTAAATTTTTCTTTAAAAACCTTTCTGTTTAGGCATTTTTAATACCTTCTCTCTCAAACACCTTCTTAACCAATTAAATTTCTATAAAGCAACATTCTATCACAGTCCTGATTATTAACATGCTTGGATGCTATTGTTGTTATATGCGGTCGAGTCAGACCCCACTCATAGCGACCCCTCCCTTGGGTTTCCGAGGTGATATCACTATGGAAGTAGACTGTCCAACCTTCCTTAGATAGTTCATGAAAACTGTCAGTTTTTCTGTAAGGAGACAAACTCTTAACCACTTTGGTTAATCTACTGTAAATAAAACTTTGTACAAGTTTGTATACTAAATAAAATTCTTAGAGAAATATTAAAGGTTTAAGCTTTATTTGATTTTGATGTTGGCAGTATATTCTGTTGTTTATATTATTCAAATTTGTTCATACTTTTAAAATCATTACTGCTTTTTCTGCTTAGTGAACAGAAATATAACTTACTACTAAGTAGGTATCCAAGCACTTTATGAATTATATCCTAATTAAAACACATGTGTATGCATACACACATACATGGACATTTTTTAAAAAACATTTTAAAAACTAAAGCAATTACTCCATTAATATTCATCATAATGCTAACTTTTTTATTATTATTATTTTGGAAAAGACACACTGAGCTCCTAGGTTCTTTTAGAAAAGATGCTTGGCCAAAAAACACCAAACTCAACTGCTATGGAGTTGACTGTGACTCGTGGTGACCCCTCCTTGGGTTTCCAAGGTGGTATCTCTACAGAAGTAGATTGCCTAATACTTCTTCTGGTGGTTCAAACCCACCAGCCTTCTGGTTAGCAGTCAAATGCCTGCTTGACATAAATTCTAAGCAAAATTTATAAAATTTTTAAAAATAAATGTAAATTATTTTCAGTTAAAAGGATCTTGTAAGTTAGGGATAATGGTTGCACAGCACTGTGAATGTACCCATTGCCATCTAGTCAATTTCTGTTCACAGTGACCCTGTAAAACAGAGTAGAACTGTCTCCAAAGAATTTCCAAGGCTGTATATCTTTATAGAAGCAGACTACCACATCTTTCTCCCATGGAGCAGAAGGTAGGTTTGAACCAAGGACTTTTCAATAAGCAGTAGCCCAGCGCTTAACTACTGTGTCACCAGGGCTCCCTGCGAATGTACTTAAAAGTTCCTAAATTTTGTATTTTAAAACGGTGAGTTTTATGTTATGTGAATGTTACACCTTAATAAAAATTAGGCCTATAAAACAATAAACAAACAAACAAAAAGAAGTCTGAGTGTCTGTTTTTAATGTTTATTTTAGCTGATCTAATAAAGATACAGTACCAAACAAATTCCTCCATTCTCGGCAATTATAAAAATAAGAATACCAACTTTTTTCACACCTCCTTCAACATAAACCTCATTTTACAATCCCTCATGTATGTCAAAGAACACATCATTATTTCAAAAACAACAGTTAAACTGCAGTTGTTTTCTTTAAAACACCTTGAATAGGCTGACTACATCAGCGAGTTAATACCAATTCATGGCAACCCCATGTGTTACAGAACAGAACTGCCCCATCGGATCTTCAAGGCAGTCACCTTTCAGGGAAAGATGGCAAGCCTGTCTTAGGAGGTGCCTGAGTGGATTTAAACTGCCAATTGATAGAAATCTGGCACAAAACCATTGTTGCCACGTACTGAACTTCAGTCAGTACAACATGTGGTTAATTCACTAGAAATAGTAAGGAAAATGAAGAATAGGAATGTCATACATCAAGATCTATTGTTTTAAGTACATACTTTACATATTTCATATCCTATCTGTGGAGTTATTTAAAAATACTGGTCACAGTTTCGATGAACTTACCATATACCAGGCACTATTTAAACATTTGAATACAAATTAATTTAACTCTCACTTTTAGTCAATTAGAAGGGTATGGCACTATCACTATCTCTATTTTACAGGTTAAACAAACACATAGCACAGAAACACTAAGTAACCTACTCAAGGGAGAGGAGGATTCCAACTTCTGCAGTCTAGTCCACAGTCCAGATTTTTAAACCACTAGCCTTTACTGCTAAAACTCTTTGAAGCATTTATTTATATGTTCCATGACTACTGTGACAAGTGCTCCAGATTTTTTTTTTTTCTTATTTATCTTTTAATATGGACTGAATAAAAGTTTCTCTCATGGCCAGAGTAAGAATCAAAATTAGTACTTTCTGGAAATAAGAAATGTGAGCAAATTCCAACATCAATGGAAACTGCAGCAATAAAAACTGAAATTTTTGGTGCTGAGAGCACACAGCAATATATTTAATGACATTTGATAAGGGGGTAGTCTAACCTGTCGAGAACTCTTGTTTATTTGTTTGATTTTGAACAGTCATTTAGAATATTCACTATTAGGAGGTAGAAAAGGACTTGGAACTTCAATGCTGGACAAGTTCTGGGTCCTTAGAAAAGTAATTATTTATAAACTACATACCTGTGTTTTAGAACAACAGATAAGAAATGGTTATTGGACATAAGTTTAACAAAACAGGAAATTATTTTTACTTTTAAAAATTATAAGCAAAATGATGTTAAAACAAAGGATCATTCTATCATAGACTGTGAAAAGAGATTTAGAAAGGAGAAATAGATACTTAAGAAAGGAATTACCTTTGCTAAAGGAATGTGCAAGCTCCAACAAGGAAAAAATTGAGAGTAAAAGGAGAAATGGAAGAAAGGATAAAGGAATGTTGAGGAATGGAAGCTGTATTCCTAATGAGGTGCCTTTTTAAAGAAACTTAGGACCAACTACACACTTGCAAACTTGGTTGTAACCATTTAAACTCAGCAGTCATACTGGTAGGTGATTCAGGCCTAAAAACAGGAGGCTTCACAAAAGGTCATGCTTAAGAGTAAATAAACAATCTTATATATTCTTAAGTAAATTTTTAAGGCAAAAGAATACAGTGTTTTTGGTTATCCAAAGTAATATACAGAGAAATTAAGAGCCCTACTTAAATACAACATAGTGTGCTAATGTCTTCGTATGTGTGACACAGATACTTTCATTATCAGATAAAGTTCCTGTTAAATCTTGAACAAGAATTAGGTGAAGTGATGTTTTTCTACCCTTTCTAGGCAATTAAGACTTCCAGGTGTGATGCCCCTGAAACTTCTAGTCACAAATTCTCATCATCTGATTTTATAAATTATCCAAAATTGACATCTCTTTTTAAAAAGGGAAAACAAACAATAGAAAATTTACTCCCATGAAAGATTAGTATGTGTAAGCCACATTAATCTGTGGGGCAGGTATCTGGGATTCCCAAATCATTCTTCTTACCATTACCTACTTCCTAGTATCCAAAAGTCTTATGGTAGAAATGGCAGCAACACTGCCAGCACCACAAAGCTCTTTTTATTGTGACCAAAGCTTCAAGAAACTTAAAGCAATAAATTCATACCAGAGGAAAGTGGGCTAGAGAAGATTGAAAAGCCTATAATTAACTAACTAAATCTACCCTTTCCTCCACACTCCAGTAGCACAGAAGTTTCCTTAAATGTACTTTCCCACTTACTCTGTGGACTTGTGCAATGTTAGTTTCCTTCTCTGAGTCTCCAATTCCTTGTTTGTAACATTAAATACTTGTTCTGGTTACCTAGTGCCACTCTCACAAGAATTATACCACAAATGGGATGCCTTAACAAACAGGAGTTTATTGTCTCACAGTTTGGAGGCTAGAAGTCCAAGTTCAAAGTGCCGGGCTCTAGGGGCTGGGTGAAAGCCCCTCAACCTTGGGCTTCAGCTCTGCCTCTTGCTCCTGGCCCAATGAAGCTAGAGGCATCTCTTCACTCAGGCAGGCCACTGGCTGCTGAGGCTAATAAGCCCAAGGTTGACAAATGAAATGGCACAGTCCTGATGTTACCAAACCACATGGCAGGCCATTAACTCAAGTCCATTATAAGTCCCAAGGTCGGCAGAGCATGGCAGACTGCTGAACAATAACACAGCTACACGCAGGGTCCAAGCGTGCCATAAGCTAGAGACCATTCCCAAAGCTGTTTCTTATATATGGGAAGCAGACCACATCCCTAGGGCAGCTACTTAGCTGCTCCCAGTAGATTCCACCATGGAGCTGATTACTAGTCTCATCATGGGGAATACTACACCCAGCTGCCCAGCCACTCAACCAGGCCCAGCCAAGTTGACACACAAAACATAACCACCACAATAGTACTACTTTTTCTACATTTATATATGTATGAGATAATTTGATTAAATAGCTAGCAAAGTACCAGACACATGCTGTTTTTGTAGCAGCTGTAGAGTTGGCCCCTCACTGGCTCATGGCAACCTTGCACCAACTGAACAAAACACTGCCCGGATATGCGCCATCTTCACGATACATTGTGGATCAGACTGTTATGATCCATAGAGTTTTCAGTGCGTGATACTCAGATGTGGATCATGGGGCCTTTTTTCCAATCCATCTTATTCTGGAAGCTCTACTAAAACACGATCAGGGTCTTAGCAACACACAAACCTCCAACGGCAAAGGGGTAGTGGCTGCTTATGAGGTACACAGACTAGGAATTGAACCCAGGTCTCCCACACGTAAGACGAGAATTCTACCTCTGAACCATCTCATTCCTCCCCTACCAGATGAATAATAACTGGTAAATTCTAACTTATTATTATTAACCCATAAACTAGATAAGGTAAGCACTTAAGAAGAGCAATTTCTGATATCAACAATATATGGCTTCCAGACAAACAGTTTACACATGTGCATATGCTCTCACCATTTATATCCATTATATCTGGTTCAGTAAGAAGAGAAATGAACAGAGAGTCAAGGAGAGGTAGGAACATGAGACACTGTTTCCAAATTTCTCATTCACTAGCATGTGAACTGGAAAAAAGCAAAAGTCAAACTTTACATCTAATTTCTCTTATATTACATGCATGAGTTTGAATATATTCCAAGTTCCCTCAAGTTCTAAGTTTATATATTTTATAATAATGTATTTGCTTGTATTGCATACCTGTGCTTCCTCAATATCACTCACCTCAGCAACCTAAGTCTCCTGCACAGGAAAGGACCACAGAGATTTCTGTTTGTTTGTTTGTTGCCAAGAATGCAGATGAGTGAAAGAAACATATTCAATAAATGCTGTCTGAATGAAAGAGGATATATAAGCTAGGCGAAGTCTCATCACTGATTGGTTAGAAAAACTGGTACCTCGGGGCCTTTTCAGGGCCACTATTCATGAGATCAGAGATCTTTTACAGTAAAAGTCTCATAAATGAAACCATTGTTGTTGTTGTTGTTTGCCGTCGAGTTGGCCCCGACTCATAGCGACCCCTCCTTGGGTTTCCGAGGCAGTATCACTACGGAAGTAGGATTGCCCAACCTTCCTTCCGAGGAGTGGCTGGTGGGTTTGAACCGCCAGCCTTCTGGTTAGCAGTCAAGTGCCTTAGCCACTATGCTACCAGAGCTCCTAATGAAACCATTAGTTCAATAAATATTTTTTGAGTGCCTACTCTGTGCCAGGAACTATCAATAAAATATACTATAAGGCAGAAAGTATCCTCAAGAAACTTATACTGCAAGGTAAGTAAATAAGCAATGTGTAATAGTCTGAGGTAAACTGTAGAGTACTGTGATGCAGAGAAGATACCTCTAACCCAACCGTGTGGACTAAGAGATAGAATCACTATGGGGTGAATTCAGGTAGAACCCAAAGATGCAGAGATGAAAATAAGCTTGTGGTGCCCTGGGACAAAAATTTTGGAACTTAACAAAAGAATGGCTACATAGGAGGATATGGAAGTAAGTGCTAAAGCATGTAAACCCTGCTTAGACATTGCTTGTACTTTATTGCTTATATCCATAGATATCTCCTGCTCCTCTCATTTCTTGTGTTACAGGCAAAAAGGCACAAGGTACATTGTCATTGTTGTTGTTGTTTTGTGCCCTCAAGTTGGACCCAACTCACAGCGACCCCTCCTTGGGTTTCTGAGGCAGTATCACTACGGAAGTAGATTGCCCAACCTTCCTTCCGAGGAGTGGCTGATAGGTTTGAACCGCCAGCCTTCTGGTTAGCATTCAAGTGCATTAGCCACTATGTTACCAGAGCTCCATAAGGTACATAGCTACCAACTATTCATGTACCTGGATTAGAGAGTCCTAGACATAGAATTCGACTTATGGAATTTACATCATCCAGCATTATTTATAGTCTTGTTTTTAATTAAGTTTTACCTTGAGAAAGGTCTTACATGTAGGATTCCCAGAAGTATAGGTATTCCTTTTCTTCTTCACAAGAGTCTTTCCTCAATCCCTCCATCTCTCCATTACTTCCTGAAGCCTTACCTGACTTTTTTTCTAGTGTGGCATCTTCCCAGGTTTCTCAAGGCTCTTGTCATTCACCATCTCCAATGAGAGGTGGAAAACCTAGGTTTAGCTTTGTTTTGCTCTTACTGTTCCCTGTTTCCCACTCAGTTGCTAAAGTTCTATCCTGTTTGATGATTACAGGCTCTTGAGAAAACAGATCACCTCTATCCCTGAATATCAAATCATTTATATAGCATACACTTTGTGGGTAAACATAATGTATTATCTCTATCTACTCTAAAGGAAGTCCTAGCAACATAATATAGATATCACACACAGAACAGTGGTGAGGGAGGGGTAGAGGGTGGAAAAGGATTCAGCGTACCATGTAACCACAACCAGTAGGATTACAGTACAAGGGAATGTACCTAATAATGCAACTGAAGAAGGATATGCTGAATCCAAAGCATTTTAAATTACACTATAGAGTGGCATTTGGGAGCCCTCTTTGCTCGTCTAATGGTTTTCATGCCTGCCAGATGCACTACTGTAATTAGATTCACTAAAACTTGAAAAGAATGGCCGATGAGTAACATTTTTCCTAAATGCTCCCAGAAGGAATCGGAGGTTCTCAACAATTAATGTATAGGTAGAGAGTAGACTATAGTAATAAGAGATAGAAGGAGCAAAAGCACTGTGAGAAACTGACAAAATACTCAAATGATTAAATTTTATCGGTGTTACACAGGCCTGTGGACTGAAATGATAAGTATCTCTGATTAGTTCACTAAACACAATTTAAAAGGAGTCAATGAAGCGAATAAAGCGTAGACCTGAAAAATGTTTTTAATTGCTTTTAAGCACTCATCTACTCTGTGGTATAAACAACTCACATTCTAATCCAAAGTATTTCACCTTTGCTTGCTTCAGATTCCAAGAGTGTCAAGATTTAGAAGATTTTAAGTGTATGGAGTCAGTATTATGATGTACGTAATTAATAATGAGGTATCATGAGTGTGGACCCATTTTCAAGATGATGTATATAGCAGACTCTATTTCTAACTGGTACTTTTAATATAATTTGCTGTGATAAAGCAAGGAGAAGGAAGCTGCCAGTTAGCCTGCCATTTCTGTCATACTTCTTAATAATATCACTCCTGTAATTACACTGTGGTTCTTTATATTAACTCAGTGAAAACTTGCTTGATTTTAGCATGAAAATAATTTAAGAAATTATAGAAACAGACTGAACACAGCAGTTCATTTGTTGAAGCAATTATCCAGATCCTTGTCAAGAAGAAAAAAAATAATAACACAAGCAAGAGAAGACTGTGATATGCAAAAAAATGGTTCTAATTCTATGCTCTAATGTGTACAATATGTCTGTGGTTGAGTTGAATTATGTTAATAAACTGCAGCCAAAATATATTTGTCACAACACAAAGGAAAGGCACTATCAACTGTCCTGGCAGATACTTTAAATTAATCACTAAAGCTTCCCCCCCCACACCCAGTTTCCTCTACAGCCAGCACATGAAGGAAAAGACTCACTGGACAGTTTCTCCTAGAAGAACAGAATTTTTATTTTTTTAAAGTATTTTGAATTATCTGGAAAATAACTGTAAAGTAAATTGTGGCACAATTTTTATTTTTAAATGACATGTAAAAATCCCACTCTGGACACTGATTTGATGTTATTTTTGGCCAGATTATCAATCAAAAGTCAGGTTCCCAAGTAGCTTTTGAGAAGGGGGTTACAAGAGACTTGTTTTGGGGAAGGTGAGGCTAATAAAGCCATCAAGTGATTCCAGGGTTATCATTTAAACGATTATATAAAGACTAAGAGTTTTTCAAGGTAAAAGGAAAAAATACTGTTACTTCATAATCTGGTAAAGCAAGACATCCACAGCTTGTTAGCACAGTCTTAGATCATAAGATCTAAGAGTAGAAAGAAAGCAAAACCCTGTGTCATCCAAGTTTCATTAAGCATCATATTTCCTGAAATAAGAACTACTAAGTTTACTTTTTAAATTTTCTACCTGCACAGTAAAGAACAATTACTGATTTAACATAATTACGTATAATTTTCAAAATCATATTTTATATAAATAACTTACCATAAAGTAAATAACTGAAAGGAGCAAAGTTATTTCTCCATACTAGAGATACCACTAGCCTCTTTCTTCTAACTAAACCACAGAACTTCAATAAAACATTAGTAAATGTTTACTTTTAATTATTTTAATAGTTCACTTGCAGGAGGGGAAAAACAACAGAGATCTAACACAAAAATAATATTAAGTGCTAGAAAACAGAAGCAAAAAAAAAAAAAATACCAGAAATCCTAGCTAAATCGTGAATGGTGCAACAAAGTGTTAGCCGCAATAAAATGTAGATGACGTTCTTTCTCTCCACATCTGGAGATAGTTTAGTATACCAATTTCCAGAAACCGAGCAATCATCCAGCCTGACTAGCCCTTTCATTCACAAATAAACAATTAATGGAATGGGCAACTAATTTTCCAAGTGTTCATATTCATTACGCTGTTTCCTGAAATTAAGTATTTGCCTGGTGATACAGTAGTGTACATACTAAGTAGTCTCTACAGTCCTCATCTATCCCTTCCCGAGACAACTTTCTCATATCAAACTTGTACAACTAGGCATTTCTATTTCTATTTTCCTTACTTATAATAGACCAGGACCTGAAAACTAAATTCCTTCAATTGTGCTGAATAAAAATTACCAAGTATTAAAATGTGACAAGACTTCCTCATCAAATTTTAGCAAGAATTTCTACTCTTGTGAGTCCTTCAATTCAACAAATGCTTATCAAACACCTACTATGTGGAAAGAAGAATTGTAAATCCTGACTTATAAACATAAACATGTCCTAGAGGAATTTACAACTGAGTAGGGAGATAAACCTGACCACAAATAACTGTACTATAAAATGGAATGTGATCAATGTGACAAGAGAGGCATAAACAAAATGCTTTAGGGTTCAGGGGAGAGAGACTACTTCTTTTGTGGTAATGAGAAAAGGCTTAGTGAAGGAAGTGGCTTGGAAGATGGATAGGCTTTCAAAAGACACTGGACTTAAGGTCCTCAAGGTCAGGGACCACGTCTTGTTTTACTTGGCATCTCCCAACACCTAGCACAGTATTGGGTAGTTAGCAGTATGAAAAAGCTATTATCCAATTGAATTCAACAATTTAAAATGGTGAAAGAAGATCATCAAAGAAAAGGGACATATACTGACAATGATACGGTACTAAGATAACATAGGGTTCCTTCAAATAACATGTGAATTTTACAAGAAAGCATATCTAGAAACATAAGATTAGAAAGGTACAAAATGTGTATGAGTTGTTGAATGGAAAACCAATTTGTTCTGTAAACTTTCATGGAAATCACTATATAGATATTATATGTGTGTGTGTGCGTGTGTGTACATACATATATGTACACATATATATATATACATATATAACATATATATATAACATATATATA
>NW_006922022.1:827564-844339 GCF_000298275.1 Orycteropus afer afer | reverse complement strand
ATAAGAAAAACAAATGTTAACGGATAAAGTTTTCTCAATTGCATAATTTTCTTCAATAATATTTTCTACAAACTTTTGGAACATCTTCCTTTTTTTTCTAAACCCTTTCAGATTAAAAACAATTATTATTAAATGAATTATTACCATAACTATTAAAAAAAATAGAAAGGTAGCCTGAAAAATAAATTGGACCAAAATAAAAAGATAGCCAGCAGACCTTGGGGAACACTGAGAATTTCTAAGCATATGACTAATATGATTAGTGGAGATATGAATTTATTGTACCAGTTTAAATAAGAAGAGATCCATTGTATTTTTCCAATTTTAAAATGCAGAGCACATGAGGAAAGAGAAATGTACTATATTAAAGAAATAATTAGAAACCTGTAAATTATCTCACCATTAAAATTTGACATTATTCTGTGAAAGCCAAATAGAATTTTTTTGTTATATATATGCAACCCAGAAAAATGTTTCTTTATGAGACTCTAAAATCAAAAGGACACCAACTTGTCATATGTTATTCAAAATTGGAGGTGGTATCAGTGTGTGAAGTACTCTGATACTATCATTCAGGTTGCTTAGGAAGATACATCATCTACAACTCTTCTGGAAAAGGGAGATGGCCTTTTATCTTGTATTCTGTAAATGCTCTCATTCTGGTCAAGAAGCACCCCTTGCTGCCTTTCATATATGTCACAATAGAGAGGTTTGAGGGGCTAGTTCCTAGACTTCTCACCATGGTCTGCAGTTTCTTCATATCCCTACATACACAACCACTAATTGGACTTCAAGTGAGAAACGAGAACTTCACAGTAATAAGGACAGCAGACAGTGACAATTCTCTGGGATTTCCCAGAAGGGATGATGACAAGCACAACTACCATCTGGGCATGATATGCAGCATTGCTAAATTTTCTGAGTTGTCTCAAATTCCAGACAGACTGTGTACTGTAAATTGTCTTGTGACATCTGTCTGAACAAAAGAATAACAGTCATAAAAGGAAAAAGAACATTACCTATGGCAAATAGCCTCCAAAGAAGAAAGTCTACTGAAAATATGTCTGTGCTCCCAGGGCCAAATATAAGGAAACAAGGCTCAAAACCAAACTACAAGATGTCTTGTAAAATATCAAAAATTAGTATTTGATATTAAAATCCAAGCATGTTAAATCTGACTGTCACAAACTTCAAGGAAAAATATAAATATGGTGGGGGTGGAGGGAAGGTGATCTGAGATTTCCATGTACTGAAACCTGAGAGAAAAAGTAAATAAAAAACTTGGAAGACTTTCCATAATATTAATGTTGTGAACTCTTGTTAGCAAGGATTGTTTCTGACATATCTCAGCATTCCAAAGCCTAGCAAAATGCCTAGAACAGAGTTGTTGTTGTTGTTTGCCATCGAGGCGGCCCCAACTCATAGCGACCCCTCCTTGGGTTTCCGAGGCAGTATCACTACGGAAGTAGGAATGCCCAACCTTCCTTTCGAGGAGTGGCTGGTGGGTTTGAACCGCCAGCCTTCTGGTTAGCAGTCAAATGCCTTAGCCACTATGCTACCAGAGCTCCTAGCACAGAGTAGGGAATCGATATATTCATATTTCAGGACCAAATTCAGTTACAGTGATTGTTACTGTTTTGAAAACTGTATACATACTTTGTTCTGGGAAAAAAATTAAATCCTACGAAATCACTGGCTTCACTATCATTTAAGAATATAGATAGCTTTTAAAGTTGGAATTAGAAATACCATTGATCCAGCAATCCCATTACTAGGCATATATCCTAAAGAAGTGAGAGCCAGGACAAGAACAGGTATATATGCACACCCATGGTCATCGCAGCACTATTTACAATAGCCAAAAGATGGAAACAACCTAGGTGCCCATCAACAGAAAAATGGATAAGCAAACTATGGTACATACAACACAATGGAATACTGTGCAACACTAAAGAATAATGTAGAATCTACAGAATACCGCATAACATGGATGAACTTGGAGAACACTGTAATGAATGAAATAAGTCAATCACAAAAGGACAAATACTGTATTAGTTCATATTGTAAACAGTCAAGGAAAGGTTTATATATGGAAGGAAACTTTCTTTGTTGGTTACCAGGGGTGAGAGGGGAGGGCAGGGAACACTGCAAAAATCAATTAATTAATTAATTTTAAAAGAAAAAGAAAATACAGCTTTTATTTAAATAAAGAGAAACGAAGTTTCCAGGTAACATTTAAAATCAAATTTTCTGGGCTTTTTTCATCACCTTTGATTTTCATTTAGTGCTAAATTTGTGGAATTAAAAATTGCCATCTGGACCTGTTAACATTTACACACAAAAAAAGACTCTGCAGTCACATCAGTGTGCCCCTGCCAGGCAACGTCTGCTGCTGAGCATGAGGAAAACCACTTGTAAGAATGAAGACGCAATATCATAAATCCATTATTATCACCAAAATTCATAAATAGTAAATGAGCTCTTAAGTTATTTGCAAGTAAGTAACAATTCTGCCTCATATAGTCCAACAATTCATTATCTTAAAAAGTTATCAATTCTCAAACTAAATGTTTTACACTCACATAAATACTTTACATACATGAGTTAATGTAATTTTCATGATGACTGAACAAGAAGGTACTATTACCATTCCCAATTCACAGATAAGGAAGAGATTAAGGGGCTTGACAAAGGTCTCTTAGCTGCTCAGTGTCAAAAGTAGAATTCAAACTCAAGCCTGATCACCTACATGGTCACATGCATGCAATTTCATTTCATTAAAATAACTCCAATTCAACTGGCACATCTGGTACCATGATCAGTTAATGGTATTTCCATGACCACACTGAAAAATTCCTTCAGGACATATGAGGGAATTTTCTGAAGTCCTTCCTGCAACACCATGACATATCACAGCATGCCCTTTTCTCCAGACTTGAACCATTTTGTCCTACTTGCCACTGATTCAAGTGTTATTACATCTTTGAAGAACCAAAGTTGCCATAGATAATATGAAACACAGTTTTAACAGGTAATTTGAAAAAGGGTTAAGTAACATTGTTGGCTAATTGGCAGTATCTGTTCATCTAGTGCATTTGAGAATATGAAACTAATATGGGATCATGAGGGTCATAGATAAATGTGAATTTCACAGTCTACCTTCAAGTCCTTTTTAATCTTGACACTGCAATCTAAATGAGGTATTTACTCTGTAACTGAAAAAGAAAGAAGGTATAACACACTTTTGTGCTTTAGGGAAGCATCAGTAAAACTGAGTAAAAATACTTAAAAGAATAAAAAACAAAGAGATGCCTGCTTTTGAACAAAAATTGATGGCCATATTTCTCTTCTAATAGGATATAAGTTCAAAGTTAATCATTTCGGTTTTAAATGCAACTTAAAACACATTTTATGACAAATCATATTATGCTTCAGAAAGAATGTATCATGCAAAGAAAGCAAAGCAGAACAATATAAAAAGGATTATGAAGACAGCCCTACTTTGATACCAAAGTAGAGTGCGCTCAGCATATGCTCTCAACCAAGGGAAGCCCCACAAAGCCTTTTAGAGTCAGTGTGCCTCTAGATGGAGTGAAAAAACTTAAGGTTATCTATATCAGCTTCTCAGGCCCTTACATAAGGCACATCAGCATGGTCAGACACAAAGATCACAAAAACATTTCAACTTTAATGAAAGTCAAGCTCCATGTGTTAGTTTTCACTATTGGTTCTCTGAAGCAGCAGCAGTTCTCAGCACTCAGTTTTATTTTACTCAAACATGTACATAATACTTAACTATTTTCCAGAACTGTTCTAAGCATTTAAATTCAATCCTCACACTTTACATAAACTACCAAGGAGGTAGGGATTATCCCCATTTCATACATAAGGATTTTGGAGTACACAGAATTTAGTAACCTGTCCAATATCACATCAAGCCAAAAAATAACTGAACCCACTGCCAAAGAGTTGATTCCAATTCAAAGCAACCCTTTAGGCCAGAGTAGAACTATTAACTGCCCCACAGGGTTTCCGTGGCTATAAATCTTCATGGAAGCAGACTGCCTCATCTTTTTCTTGCAAAGCAGATGGTCAGTTCAAACAGCCAACCTTTTGGTTAGGAGCTGAATGCTTTAACCATTGTGCCACCATATCTCCTTCCAATACCACATTGCTCGTATAAATGGTGCAAGGAGGAGTCAAATCCAATCCATGTTTTCTGCCCTGTGCTGCCCAGTGATGTTAGGAAAACTATCTACTGATCTCCAACATGTAATGCCACTGCAAGTGACAAAGAGCACCTTTAAGGGCTAACTTCTCTAAGAGATGTACCCTTCTAGATATGCTTATAGGATTATCCCATCAATAATATCCAACTCCACATCAATGAAGTTAGGCTACTACCTTGAAAACAATCCCACGGACCTCATCCTGCCACGTGACCCTTGAGATGGCTAGTGTTACGGGAAGTCTCTGTTAGTTGGCCACACTGTCTCTGTGATTTAAATCAGACCATCTGGCCACCTTGTTCTCTGAACTCGGGTATGCCTAAAAATGCTCAGGTTGCAGTTAACAATTTCTCTTCTCTCTGCTAAAATTCAGCTTAAAACAGATTTCAGTCCACTCTATAACATCGTAGAGAAAGCTATCCTGTGGTCTGCATTCTTTGAGATGAACTTTTTCAACACCAAAATGTCTTCCCAGAGTGACTCAGCAGGAGGAAAGTCATGTGGAACATGGCAGTGGCAAGTCAAGATGTAGAAACGTTCAGGGCTCTCTATTTATTTACAGAATGTAATCAGTAGAAACTCAAAAAAACTCACTGCCATCGAATCGGATCCAACTCACAGCGACCCCTCCTTGGGTTACCAAGGCAGGCTCACTATGGAAGTAGATTGCCCAACCCTCCGTTTGAGGACTAGCTAGTGGGTTTGAACTGCGAGCCTTCTGGTTAATGCCCATTTAAATGTCTTAGGTACTATGCTACCAGAGCTCCTGATCAGTAGAAAGGTCTGTAAATTTAACCCTCATAATGGAGGCATGTAATATCACATTACAGTACATAAAAAAATCCTAGAATTCAGAGTGACTATAAATTCTTCAAAACTACAAATCAAATACCAGGTTGAAGCAAGATGTGAGAACATGAAGTGAAGAAAGAACAGTTATGCATCCTTTGTACATAAGCCTTGGTTGTATAATTATTTAAGTAATGTATTTATTGTAAAAAATTGATTAATGGCACTGGTTGGTACCTGCTAAATATCCAACACATCGCTCTCTACAGTCAACCATTCTGGGAGATAGTTGAGTGATCTCCTAAAGAGGCCAAGAACCCTAGTTACAGGATCAAATGGTCCTGAAGCCCTGGAGAAAGCAGCTCAACTTCAAAACTCAATTCACTTTCAGGAGAGAAAAAATAAGAATGAAATCTTTAACAAAAATATTCCTCTACTGACATGGCAACAACTTCAGGAAGGTCACCAAATTTCCTAGCTTTTCAGAAGTGAAACAATTATAAGAAAATTTGTATTAAATAGCTACATGTGTTGGGCAAAGAAAGAATCACTTAAGAAAGGCCTGTTGTCATAAAGAACTCTCCATAGAAAGAGGGTTTTAAAGTGAGACCAGGTAGAGAACAACTCAAATGAGATTACACAGATTCAAAGAAGGGAGGGAAAACATGAAGCAAAACTCACCAATTAAAATATTCACAGAAAAATAACTGTGTACAGTGTTAACATCTGCCCTAAGAATACGAGAGGACAGAAGGAAGCAAAGGGAAAATTTAACCTCAACACAAAGTTTTAAAAAAACAAGAATAGCTTTCTTTGGGGGTGGGGTGGGAGGGCCCACTGGGCTCCCTGTGGATTACAGGGTGAAACCTATAACATAAAATCCCAATCCAAAAGGTTAGGGGAAAGAAACTTTCCCCTCATAACAAAATAAAAATAAACCTTCAGTTAAAAGAACACATTACACACTGATATCAACTGAAACACTCCTGTCCATGGGTTGAGCTTATGAAATCCTTAAACATGAGCATGTAACACTAACAAACTATTTGACATTATTATTTGGGTTCAAAGACTCCCTCTTTCTCTAAATGTTTATAGCACCGTACCAGTTATTTCAACTAAGCAGACACAATCGATTTCAAATGATCTAATACTTCTGACTTACCAGAGGATTAGCACATGATTACCCTGAGTAAAAGGATTATTATTACTGCTGCTCTAAGATATTAACACTTTCTGCAACATACTCAAAGGGTACAGTAGAGATTGCTTAAAAATGTAACAAAAGCACATGGGAGGGCGCAAAAAGGAAGGTGATAAGTGCTTTTCTCTTTTGGGTTTTCTTACTTTAACTCAGTTGGGTCTTCCACCTGGACCATCAGTAACTTGCATGCCACTTTAAGTGGGACACAACGAGTCACAGATAAACAAGGCCAGTACATAATGAACAAGGGGAATTTAGCTACATGTGGCCTTCTTCCCATGAAGATCAGGCTTGCAAACAAAAACCTCACTTTGTAATAGACAACTAATTCTCATGTAATGAATGACAGAACACAGCATTAATGTACTTAGTAAGACAGAGCTAAATTCAATGAAGCTTGACACCATTTATATGAAAAAGGGTTACATTTGTAGACAGAGCCAAAGGAAGAGGGTGATTGTGAATTAAATAGCATAGCTTCAGCTTTCGTTTAGCCCTCTCACTGGAAATAAAGATCAGAGGCAAAACTAACTCAACATCAGCAAACAAAGCTAAATACCACTGTTATTAAACTCTAACTCGCACTGATAAAGAAGTAACAGCTAAAGGAGGTTGCTCAGAAATTATATAGGAAAATGTGCCTTTTTTTATACCAAATTCCTGCTCCATTAAAAAATGTCTTTCACTAATCACATTCCATTCTATGTACTTCTGCTACACTACATGATATCTTCATAGAAAATTCAGATAAACCTAATGATGTTTTTAGTGTCCATCGAGTCTTGTGGATGTATCATGTATCATCAAAACAAAGAGATGTATAACCAAACCCTGTGACACGAAAGTAGTATTTGAAAAAATAAACACAGAGGACTTGTTTTAGGATTTTAATGCTACATTCACCCTACTCTAATGAAAATATACAAGACGTTCTAAGGACAAGTGTATATCTGTGTCTGAATACATATAGGGAGCACACCAAAAGGTTTTTTTTAAAGCCTATCAATGCCATAACGTCAATTCTCCTTTTACAGTCTAAACGCAGAAAGCAGATTTTAAAATATATTAAAAACAAAGCACATGAACAATGCTGATCAACCATCTATACTCTGAAAACAATTTACCAATCATAAGCAGATATGAGAATATTTTCACTCCACTAGCAAAAAGCTAAATGCCCAGGTTTACAGTGATAACTCTGATCTAAATGGCGTATTTTATGCATCTGGTGATATGACTTATGTTTGCGGGATGATCTTATATGCGAGGAGGTAGCAGCACCTGGAATGGGTATACCTTAAGGAAGGGAAGTCTCAGCTTTCCTCTTCTCTCCCCTCTCCACAATGTTATCTGGTTCTGCTGTTGTCACAGAGCCAGGGATTAAAGCTCTTCCAGAAAACTCACCCAAGATCAAACTGTGCCTGGTGACAGCAATGTCCAGGCCATAAGTAATGTTCAAAGGATTCAACAATGCCTGTGACTGATCATTCTCTTTCCCTTGCCATCACCTGCTGATTTTGTCCAGGTGTTTTATGGCTATCTTGAGGATCTGGAGAACAGACTGAGGAAAGACTTTGCCAATTTCTTTTGTCTGGGGCTGTGAATTCCTTACACAGATGGTGGACAGTCTCAGCCTAGGGCAACACCAGGCAATATTGTCTTCAACCACCAAAAAGAGAAAAGGAAGGAGATATTATCTTCTTCCACAGCACTGCCTATAATGTGTCTATGGTTAGCAAAATGAGAAGGATAGCTTCACAGGGGGTACAGTGAAGAAGTAGGAAAGTCAATAAATAACTTGAAAATATTCGTTTGAAGCAATGCTAAGCATCATCAAGGAATCAAAAATGCTAAGCAGAGGGGGGTTTCTGCCCAACTATGCATCTGTCAAAGAAGTGTTACCCCAATGATTGTTATGTTTTCCCTTATGTATCAAAGTCACCAGCTCTCCTAAATTAACCATTTTAGAGACTTTACAAATCCATGTCAACACTTAAAAAGCTACTGTGTAACTGAGATGGAAAGAAAATTGGACTAGTATCTAAATCTATATTGTCCAATTTGGTAGCCAATGGCCACATGTGGATATTGGGGCACTTAATACAGTTAGTCCAAATTACTTCGTGCTCTAAGTATAAAATACATACTAGATTTTGAAGACTCAGTATGGGGAAAGACAAAGAATATAAAATGTGTCTTTAATAATTTTTATATCTGATATTTATTTTTTTTATTTGTCATACATAGAAATGATATTTTTAGGTACTAGTTTAAATAAAAAGGAACTCTGGTGGTATAGTGGATAACAATCTTGACTGCTAACCAGAAGGTCAGTGGTTCAAACTCACCAGCGTTCCATGGAAGGAAGACTGATCAATCTACTTCTATAAAGATTTACAGCCTTGGAAACCTGATAGGGGTTGCTATGAGTCGGAAATGACTCAATGGCAATGACTTTGGTTTTTGGTTTTGGTTTAATTTAAATAAAATATCTTATTAAAATCACTGTCACTTTTTTTATTATTATTACTTTAGGATGTAGCTGCTACAAAATTTTAAATTAAATTATGTGGCTCATATATATCTCCTGGACAGTGGGAGTCTAGACACTGGGATTCTTAGTCCATTTTAGCCTGTTATTACTTGTATGACTATAGTCTTCTTTCATAACTGATAAGAGTCTCATCATTTTCTAATGAGAAAGATGGAAAACAAGGATATACAGATTCCAAATTTGACAACTCCAAAAATTTAAAAATTCTATTCAGTTATTTTCGGAAGGAAGACTGGGCAATCTACTTCCATAGTGATACTGCCTTGGCAACCCAAGGAGGGGTCGCTATGAGTCCGGACCGACTCGATGGCACATAACAACAACAACAACAACAACAACCACATTCAGTTATTTTTCAGACTTTCATCCCTAAAACCCATGGTCCATTTTCATCTGGACCTTCTCTAAGGAAGCAATGAATTCAATTCATTTAAAATCTGCAACTCCCTCTGATGAACTTTTTCTAACCAATTTTTTTCAGAAGGATTTGCATAATGGCCTTAAATATATGTAAACTTAGTAAGCATATGAGTTTTGTCAGTGAAAAAGAACTTAGGATGATATATAAAATAAAGAAATATGCCCAGTAAGGACAAAAGTTTACAAAGAAATTGAATGAATTTCTTGTTTTGCTAATTAAACCTTACCTCAGAAACCCAAGGAGGGGTCACTATGAGTTGGGTTCGACTCAATGGCAAATAACAACAACAACAACATCCTAGTTATAAGGAGCCCTGGTAGCACAGTGGGTAAGCACTTGATTTCTAACCAAAATATCAGCTGTTCAAACCCACCAGTGGCTCTATGAGAGAGAAAGACACAGCAATCTGCTTTCATAAATACTGTTGCCTTAGAAACTCTACAAAGCAGTTCTACTCTGTCCTGCATGATCACTATGAGTTGGAATCAACTTGAGGGCAATGAGGTAGTCTGGGTTTTTTAAAGGTATATTTGATTGTCATTTGCTAAGAACAACACCAAAGCAGATTGTTGTTCTTGTCAGTTGCCATCTGACTCATGGCAACCTCTAAGCAGATGTTCCCTATAAAACTACAGAAAAGAACTTTATTCAGGGTTTCATTCACTAAACCAGGAGTATATGCTAAATTACAAGGTATGATTGATCCATCTAGAAGATCAATTTTAGACAATAGCAGCACTGTATATTACTATATTTCTGATAATTCAGAAAAACTTCCTCATGTAGATCTTACTAGGCCAGGCCACGAGGATGACTTTTTTTTTTTTTTTTTTTTAAAGAGTATATGTTTTTTCAAGACTGGGCTTGAGATGAAACATCCAAAGGAACAACAATTTCAGGTGCCAAATCAATACTTATCTACATACTATTATTTTTTCTACTGTTAAGGGATGGAGAACAAATTCATTCCTTAGGATTCTTTGATAGGAATAAGCATTCACTATACTGAGGACATTGAGGGTTTACATCAGTTTGCCTCTAAGTGGAAACAGGAAGTGGAAAGCAAGAGGCAGAGATTATATAGGACAGAACACAGTATCAGTTTAATACATGTATTTTTAACAAACTGACAGTGAAACTAAAACCAACACACCTTGGCTCAAAACCTTGAAGAATATGAGTATGGAAAAATCACACAGACACATGTACCCCTCACTTACGGATATATTCTAGAAAACAGAATTTTTAAAAAAGCTATCAGGTCAAAATAGGTTGAAATCAAAGTATACAAAATTCAGGAGTAAAAAAACTATGTGAGTGAGGTATACTGTGCCAGATTAAGAGCTGTTCACTGGCATGATGAGTGTAAAATATTTTACATGTTTACACTGTTTAATATACAGTTAGCATGAAAGTACTACCAGTGAATTCAATTATGTTTTATGTATTCAACAGGAAGAAAGAAGAAAATCTGTTGCTTTTTAAAAAAAATCAAAAGACACAGTGATGAGCACTAGCTGATAGATGCAAGTGAGGGGGCGACTGCGCGGCCAAAGCCAACGAGTCCACAAAAAAAAACTCCTGAATGGAAAGCAAGCACACTCTGTAAAACATTTTCAAAAAAAAAAAAAAAATTTCCACAGACTAGATTAAAATTTTGCCTAATAATCTAACTGTAGCTGATTTTAAGGTCCTAACTTACATGCAATGAATGCATTAAATAAATTTCTTTGCTTTTAAAATTATTCTTAATGTATAACAGATAAATACTAAAATGAAGTTTAATTCATAGTTACTCTTTATTGGGACAACATCAAATGTACGTGTGTCATAATGTAAATGGATCTTATCAAAAACCTTTTAGAAAATCCAGTGAAGCCAGTTTTGAGATCTATCAGTAGAGGGTAAGGTGAAAAGGATTCCAAGAAAAGCAGACAGAAACAGAAGAGGACATTACCCTAAAATGGTTCAATGGAAATTTTTTCCCTCTTTGTTTAATATTGTTTAAAACAAAGAATATGATTAGTTAAATTTGGAAATCAAATCAATGTCAAAAAGTCATTTTCACTCCTTAAGTCTTAGCCTTGTCAGTCAAGAATAACTTAAAATGTACCAAAAAATTTTAAACATGTTTAACTGATATGTAAAAAAAAAAAAAAGCCACTTTTTATTTTGAAAGAAAATCTTATTTCTTCATAGCAAGGAATTTACAGAAACCACTAAAACATTCTTGCCCTCTGAATGTTTCAGAATGGTCTCTTCATGTGTTATTAATAAACCACTGAAAGGTATAACAGCAGACAAAGTATTCATATTAATGTCCATACAATGAATATTCAACTGGATGTGAACTTGGACCAGAGAACTATAAAACCAAAGTCCACATTTACTTGTACTTGCCTAACATATACTAGTATATATACCTGGGTCAACCAATCTTTTTGTGACCTAAGCAATGTTAGGGAGCTCTGGTAGCATAGTGCCTAAGGCATCTGACTGCTAACAGGAAGGCTGGTGGGTTTGAACCTCGGAAGGAAGATGGGGCAATCTACTTCCATAGTGATACTACCTCGGAAACCCAAGGAGGGGTCGCTATGAGTCGGGTCCGACTCCATGGCATACTAACAACAACAGCAACAACAAGCAATGTTATATAATTGTTCACTGTGGCAAAAGAACTAGGTACACACACAGAGAAATACCTTTAACAGGGGAGGCAACAAAAAGTGCTCACACAACATAAAAGTTAATTTTACATTAGTATCATTAATATTATACTAACACTGTAACGGCCAAACAAACCTTGTGCTTTAAACAAATCAGGTCACTCCTGCTGCCTGATGCATTCTGCTAAGAAAGCAAAACCCACCATCCATGGCAAATGATACTTTTCATCAATTACTTTTATGGTCTCTGGTCAACTTTAAATCTTCCTTTTCCAGGTCTTGAACAGAATCCTACACTTGTAGCAAGTTCCATCAGCGGCATTAAAACACATAAAAACTTAAAAGAAATACTTCCAAATGTCTAAGTCCAAGTTATTTTCCAAGTTTATTTGGACACTTACTTTTTTTTTTTTTAATCCAACAAATATTTCTTTAAAGGATGATCTTTTTGTAGCTGGAATCAGAATGCACACCAGATAGTTTTTCAAGGCCAGCAAGCACTTCCTAACCAAATCCCCCACTTCCTTTGCTAACTAAACATAACTACTTCAAATGTGTACATCCTTTAAAAGTTAGAAAGGAGTACCTCGTGCATAATAGCAGGCAGCTGGGAAGCCAGTTGGTGCAGTCAGAGTGCACGTTTTAGAAAGCAGCTCTTTACCATTCAATAAGTAAGTGGTAATTGGGCACAGAAACATAAACTGTCAAACTAAATCAAAACCCCTTTGCTTTTCTGAGCATTATTTGTAAGATTATACTAGAATTAAATTTGAACATGCATCTACCCCATGCATTCGGTCAAATTATAAAACAAAAAAAAAATTTCTGTGCTTTCTTTGGATAAAATTAATGTCAGCTTTGTGTCCTTACACCAGACCCGGTTGGGAAATGAAATATGTTTAGTCCTGAAAATAGTTGTGGTAATTCAATCCCCGCACTCTCCTTATTTTCTTGATGACAAAGAAAAACTCCCAACTGGCAGGGCCACCTGCACTGATTACTCCTCCATCCACACCCACAGAATATGAAAATGAGCCAATGATCATTAACCTTAATTTCTTCTACATAAACCTCCGCTCTTTTTCAGACTTGCTACTCAGAGAACTCCCCTGAGATAAAGGAAAAGGGAAGTGGGGGAAGGGATAAGGAAATAGGGAGTAAAAGCTCACAGCAAAATAGGGGGTAACATGAAAAATGGAAACCACTGGCTTTTAAATAACTGCACAGCTGGCTTATTAAATTTCATACAACAAAGATGTTACAAGATAAAGATTCTGAAGCATCACCAACTCTATAGATAGTGAGATACTTTCCTATCTTACCCTCACCTTTAAGCAAACAATGAGAAAGGATGCTTCCACCCCATTTACCCTATCTCACTCCTCCACCTAGACATTGCTACAGAAACATAGCTAACAAGAAAAGATGAATCTGTACAGCAGGAATGCATGTGTGGCTTTTAAGATTTCCAGTGTGAAGACCAAGTGACTTCCAAGGTGATTATTTTGAATACAATGGAGAATGCATCACACCTTCTGGTTGTTCACAGTCAAGCATCGCCAACTGGAATAATTTTTTTGGTTCAAGCTGCATGGGGGCTAGATTCCACTGGCATTACATCATCTTCTAATGGATGAGAGCTACTGGGGCCCTAAAAAGAAACACAAGCAGAGGGAAAGCAGGGACACCTCAGAAATAACAATCTCTTTAGCACAGATGTGTGTACCGAAAATTATTTTGTTCAGTTTGCCTAGAGAGCTTGATCTATCTTAAGCCAATTGCCCCAAAAGATTGTAAACTTATTACAGAACAAAGAACATACCAGTATGTCAATATACACAACTACACATGACCCTCTATAAAGCATTCTTGAAGCTAGAGGAAACACAAACTTTAAAAATCATTAAATTGCTACAGGAAAGCAAATAGTCTTTTAAAATGGGTTTCTTCCATGAGAAATACTGACTGGAAAGGCAAATAAATGCTTCAGGAACATAACAAAAGTCTAATCATATTACCTGTGACTATATTACAACAACATATTCTTTGCCTATCCAACACAGGTAGACATAAATTTTGATCACACAGTTATCCTCCCATTATTTCAGACCTAACATCAAGTAGTAGTCATGCAGAGGGAAAAAGAAGGTGATGCAGAAAGGCAGGAAAAACAGACAAACAACATTTTGCAACTAGACTCCAAAGCCCAATTTTAATAAAACCTGGCTCTAGGTTGCTCACAGCCTTCTTGCTTAGTGGAATGCTGTAAAAGACACATGCATATAGACCCTTTCCTCTGTTCTCCCTCTCACCCCCAGTCAGGCTGTCAAAGGTCAATGTTGCTCTCTAGAAGTGAGGACAGAGTATTTAAGTGTTCAGTGCCATGAGTCATCTTAATAGATACTCTAGCGACTGCTTGTGACCCAGCAGTGACTAAGACAGCAGGGCTTTTAATAAAGCAACACTTTTGCACACTCACAGCCTGCTTAATTTAATACCTGCCACTTGTTTACCAAACAGTGCAGGCATGTCTCCGTGTCGATAACTTCCCAGTGACAGTGAAGCGACTGAATCTGGGCATGGAACAGATGCACCTTTTTACGCTCTGTTAAACCGTGTCACAGACTACAGCCCCTGAGCGCATTCCTTTATTTACGCTGCAGCCAGTTGAACTAATTGTCAGAGACAGACCTGGTTCTAATTCTGCAGAGCCCAGCAACCACAGGAGTCTATGTGATGAGGCACGAATGGTGAAGAACTCTAATAGGGGACTGGAGAACTTTACCCTCCCGACTTAGGGGGTAGAGCAGTCATCTGCCATGAGTTTACCAAGGAATACTACAAGAAATGTCACACATCTCATTTGTAGGTTACTGGGATGGGGACAAAGGGAAAGCATCCCCAGTGTGAGAAAGAAGTAAAGGAAAGTAAATGTTAAAGAAAATACCTATGTAAAGAACAAAACAGAGCAGAAATGACAGTCACCTTTCAAATATGGTTAGGTCCATGCAGTTGTAAAATATTCAGAATCTCAAAAACTATCTGAAAATGGATATTCAATGCCATTCACACCAGCAGTTCTGCATGAGATCAGGACTGACCATTACAGATACTCTGACGCAAGCCCATTAATGACACCAAAATTACTTAAACGATGGGCTCCTCATCATCCATTCATTCACACAACTTTAGTTGGCTTGATCATGTAGACAAAAAGGAACTCACGTTTATTGTTCTCCTCACACCCTGTAGTACTGGAAGTGATTTAGATTAGCTGTTATACCATACTCATATTTTATCAGTAGCAAGAGTTCACTCCAGTTAAACTTCTTCACCCGTCCTGGGCATAATTCAGCAAATTAATGTCTTTTACTTGCATGACTTCTTTTCATATTATAATTTGGGGTTTAAACGGATCATAATACTTTAGAGAAAAGAAAGAGAGAAAAAAGAGCTCAGTGTTGATAATTTTTACTACTTATGACTAAATGACCTCAACTAAGGAATAAAAAATTAAGTCATTTGTCTTATGAGGCACAGAGGATATTTTATGGTGTACAATTTAGCTAATAAGGGGTTGGAGCCAATCCTTAACCAGTCACATGTTTCCATTGTCCCTTCACCCCCTGCTTATGTTTTTACCACATCCTAACAAAAACATGACCAGAACTGGTGAAAAACATACAGTTCCAACTAATGAATCACATATTTTCCCGCAAGTACAGTAAGTACTACCAGCTGTGTGACAGTCTTGCTTTGGCAGTGGAACCAGCATAGAACAAGCTGACCCATCTGAAAGCAGCTGTATTGAAAAACCACAAGCAATATAAAGTGTGTCTGCCTTCTCAGGGCGGCTTTGTCTCTGTTCTGTGTCTCTGCTCTGTCCTCGGAACGTGCCAGCCATCTTGTTTAGAGAAAGTTTCAGAAATTACAGGGATAGAGAGAAAAATCCACAAATTCAAACAACTTAAGTTTAAAACAGTGTTGTCACTGTGTCAAGTGAAATTCCACAAGAGGACATTTAAACAAACACACTTCTCTCCCACATCCACCCTCCCATGTGCATATTCTGGGCTGGCCTTAGAGTGAAGTTTGTGCATATTCATGTCTCTAAATGAGGGAGGTGAGAGGAGGAAACGGCAAGAGATCCAGTTACTTACAGACACAGGCTGACACACGCCGAAGAACACACACAAACATACACGCAGAACCACTCGCAGATTATCAACTTAGTCCACAAGCTACTGCAAAGAGTTCTATGATTTAAATTTGCCATTTATACAACAATAAGTTTCATTTGTAACCACAGAGCATTCTGAGATAACTCCCTGGCAAGACCTAGATGTTTTTACACAAATGCACTTTTCCTTTCTGTGAAACAACAGTCAGATAGATAACCATGACTGTTAAAAGAAAACAAAATCCAGAAGACTAAGTCTGGAAATAGAAGTGGAAATGGTAGGGATTTTTAACCTTTACAGTATGTGAAGAAATAAATAATAAAATTTTATCAACTTCATTACAAGATTAGTAATTCATATGTAGCTCCTAAGAATCACCTCAGGCTGGCTCTGAGAAAAATAAATAATAGGGTTGTCATTCTTGGCTTTACCAAATTCTCAACTGCAGGGGTGAGGGCAGGACCATAATGGTGAAATTATCTGTTTCTTGAAAGTTTTTTCTTTTCAATATAAGGAAGTCACATGTAAGGGCCCAGCACTAACAGAAAAGAGTTTGCTCTGATGTTTTACTTTATTGCCTAATTTCACCCAACATTATTCTCAATTTATTTTACAAAACTGCTTCATTCAAGCTGCCATCTAGATGCAACAACAGGTCTCTCCTCGTCAAGAAGAAAGAAGAAAACCAAAATTAATGGAAACAATCAGTCCTAGCGACTGGTACACCATCT
>NW_006922022.1:814132-827039 GCF_000298275.1 Orycteropus afer afer | reverse complement strand
TACCATACTTACTCAGTCTATATAAAAAAAACCAAAAAAAAAAAAACTGCTTCATTCAGTAACAATCTAGTCCAAATTTCATATTAAAACCTTTTCTCTCTCCTATTATACCAAAGTTCTATGAATAACTTTTGTTTTTAAGCTATTATCAATGTGATACTCAAAGAATGGTTAGAAGATATATTACACTAACAGAGAATTTTCAGCCTCCATAATTTAAATTCCTCCTAAATGGACTTTGGGGTGTGTTGGGGGGAGAAGCTCAGGACTGGGCTGGTCAGAATATGGGAGAAAAATCACTGACTTAAAAAAGCCAGAACAGAGAACAAAGGCAAGTTCTTAGGGTACATGTAGACGTTGCTTCAGACCAAATGGCCATGTGGTTGCATGAAGCCAGGCAAACAGGAAGGACAGAGAGAACCAATATTAGCGGGAAGAAAGTAAATGATGGGCATGTTCTAATATGAAGAAAAACATCTTTCCAATACTTACCCAATACATTTATTTGAAAAACAGTACATTGACAAAGAAATAGACATATGATTTAAAAAAATAACCAATTTGTAGCACACTTATTTCATGCTAAATTACATTTAAAAATGTTAATCAAAAGGGGAAAAATCTAAAACTAGAATATAAAATTGCATATGAAATCTATCAAGAAAGAGTTAGTATGGCTGACCCAAAATTATGTTAAAATTACTGTGAAATTGTTAAAACATTAATAAGATACTTATTGTAATCACAGGAATAGTCACAATATATTGATAAGCAAAAAGCAGGTTATGTTGATAATCAAAAAACAGGTTGCGAAGCACTATACACAGTATGACCTTGTTTTTATTTTTAAAAATATATGTGACAGAAATAGGAGAAAAGATAAATACACCCTAAAATGATTAATTCCTGTGTGAACAGAAATAGTGGTAATGGTCTTCTTGTTGTTAAGTCCCATTATCTAAATTTTATTTATTTAGGCTATATGAATTACATTTAAAAAATAACTTGTTTTTTCTTTCTTTTCAACAATGTGACAAAATAAATTCTTAAGAAATCTAGGACATCTCTAATTTTCTAGTAAATGAAGAGGTATGCTTGAAAACTTCTTTATGAAAATCATATAGCATTTCCCAAAATCAAACATTATTTTACTCTGGACTATTATTTAAAAAGTACATTTATATTCTATATTTCCTTTGCAAAATCTTAAGTACTGAATTAACTTACTATACCACTTCTCAATTTCCCAAGAGTATTCTTTCCTAATTTGAGCTATGAACTAACCTTTGTTAATTCAAAGTTTGCAATTAACGAAGCATAGATATAAATCTTCACTTTTCTGATAAAACAACAGCTGTAAATAACACTTCTAATTGCCAACACATTCCCTAAAATAAAAACCTGTATTCTACCACTTAAAAAATCATACCTTAACCACAAAATATAGCAATTGACTGGCAGGACACAAACCAGAGCCTTGAATAGTTGTAATACTATAATAGGATAAATGTGACAGAACAAAAATTAAAACATGCTTACCAAAGGTGAAACACAGCCAAAAAAACATTAATAACCATACTCTTTAACAAGGGACTTAGGACCTCACCCATTAATCAGTATATCATGAATTATTATTAAAGAAGTATTCAAAGTTTTCCATTCTATGACTTCTGAGAGGGACACTGTGGACACTCACTTGGTAAGTATTTATTGACTAATTACGATGCTCTAGGAGCTCTGGTAGCATAGTGCCTAAAGCACTTGAGTGTTAACCAGAAGGCTGGCGGTTCAAACCCACCAGCCACTGCTCAGAAGGAAGATGGGGCAATCTACTTCAGTAGTGATACTGCCTCAGAAAGCCAAGGAGGGGTCACTATGAGTTGGGTCTGACTCGACGGCACATAATAACAACAACAATTAACGATGGTCTAGCATTGTATCTATGTTTGGGTTTATAAAGAGAGGCTGCTATGAGCTTCTTGATGTCAAAAATGATCTAGTGAAGAAAATAAACATAATTTTAACACAATTTCTAGATGAGTGGTAGAAATCCACAGAGAATACTGCCACAAAGTTGATGAGGGGCAATAACTTATCTGGGGTTGAAAAAGACATCAGGAAAAAGAACCTAGAGAAGCTTCAAAACAGGTTTAGTGGCCAATCAATACTTCATTTCAAATAAAGTATTTACTGAACATCTTCTATGGGCTAGGCACAAGCCTACCAGTGACAACTCCACAGGAACAAACAATTCAGTTCCCAGCCCCTTGAAGAGCTTACATCCAATGAGATCTTAGTAGACAACAATTTCTTTAAAAGCAAAAACTAAAAACTGGCATTGCCCACTATGTCTTTTGGAGCCTGAAAGCAAAGAAAAACTAAGATGAAGAAGAATCTACATATGTAAAAGTACAATATTCCCAAGTTATTTTATCTGTCATATTCTGTGAAATTGATGAAATCATAATCAGGGGGAAATAATTTGTCAAGGCACTGCTAATTGCAGACATCAGCATATCAAGCCAATAAAACTTTAGAAAAATTGTCCTTCTGATGATTAATAAGGACAATCATTTTATATAAATCACACCAGACAGTCCACATTGAACTCTAGACCACACCTTGTTGTTGTTGTTATATGCCCTCGAGTCAACCCAGACTCATAGCGACCCCTCCTTGGGTTTCCGAGGCAGTATCACTACAGAAGTAGGATTGCCCAACCTTACTTCCGAGGACCTTAGTACCATCATATCTTGGCTAAGATACCATCACAAGTTCCAATATAATGCATTGATTCATAAGACTCCAGATGAAATATTGTGATACAAATTTTGACACCAGGCAAATTTTATCACCAACTTTTATGCAAAAGTCTATGCCCAAAAAAAGTTACTTTCTCAACAATCTCTAATGCAATACTCTTGGGTAAAAACAGTATTATCAAGTTTCATAGGAAGATAGGTATTCTTAATAGCAGTTGGCAACATTTGGGCCCTAAAGCATGACAACTGATCATATTAAAATCCAGATACCAGTTATTATACCTAAAATTGTTGCTTTATTCATATTTAGCATGAAAGGAGCCCATTTAAAGCAGGCCCTATTTAATACAATGTGGTTTTAATCGGAGTCTGTTTCAGAAGAGCCACCTGTATTTCATCTTTTTAAAATTATCCATAATTTTCTGCACAATTTGCCTCTGCAACATAACGAACAGCAGTTAGTTATAGAGTATTGCTGTTGTTTGTTGTTGTTGTTGTTATGTGCCGTCAAGTCAGCCCCGACTCATAGCGACCCCTCCTTGGGTTTCCGAGGCAGTATCACTACGGAAGTAGGATTGCCCAACCTTCCTTCCGAGGAGTGGCCAGTGGGTTTGAACCGCCAGCCTTCTGGTTAGCAGCCAAGTGCTTTAGCCACTATGCTACCAGAGCTCCTTGCCGTTGTTTAGATATCTGAAAAGAAAAGACAGAACTCTATTTACGGAAACACAATGCTCCTGTACCAAAGAACAAATCTGGAAGACTAGGTTCTCTTTCAGTACACAATTGCGTAAGGCATCTCTGAGAGCATTATTGAGGCTTACTTAGAAAGACAACAGATTAATGCCACGTTATTCTTGCTCTAGCTATACATCAATATAGCTACTCTGAAGGCTAGGACACAATAACTAAAACTTTACTTTCTTTTCCAGTCAAATAGGACTTCATGTAAAAAAAAAAAAAAATTCTAGCCACAGAAGTTCCAACGTCACCACTACCTCAAATAATCCTTTTTTTTTTTTTTTTTGGTAGTGCTATGGCTCTATTTTGCATTTATTTAGACACAGATACATTTTTGATCTAATAATTTTTTGACATATTCAGTAATATGGTATATTATAACATCATAACAGTGATTCCTTTATAGCGCCAAGTAAACAGTGGTCTGTGAAGTGGTACATATTCATTTGTGTGATGCCTATAACAAGAACCACCCAATAAAGAAAACCCCTAGAACACACATTTCAAAAAAGATTCTTAATTGGTTCTGAATTACCAAAAGCATACCCCAAGGTTAACTGTAGTCAAAATTTCAATGATTGACAGATATATTAAAATTTTACCACCATTTAGTAGGGGATAATATATAATAATACATTTAATGCCACCAAATTATACATGTAGTAATTGTTCAATTGTCAAATTTTTGTTTTATGTATTTTTTACCACAATTTTTAAAAAATGTGTAACAATACACTGAAATATGCCGGCACTATTTAGTAACTATGTTAATCATTTTTTAAAAACCTTTTCATAGTGTTTTGAGTGAAAGTTTACAGAACAAATTGATATTTCATTCAATTGTTCATACAGGTTCTTATCAAATTTTTCTTGTTATACTTGTGACCAAACAGTGCTGATTTCTAACACGCTGATTATTCATATTTCTCACCTAAACAAGCTTTGACGCAGAATAGAAGTCCTCTTATCTTGTCTTTGATAGGACTAGTTACATAAACGATATCCCCTAATTCCAGTACGTCCACTATACAAACTCAATGGACTTCAGTAGACTATAGATATATCACCTTTCCTTTTTGCAAATATCAATGTTTCTTTTCTCAAATATCTTCAGTCTTCTACTATTAAGTTCTAGTCTAGTTTTATCTAATCTCCTACTTAAAACATTTCAATTTGAGGATATCACCATGAACTTAGATTATTTTCCCAGTTTCTCCAAATGGAGTTCCTGTCATGGGTCACATATAATATAGATACCTATCTCATGATAGGGAGCTCTGGAAGCATAGTGCCTAAGGCACTTGACTGCTTATCAGAAGGCTGGTGGTTCAAACCCACCAGCCACTCCTCAGAAGGAAGATGGGGCAATCTACTTCCGTAGTGATACTGCCTCGGAAACCCATGGAGGGGTCGCTATGAGTCGGGTCCGACTCGACGGCACATAACAACAACAATCTCATGATAAGTTGCTAGGTAAACTAAGTATGATTATTGTACTATTGTACTAAACCCAAAACCAAACCCACTGCCATCAAGTCATTTCCAATCCATAGCAAGCCCACAGGACAGAGTATAACTGCACCACAGGGTTTCCAAGACTGTAAATCTTTACAGAAACAGATTGTCTCATCTTTCTGCTGAGGAGTGGCTATATTATTGTACTCAAACCCAACCAAATGCACTGCCATCAATTCAATTCCAACTCATGACAACCCACAATGGGTTTTTCCAAGGTTGTAAATCTTTACAGAAGCAGACCGCCTCATTTTTCATTTCCAGAGCAGCTGGTGGGTTCGAACCATGGACCTTTGATTAGCAGCTAAATGCCTTAACCACTACACCACCAGAGCCTTGATTATTGTACAAAAAGTACTAAATTCAAAAATCAAACCTCAGGGAATTACTACCCTTTAGTTACCAAACTTATCCTATTATTAGACCTTCAAATATTTCATTGTTAAGTATCAGTGTCTGAGACTAAGAATCCAGTCTATAGGAGTGTTATGCACTGTAAGTGGGCAGGGAGAGTACTTAAGTAATAAAGGTCTTTTGCTTTTAATCCAATGTAATAACACCAGCAATTTCCTTACATATTCCATTTTGGAAATTGTAGCTTGAGTTTAGTGCCACTTGATAGAATCTATTACCAGCATGGTTTGTATAAATTACATATAGCATACCCCATATGGAAACCATATTTTCACAGCATCTGATATTTAATAATAAACACTATAACTTTGAGTATCTGTGGCAGTTTCTCTTATGTTTTTATTCACCTACACTGCTTTGGCAATTTATACAGATATTTAGAGTTCATGAAACCAAGGCTTTTGAATTTTCTCACTGTAGTTAAAAAGGGATTAATTTTATCCCATGTTGCATTAGTTACAAGATAATTGGGCTCTTTGAAAGGTACCACCATAAATTATCCTCATACAAGATTATTCTCAACATTGGTAGGTAACAATGCTCCTGCATAAACATTTTTGTTTGTGGAAGTTACTAATTCATTTTGTTTATTTACTCTCAATTTTATGTCCTTTTTCCTTGACATCTGTCATGTAAAATTTATTGGCCTATGTGCTACAAGCTCTAACTAGCTTCATTTAATATCTTATAATACCTTTGAGTACTTTGATAACAGCAAATATTTTTTCTATTTTAATAATTGAATATTTTACATTAGAATTTTATAACTACATATAATTTTACTCAGAAGTAAAAAAGAAATCATTAGTGGATAGGACTGAGTCTTAATTAATACTTCAGATTTTATGTATGTGGCTTACAAAATATAATTTGAAGTTGTCTGTTTCAAAATGGAAAGGACAATTCTACTAAAAGCATTTCCTGGCTAATGAAGTAAACATATTTCTGTACATAATCTTATAATAGAGACTCAACAGCATCATTAGGGGACTTTTTAAAATATGGTGTCTAATTCCATAATCTCACTTTTAAAAATGCATTTCTTCAACCAATAGAAGGAAAAAAAAATTGCTTATTGAAAAGATCATGAATAGTATTCCATACACTCCACAATCATCATGGGCAAGGGGACAGAAGAAAGGAATAAAAGGACTCATAATAAATGAGAAGAGAGGGGCTAAATTGTTAAGGATTTAAAAAAAATATATGTTCAAAGATAGAGAGTAACTTGGCTAAAATGTAGATAAAGGGAAACTCAGAATTTGCATAACACAGAAAAATAATTATCAGAATGTTCTTTGAACTATTCTAAAAACTTAGGATATAGAGACTATTTAAGCAACTGAAGCAGGGCACTCAAAGGCTTAATTTAAATCTGAAAATATATTGGTAAAATGGCCATAAAATCATAATGCTGGAAAAGATAACAACGGGGGGGGGGGCATACTAGCACAAAGGGAGCTCAGGAAGCATAGTGCCTAAGGCACTTGACTGCTAACAGAAGGCTGGCGGTTCAAACCCACCAGCCGCTCCTTGGAAGGAGGTTGGGCATCTACTTCCACAGTGATACTACCTCGGAAACCCAAGGAGGGGTTGCTACGAGTCAGGTCCAACTCAACAGCACATGACAACAACAATACTAACACAAAAAATTAGGTACAGGTTCCATATGAGGCACTTTTTCTGCCGTCTATACTTTTAAATGTTGTTATGTGCCGTCGAGTCGGCCCCGACTCATAGCGACCCCTCCCATTAGAGAAGCTCTGGTAGCATAGTGGCTAAAAGCACTTGACTGCTAACCAGAAGGCTGGCGGTTCAAACCCACCAGCCACTCCTCGGAAGGAAGGTTGGGCAATCCTACTTCCGTAGTGATACTGCCTCGGAAACCCAAGGAGGGGTCGCTATGAGTCGGGGCCGACTCGACGGCACATAACAACAACAACAACAAACAACAACAACATACTTTTAAATGCCACGAAGCATGGCTGAACAGAGAAATGGCAGTAACACATTCCAAATCCAAAGACAACCAAGAAAGTATCTGAAAGGAAGGGATGAATTTCACCTTTTCTTTTCTCTTTAATAAAGAAGCTCTGATGGTGTAGTGCCTAAGGCATCTGACTGCTAACCAGAAGGCTGGTGGTTCAAATCCACCAGCCACTCACTGGAAGGAAGACTGGAAAATCTACTTCCATAAAGACTTACTGCCTCAGAAACCCAAAGAGGGTCATTATGACTCAGAATTGACTCAATGGCAGTGAGTCTGGTTTTTTAGTTTCCTCTTGAATAAGCTACTAGAATTTTGTATCACACTTACCAGAGCCTATCACAAGTCAAAGAGGTGGGATGTTTTTGAAGCTACAGATTTATTTACTTAGTAAACTGGCAATGTGATGATGCAAAATCTGGATGCAAGTCTAAATCATTTGTTCTATAATTATTCCATAATTCAAAACAAAAATAAATAAATAAACACATTGCTTTTGTAGCTAACGGGGAAAACAGGTTAGGGGGCCCTTAAGAGTAAATCCTTCTGTGGTTCAAAGACAACTATTCAGATTTTTCTTCTTGTCATCCAGGAAGGCACATTTCCCCCCTATCTTCTTTTCTTCTTATCATAGCTTTTGTTAAGCATGTAAAAGGCTACAAAATTAATTTTGTGTTCAAAATTGTTCACTATCAAACCCTATGTATGAAGTCTTACAGAAAAGCAAAGCAATAAGCTTCTTATAGAGCCCAATTGTGGAGGAAAATTTAAAAGGAAATTACCACTTCAATGTGCATACATTCAAATCTAAACTGAAGTAATCACTCTCCTGTGTGACTTTAGAATTATGTGAGAGAGATAGTGAGAGATTCAGCAAGCTCTCTTACAATGTAAACACATGCAGTTCAAGTTGTGATGTTCACCCAACATCAAAGCCATCTACCCAGAACATGTACAGACAAGCCCCCCCCAGCGGAGACCTACCTGTGTCAAATGGACCACTCATGCCCCCTAAAATAGCTCAGTATGTGATTTTAATCACAACAATACATAATAAACTTTGACTGTATCTCACAGTCTAATTTTGAAAGTTCAAAGCCATACCTGAATTTCTGTGGCTGCCAAAAATAGTTCAAGAAATAATTTAAAAAATAGTAGCATAAAAAAGGAAGACAGCAGTTTCACATATTTAAGATACATGTATACCTGGAACAAAGCATCTAACACACCTGCAGAATGGAATGGGTCTCAGGTCAGTGAGAACTTCCAGTTATTACACGGTCTAAGGTACAAATAAAAGGGTACAAGAGAAAAAGAAGCCAAACACTTAGGTCTTGCATCAAAGGTGCAAAATTTATACCAGGATAAGAGTAAAGAAAAAAAAAAGACAGAGTGAGAGATTCAAAATGTTAAAGATATGGTGGTATAATGTACATAAAGTGAAAGTCACAGGTCTTAACTTTCTGATTGTTGTTGTTGTTATGTGCTGTTGAGTCGTACCCTACTCATAGCGACCCCTCCTTGGATTTCTGAGGTAGTATATGTACGTAAGTAGATTGCCCAATTTTCCTTCCAAGGAGTGGCTGGTAGGTTTGAACCGTCAACCTTCTGGCTAGTAGTCAAGTGCCTTAGGCACTATGCCACCAGAGCTCCCTAATTTTCTAGTAAGACTATATTTTAAAGTGAGCAAACAACAATCAGAGACAGACCATGTGTGGATGATAACAAAATCATTGGGGCATCCATCATAAACCTCCCCCCACCAAAAAAAACCCAACAAACTCACTACCATCAAGTTCATTCCAACTCACAGCAACATTGTAAGAACAGAGTATAACTGCCCCAAAGGGCTTCTAAGGCTGTAAATCCATACAGAATTAGACCACCACATCTTTCTCCTGCACAGTGGCTTATGAGTTTGAACTGTCGACCTTCTGGTTAGCAGCAGAGTCCTTTAACCACTGTGCTACAAGGGCTTTTTGAGGCAGCACAGGCAACTATAATTAGCAATGGGTGACTCTCAGCTGAATTAGATTTGCCTCCTAAATGTTAAATGATTGCTTCAAGCTAAATTTCTGGGAATTCCTTTAGGTCTGGTAATCAGTCTGGGAGTCTTGTAGGAACAAGCTTTCTCGTGATATTTCCACTGCCTCGTGGTTTCTGGCAAGGTTGAGCAGTCTACAGAAATAAGATTTTCTAAGAGTGTCTTGTTATTTCCATTTCCTATCTCAGCTGAAAGTGCATGTGGATAAAAATGTTAAAAACACACACATATGTATATTCTTCATCATCAAGGTTGTTTCTAAATCAAATTCCTCCATGATATTTTGAAAATTCAAGGTGGTTCATGTTTACTGATTGAACAAAACAGAAAACATGGAATTAGGAAGAAAACTAAATTATTTTTTTAAAAGGTTATTCACATAATCATGCTAACTTAATAAGACTTAAGACATCTTCATATATCAAGCACTCAAAAGTAGAAAGACTACAAGGACCTTTCTGAAAAATGCTTTTTATGACTCAGACTCTTATTTGTACCCCTGAAGTGGCCTGTTTGTCCCCAGGGACATTTCAGACCCATATCTTTAGGGGAAAAGGGGCTCTGGTGGTGCAGTGGGTGAGACATATGGCTGCTAACCATAAGGCCAGCAGTTCGAACCCATCAGCTGTTCCGTGGGAGTAACATGAGGCAACCTACCTCCAGAAAGATTTCTAAGTTTACCTTGGAAACCAAACGAGGGTCGCTATGAGTAGGAATCGACTTGATGGCAATGAATTTTTGGTTTGGCTTTATATATAGGGAAGGACCCCTGGTGGTGTAAGGGTTAAGCACTCAGCTGCTAACCAAAAGGTTAGCACTTTGAATCCACTGAGTGGCTCCACAGGAGAAAGACCTGGGAATCTACTCCTGCAGAAATTACTAGAAAATATACCATACAAGGCAGTTCTACTCTATCACATGGGAGATCTGGTGGCATAGTGACTAAGGCATTTGACTGCTAATCAGAAGGCTGATGGTTCAAACCCACCAGCTACTCCTCAGAAGGATGATTGGACAATCTACTTCCAAAGAGATACCGCCTCGGAAACACAAGGAGGGGTCACTATGAGTCAGGAACAACTCGATGGCACTAAGTTTGGTTATTTTGGTTTGGTACTCTGTCACACGGGATCACTGTAAGTTCATATCTACTAGACAGCACAAAACAACATACATAGGGTACAATGTTATACATTGTGCTCTATTCCATTTATGAAAGTGTATTCTAAAAACATGCACATACAAAATAGAACAATGGCACACTGAACAGAATGAGATAATTTTTAAAAAATGTTTCCATTTCTCTGTTCATTTTAAGTAAATGAAATTGAATATATTTCTACATATACATTAACTGTCTCACTTAAGACCACTGGGTAGGATTTATGGTTCTCAGCAGGCAATTTAATATCTAAACACAATGATGATATAAATTTCAAAAGTGAAAGAAAATAATCAGAAATTAATAACTTCTAAGAGAGCAAATGTAACTTCAGGATAATTCAGTTATTATTGATTTGAAAGTATAACATATTTAGAAAATCTGCAATTTAAGGAACTCTTAAGAAGGAAGGAGTAAGAAGGATGGCAACTGTAATAGGCTATTTTTCTATTTTTTTCTCAATGCTGAGTTTGAAAGTTATGAAAGTAGGACAAAAAATGACACTTAAGAAGGTAATTCATAAAGAATACATTTTAGTTCAAATAACAGAAAAATTGAAAATTCGTATTCATAGAAATGCCATCTCTCTTCTCAAATACTACAGCAAAACATTTATTCTAATACTAAATTTTATCATTCATCTACTATTTACCACTTCTAGAAAAGAACAAAAGCTCACTGATTTAGCCTGTTATTTCTGCAGCATAGATCTAATACATAGTTCGGCAATGATTTCAAGTTTTAAAAATGAATTCCAATTTCAATACACTATGATCAAATGCTATTACTACATTCTTGATTCTGCTTATGATCTTTATCTTTTAGTAGCTCTTTCTGATTTAATTTACATATCAAGTTTTTATTGTCACAGAAGCAAAAACAATGACAATAAAAACAGACCTTATATGTATACATGTCAAATTGGGTGGTGGGGGACCTCCAACCTCCAAACCCCCAGCAAGATTTTAGGTTTTCTTTTCTTTCTTCCTTTGTTTAGAAGAAAGAGCAAATTGATTTTTACAGATATATGAATCCATTTGCATCATTTGCTTCTAATGATAAGAAAAAAATAGCAATGTAAACATCTTCTTCATAAAGAATTGAGACTAGAGAAGTATTTGGTATACCTCTGTCCTTATCTTTCTACACCGGAAGTCTGATTAAGAAAATTAACCAAAAAGAAAATAAATAAGTAGATGATGAAAACCAGGTGTTAAGTTGCATGTAATTAAAATAAACGTATGTTTCACTGAATCAGAAAACCAACTACTCAAAGATAGTTACATACTTGTATTTACATATAATACACACACAACTTAAGCTACAAACATCATTCGCAACACATTTTCTATCCAGATCACCCAAATACATTACATTAAATTCAATTATACTAATGTTCATCTAATTTTAACACATTTACAATTTTTAACAAAATACTTGAGACACAGAATCTTTTCAAGTAAGAAAATGGCAATTATGAACTATTAGTTTTTAACTAAATTTTCATTTACAAGTTAATAGTTTCCTCAGAAATCATAGTCCTCTTGTTCTTATTTTCTTTTTCTTTTTTTTAATTGACATTTCAAATTATTCACTTCCAAAAAGAGGTTATGCTATTAGGCTGAATGAACTTGTTGAAAATATGCAAATTTATCCAAAACTATGCTGGTTGGCTTGCTATGAATCAAGCATGACCCATAGATATCAATTATAAAGGATGTGAACAATGAATCTGATTCTATTTCTTGGCATCTGAAACTGGCATAGGTCTTGCAGGGAGATCCCAACAGGAAAACATCAAATATATGAACTTCAGCTCGCAGCCTAACAGGCTAGGTGGGGAAAAGCACAAACTGAGTGTGAGAACACCTGAATATGAAACCTGGATCTGCCCTATGATCATTGGACTTCAAGCTTGCCAATTTCAGGAGCTTCATTCTTACAATGAAACTACCACCATGTTGTTGTTGTTGTTGTTAAGTGCCGTCGAGTCATTTCCAACTCATAGCGACCCCATGCACAGCAGAACGAAACACTGCGATCCCGCGCCAGCCCCACAATCCCTGCTATACTTGAGCTCATCATTGCAGCCACCGCATCAATCCATCTCGTTGAAGGCCTCCCCCTCTTTCGTCAACCCTCCACCCTACCAAGCATGACATCCTTCTCCAGGGAATGGTCTCTCCTTACAACATGACCAAAATAGGTGAGATGAAGTCTGGCCATTCTTGCTTCCAAGGAGCATTCTGGCTGCACTTCCTCCAGGACAGATCTGTTAGTTCTTT
>NW_006922022.1:808604-810822 GCF_000298275.1 Orycteropus afer afer | reverse complement strand
ACCTGTAAGCCTGGGGCTCAAGGCTTTTATCCCCTTCCCTGCTCTTCCGGCCTGCTACTCTGGCGTCCCTGCATTGTCTCTCCTCACCTGTAAGCTGCTACCACCATAATACTGTTATTTCAGAGAGGTACTCTAAGAATTCAATGAGGCCATATACCAGAGGGCAGGATGATCATGGTTCTAGGCAGTGATGTTATTATCACCAAGAAGACCTATATATATATATATAGATGGGCCAGGGTGCAAATACAGGAAACCATATCCTCAGAACAAGGCCTAGGAATACTCATGATGAAATGCATCGAGGTTACTGGATAAATTAAGTACTGGGAAGCTACAAAGAATGAAGGTTTTGATATACGGTGTAGAAATAAATCACCAGAAAGTTCACTCTAAAAAAAAAAGACCCCTGATTTATTTTTTAAATATTTGTATTACAAGGCACAGGAATCACACTTTAGACAATATCTGAATATTTATAATAAATATTTCAGATTGCAAATCATTCAAAACATCAGAAGAAATAAAACCTACGAGAAGGACTTAAAATGTTGGAGAAACTAATAGTCAGAGAAATGGGAAGTCTCTTCCTTTTAAGAACTTTCCCCATCGCAATGTCTGGAAAACATAAAACTCTACATTAAACAAATGTGCTAAGGTACTGTTCAATATATTTTAATGAGAATCTTTACTACCTTGATGAAAATAATATTATCCCAATCTGTTGAACCAATTTAATTTTCTAATTTTGTCTAATTTACTAAACAATTTCAAAAGGTGAAACTTAATCTCACCACTGAAATTTTCTAGATTTAAAGAAAAGTATTACAATTCAAGTTAAATAATTTATTAGACTAATTGTACTTGTCATCACTAATGTGACTGTTACCAGTGGATCCTTGTGATTTGCAAAACTTTTGAGGAAAAGCAATTCTACTCCAAGTCAGCATTACATTTGAATGGTGTGTTAAGAGTTAAATAAAATACTGCCACCTCAAATTCTTTTTTTTGGAACAAGCCAAGAAGTAAATAGCAATACTATATAAGGTATTTCAGGGAGATCCCAACAGGAAAGGAATAAGGTGGTGTAATTTAATGGAATGACTATTTTCCTGCTTACTATTCAAATAACTTGTTTAATTAAAAAGTCACCAACTCATATCTACTAACTTATTGGTTAAGGGTTTGCTCTCCAATGTAAGTAAACATCCCATGCATCAAGTTACTAAACATTTATCACCTGATTTCCACCTACTCATCAGTTAAGACTTACCACATAATGTTCCGTAAGCCAAGACAGTGACCCTACTTCCAAAACACTCATCTCACATGTTATTAAAATATTACCTTGCCAACATGATCTTTCCACTTCCCTATCCTGAAACTGAAATTACATCTAATACAATAAAAGTTTTGTTTATTGGCTTTGGTGCTTAAAATGAATTTAAAGAGAATTTTTTTTTCTTTTAAATGAACAGGATAAAGAAAACAATACTTGTAAACATTCAACGAGACTGAGCAGAGTTCTGTTTTGTAAGTGCTGCTTTAGACAATGCTGCAAGGCTGCTTCTTCTGCCCTTAGAAGCATCTCTTAAGGTTTTTTCAGGTGGCATTAAGTAATTGCCACCCATACCTCAACTCCCCTTTGAAAGAGTAGCTATTTTAACATATTCCTCATTACTCTATACTCTAACTCACTGCCATCAAGTCAAATTCCACTCACAGCGACCCCTTCTTGGGTTTCGGAGGCAGTATCTCTACGGAAGCAGATTGCCCAATCTTCCTTCCAAGGAGAGGCTCTTGCGTTCGAACCACCAGCCTTCTGGTTAGCAGTCAAATGCCTTAGGTACTACGCCACCAGAACTCCCCATTACTCTAGTCTTATTTTTCCATGCTGATAGAATAACACAACCACACTCCAAAACCAATGACCAAACCACATCTTCCAATAGTACCTACCTTACTAAAATATTTCTTTTACTTCTAAAGAATCGATAGCACTGAGGCAAATCTATAGTCACCTGTAAAATGTCCATCAGCAGTAAAAGGATTGTCTTCACTAATAGCTCATCATCTCTTAGGAGTCAAGAAACTAGGAAAGGAAACAGTGACTGCCTTCAGGCTACATTTCTTGTTTCCTTAATGTTGCCTTTCAAAATGCAACCTGCATTTCCCATGGTTTAAACAGTCCACAAAATTTAAAAAAAAAAAAAAAAAA
>NW_006922022.1:784611-803999 GCF_000298275.1 Orycteropus afer afer | reverse complement strand
TGTCCACCTGGAGTATTTCTGTTGGGAGTGGCACAAAACAATGTTCTGGGAGGTGCCCACTCTCTCTCAGGTGCTTAGAGTTCTGATGCTATATGATTGGCTAGTTTGACCACTCTGCCAGGCTCAAAAGGAGGCCTCCTAGGGGCAGAACTCTCTCTGACTGCTGGTTGAGGAAGACCTGCTGCTGAAAGAGACACGGGCTCCTGAGACATGCGTTGCTGGGAAAGAGACGCAAGAGACACACATCGCTGAGTGAGACACTGAAGGACGAGCATTGCTGGGAAAGAGACTGTGAGAGACTATTGGCTGAGGGACGGCGGACTGGGAGAGAGACTGAGCGTTCTTCCTGAACTTGAGTTGTAGTCTGTGGTGCTTCCCTAATAAATCACATAATCTGTGAGCTCTGTGTGGCCACTGCAGCGAATTATTGAACCCAGGATAGAGGTGGTGGGTGCTTTGGCAGGAACGGTTGGTGAACGGGCTGGAGGGAGGCAGCATGTCTGGCCTTGTAGGAATAGGCCTTGGGTTACTGCTGGTAATCCTGTCTTCCTCTTGTGGGATTAGAGGAGGTCAGAACATGTGGCCTCCTTGCCGTTTTTGCAGGTTGTTTCCTCACCTCTGAAAAGGGAATTAATATACCTAATTTAAATAGTAACCCCTATAAAATTCTTGGCACAGTGCCTAGCCCATAGTAAGTGCTCTATAAATTGAGTCATTTTTACCATGGTAGAAAGAGACTAAACACATGGATAATGATCTAAGAGTTGTCTTTTCTGAGTCAGAGAATTGAGATTAAAACATGGAATGATAAGAACAACTTAGGCCCAAATATGGCAGACCAGAATTCTGCTACCAGGTTTCAAATAATTAGTTATATAAGCCCATAAGAGCAATTTAACCTTCTATAAATTTCAGTCACTATAAACCCACCAGCCACTCCTCAGAAGGAAGATGGGGTAATCTACTTCCATAGTGACACTGCCTCGGAAACCCAAGGACGGGTTGCTATGAGTCGGGTCCGACTCGACGGCACACAACAACAACAACATAAACAAGAATGGTTGGTTTACAATCTAGATTACTTATCTTCAACCCTGTCTGTCTATATGAATCATATGTGAAGCTTCAAAGATCCGCCTATACTTACTTATATTGGTTATACTGTCTGGTAGGGTTGTACTCTGGTAGCATAGTGCCTAAGGCACTTGACTGCTAACAAGAAGGCTGGCAGTTCAAACCAACCGGCCACTCCTCTGAAAGAAGGCTGGGCAATCTAATTCCATAGTGATACTGCCTCGGCAACCCAAGGAGGGGTCGCTATAAGTCAGGTCCGACTCGACGGCACATAATAACACCACCACAACACCTTTTAAATCTAGAATTTTAAATCTATCTTTTAAATCGAGAGCTCTGGTAACATAGTGCCTAAGGCACTTGACTGCTAACCAGAAGGCTGGTGGTTCAAACTCACCAGCCACTCCTCAGAAGGAAGGTTGGGCAATTTACTTTCATAGTGATACCGCCTCGGAAACCCAAGGAGGGGTCGCTATGAGTCGGGTCTAACTCGACGTCACACAACAACATCTTTTAAATCTAGAATTAGCTATCATTTCTCACATGAAAAATATATGGAGAACTAACGTTCTAAACCTGTTAATAGCTGCAATCACATCTTATATTTCTTACTGTTTTGAGGGTAGCAGGTATTCAATTATCTTTTTTGGATTCTCTGGAATAAATAAAGAAGCACGTGGCTCTTTTTCTGCCAGCAGGGTTTAAGATTAAACATTTTATTTTTGGAAAATATTCCAAAAACTTTCTTTAGCACACTTTCTTCAAGAACAGTGGCAAGAAAAAGCCAGTTTTAAAAACCTTGAGTTTTCTTGAAACTATAAACTTCCAGAGATACACCCATGAGTTGGAGGTGGGCTTTAGTGTGGAAAAATCTGTAATGCCTAAAAGAGGTATTCAAGAGAACCTTAGGAAAGCTTTCGAACACCTTCAGACTTTGACTTCAGAGAAGTCAAAGGAAAATGGTCAACCATTTACATATAGTAACATACTTCAAGTCTTTGCAATACTGATTATTTTCCCTTTCTATAATGATACCAAAGTTTACTACGCATATCAAATCAAAAGATATTCCAGACAGAAGTTGTCATTCCCAACTTACCAGTGAAGTCACAGGCAGAAATAGGTAAAGAATCCACGTCCCTGGAAAACCTAGAGTTTTCAAGTTATGGCAACATGAGCAGAGGAATGAGGGAGCTGAATTAAATGATTCCTGCAGTTCCATGTACCTTAAATATGTTCAATTATGAGCTTATTCTTAAGCAAGATTTTATTTCTTTTTTTAAAAAGTATCAAGAACTGATTATAAACTTTCACAGGCAACACAACTTAGAATTGAAGCTAAATATTCTTTTCATCATTTAATCACTATGCCTATTAATAGAAAAAATTATAGACTCCAAATGCAGTATAAGTCACTTATACTTCCTAGGATTCAGAATAATCCCAAATTCTCTAAAACACTATTCTTTAGGTCTATGTGTTTTATTTATAGAAAATTACAACTTATGTTTTAAAATAATAACAACAAATATGAAAGGAAATGTGTAGAACAAGACCGTTAACAAACTGTCAATCAAAGTATAAGGAGAGAAACAGAAAAGAGACAGTAAATAATGGTCAAATATCACACAGCAAACTCAGTGACTGCCAAGGAGAGCATACACTTCCCCAAATGGAGGGCAACTGTTGCTTTTTGGCATTTCCTCTTTTTTCCTTTCCTTTTCTTTTTTAGTTGCCCTTATTTGGGGATTGTTTTATTCTGCTTTTTCACTTTAAGTTCAAAGGAAACACCATGTGTCTATAGCATGTTCTGATAATATTTTTCAATAAATAAATAAATAACACCTATTACCAAAATTCATTGAATGGGGAAAAGATAGTCTCTTCAATCTAATTGGTGCTAGTGAAACTGAATACCTATTTGCAGAAAAATGAAACATTACCCATATCTCACACAATATAAAAAACTGAGCTCAACCTGGGTCAAAGACCTGAATATAAAACTTAAACAATAAAGATCATCAAAGGAAAAATAGAGACAAACTTAGTGGTATAAATATACTATCAAATATAACTAAAAACATACAAACACCAGAAAAGAAAATAGATGACTGGGACCTTTTAAAAATTAGACACTATGTGCATCAAAAGATTTCACCAAAAGAGTAAAAAGAGAACCTGCAGATTGAGAAAAAAATTTTGGTGATGATGTATCAGATAAGGAGCTAATCTCTAAAATTTATAGAAAATGTTAACAACAAAAACCAAATAATCCAATTATAAAATTAGCAGAGGACAGGATCAGACAGTTCACTAAAGATGACATTCAGGTAGCTCACAAATACAAGAAGAAATACTCATGATCATTAGCCATTAAAAAGAAGCAAATCAAACCAACAATGAGGTATCATCTCACCCCAGAACTAATAGCAAAGTTTATGGGAAGAACAACAACAGCAAAGGTTGGTGAGGGTATGGAGAGACTAGAACCCTCATACACTACTAGTAAGACTGTAAAATGGTACAATCACTGTGCAAAATGGTATGGTGCTTCCTTAAAAAGCTGGAATTAGAAATACTGTATGATCCAGCAATCCCACTGTTGTTGTTGCTATGTACCATCGAGTCATACCCGACTCACAGTGACCCCTCCTTGGGTTTCCGAGGCAGTATCACTACGGAAGTAGACTGCCCCATCTTCCTTCCGAGGAGTGGCTGTTGGGTTTGAACCACCAGCCTTCTGGTTAGCAGTCAAGTGCCTTAGGCTCTGTGCTACCAGAGTAGGTATATATTCTACAGAAGTGAGAGTTATGACACAAACAGATATATGCACACCCATATTCACTGCAGCACTATTCATTATAGCAAAAAGATAAAAACAACCAAAGTGCCCATGAACAGGTAAAAAGAATAAAAAAAAAAACTATGGTACATATATACAATGAAATACTACATGAAGTTAATGAACCTGGGAAAACATCTTATAGCACGGATGAACTTAGAAGCTATTATGCTGGATGAAATCAGTCAATCACAAAAAGAGAAATACTGTATCAGAGTACTAATAAAAAAAGTCAAGAAATGAGTTTCACAAAAAAATTAATATTCTTTGATGGTTACTAGGGATGGGTGGAGAATGCAAAATAAACCACTAGCTAGAGGGTAGACATATGTTAACTTGGGTAGAGGGAAAGATTTACCAAAAAGAAGAAAGAGAATATAATTAAAGTTAAAAAAAAAAAAAAAACAACAGTAAGATCTAACTCCTCTACAATCTGTGCTTTACAAAAGGTGTTCAACAGAGTCAATCTAATCTATCATGAAGACATGAAGATGCTGAATTCAGGTATTTAGTAAAAGTCATGACTAATTTCTATCATAAGATTTTCTTAGGTAAACTATAAACAGATACAAGAACACCTGTAGTTCCTTTCTATGATTCTTAAAAATAAAATAATTGATAATGTTCCTTAAACTTTGGCTTAGATAAAGGGAGAAAAAGAATATTTGAAACAGGAGGATAAGAGGCATGGGCAGACAGTCTTAGGTTTCGTCTACCCCTACACTGCTGTGGGAAAGGGAATATAACTAGTGTCTTAAATTCTTCATCCTCAAAATGGGGACAATAGTTCATACTACCTGTTGTTGTTAGGTGCCGTCAAGTGGGCTCCGACTCACAGTGACCCTATGTACAACAGTACGAAACACTGCCTGGTCCTGCACCAGCCACCACTCGTCTGTCAGTTTGTCACACTGTGGCGGCTTGTGTGTTGCTGTGAGGCTGGAGTATGCCACCAGTATTTCAAATACCAGCAGGGTCACCCATGGTGGACAGGTTTCAACGGAGCTTCCAGACTAAGATAGACTCAGAAGAAGGAATGGGCCATCCACTTCTCAAAGAATTGGCCAGTGAAAACTTCATGAATAGAAGTAAAACACTGTATTACTTCTTACTACTTTATTATTTTCAAATGCACTTAGCTCCTTAAATTAAAGGAATGTTAGAAGTTCCAGTTTGAGTCACATTTTTATACTTTCCAAAATATTCGATAGTTTAATAATTTTATTAAAATTATCTAATAATACATACATCTACATTAATATATTACCTGTTTAATATTGGAAGAAGATTTATATTTGCAGGACATTAGGGTAGAATGTAGGGAGCTCTGGTAGCATAGTGGCTAAGGCACTTGGCTGCTAACCAGAAGGCTGGCGGTTCAAACCCACCAGTCACTCCTCGGAAGGAAGATGGGGCAATCTACTTCCGTAGTGATACTGCCTTGGAAACCCAAGGAGGGGTCGCTATGAGTCGGGTCCGACTCGACGGCACATAACAACAACAACAACAACAGGGTAGAATGTTTAAGGGACAAACTGTCAGATCTGGAATCATGTATTTGTCCCACCATTTATTAACTGTGTGACTGTAAGTTACTTAAGGCTCAGCTATCAAGAGGTAATAATAACAATATTTACATAAATAGGGAGTTAGCAAGATTGTATGAGTTAAGATATATAAAGTGTTAGCCAAGTGACTGTAAAGGTTAAATAGCCTCATGAAGAGTGATTATTCTTAATCTAGCCAGTACCTTGTTTTTCCTCTGAAGACACCTGGACCAATAGAGCTACAAGGATTTCTGAATTGTTAACTCAATACCCTAATCAATTTGAGGCTTCTGAGTCCCTACAAACTAAATAGGAAAATACTGAGATAGGGCATCCATCCAAAATGTACTGAAGGAGACATCAAAAGACAAGTATCCTTTTGGGCCACTCCTACTAAGTTCTGATAAGAGTTTCAGATTGTTTCAAAACCCCTACCCATATACAGAAACATCTTTGCCTTCCAGTAGTAAAAAAGTTTTTTAAAATAAGTGAAGATACCTAATGTTTTTAAAATCTGGAGAAATGAAGTTTCCTAACCCCGCCTCTGTTGCCTCTGAATGATTACAGTAAACATGGGAGGTCCATAAGAAGCCTAAGGGCCATCAGCTACAGAATTCATACATCCTTGTGTAGGGAGATAACAGAGAAGACAAAGTCCTACTGACACATCACAGAGATAGAAACAGTCAACTACTTCTAACATGCAAGAGAATTCAATAATGGTGGCACTACATGAAAAATGTCATCAATGTCCCTGAGTTGTAAATGTAGAAGTTGTTATGTTGGTGAGTGTGTTGTATATGTTTTCACCACAATAAAAGTAAAACTTAAATATATATGTACTGACTGGAACTGGATGATTCCCTAAGACTAATGCCCTGAGATACTTTCAAACCTTGAACTGAAACTAACCCCTAAGGTCACCTGGTAGGTTTCAAAAAATAATATCACAAATAAGCACTATGTCCCTTTAAAAAATCACCTGCATGAGACCAAATGGTCAAAACAAAGATGAGAATGTAAGGAAGCAGGGAAACTAGATTAATGGAAATGGAATGAGCAGAAATGAAGTAATGAGAAAGTTCATGCTTTCTGAAGACTGTAACCAATATCACTGGATAAATTGTATACAAACTATTGAATGGAAACCTAAACTACTGTGTAAACACAAGAAATACTAGGTTGGGGTTTTTGTTTTTGTTTTTTAAAGCATAGCTGCCAGTTAAAGATGTTTCCATTCTACAGAAACAATTTTTAAAATATATTCAACTAGTATTTTTCAACAAGCATCGTTTACAATGGGATACACGCAACAAGGATGAGTCTCTACTGTATCATGTCGAATAAAAAAGTCAGACACAACAGAGTACTATATAATGTTCTAGAACATTATGATGAGACAAAATCAGATTAATAGTTGTCTCTGGGGGAAGGGGACTGACTGGGAAGGGGAATAAGGGAGCATTATGAAGTGAAGAAAATAGTATATATTTTATTTGAGACAATGGTTAATACAGGTGAATGTATGTGTCAAAACTCACAAAATAAAATCTGTGCATTTTATTTACGTAAATGATACCAAGTTTAAAAAGTAGTTAAGCAAAAATATACTCTAAAGTTCTGTTTAAAAAAAAAAAAAAAACACCTCACTGCCATTGAGTCTATTCTGACTCATAGTGACCCCCTCCCTTTGGGTTTCCGAGGTAGTAAACCTTTATGGAAGCAGATTGCCCAGTCTTTCTTCTGTGGAATGGCTGGTGGGTTTGAACCACCAACCTTCTAGTTAGCAATCAAATGCTTTAGGCACTACACCACCAGAGCTCCAAAAACATACATGGAAGTCAACAAAATATATTGGATATACTATAAAAGTTGGGAGTGCACAGAGGGTCCCCTGGGATGATGACCATAGTTGAGTCCCAGTCATAAGTAACAACAATGAAGCATTACAAACAGCCTTGTTTCACTTGACTGTTTCAGTAGGTTGTGCCCACCCATTAGTAGGTGAGAGAGAGGAAGTTTCAAGTATTACATAAGGGGGCAGAAGGATTTGGAAGAGGCAGAGAATGGTGGTTGATCTTATTTAAATGAAACCTGGTTGTAGACTACATTTCCCATGAATAGTCATACTGTTAAGCCAACATCTACATAAGGTGGTATTTTCCTGATGTCTATCAGCCCTTCTTTGTTACAGACTTGAGCATAGTACATGTTCCAATTAACTCCACTCTTTGTTGCAACTTGCTGAGTAGGGTGCCCTTGCCAAAAAGGGGTAGGTGGTGGGTTACATAACAACAACTGGGGTCGAATCTGCGCCAAGTCTACATAGAGAGTTGGAGTAATGTGTGTGGTATGGGTAGGGGCTGGTAAGGGTAGGAAGAAAAGGGAGGCCACAGATGACATCCAAAGAGAAAGACTTTTTCAGAGGCAGGCTGCTTCAGCTATGGGGCGGCAAGGAAAAAAAGGTCAAAGGGTAGCAGGATTAGAGATAATAAAGAGTCAATGTTTAAGATTTAGATTGGGTTGTTCTATGAAACTGAAATTTTTCTCCTTGGGTGATGCTTCTGGGAAAAGTCTATGTTGACAACAACTTTTTTAAAAGGTTTGATTCTAGTGATAGAATCTTTGATAATAAGAGAAAGAAAGGGAAGGCATCAAGTTTAAGGCAAAAATGTTTTTTTTCAAGTAGCACTTAAAAGATACAAACATGTGTGCATTCCCATCATTCTAGTGAATAAAATGTTACTCACTACACACTGTAAATTTTAAATCTGACCTTTTTAGTAAGGCTTAATGGTATCTTATGCATTTAGACCAATATGTTATTCAAATTCACCTGAAAGTCAACTGATTTCTCTTCCATGACCATGGACCATTTTCCCTGCCCCATTCAACCATCTCCCAATTTACAAAAGCATATATGCTTTATTGATTAAAACATTAATTCCCACCACTAGAAAAAATACCAAAAAAAATGATAGAAAGTAGGTAATAATAAACAGTACTCACTGTAATGTATTTCTGGGGCTGATCTTTGTGAAGCCAGAATTATAGGGAATCATCAAAACAACTGCTTTTTTTTTTTTTTTTTTAAGAGACATGGGCTTTAAGTTTCTCAGCATATGCAACAGACAGACAACAGTGGAGCAAAGCACATGCATGCGCACACACACACAGACACAAACACACACACGGTTATCTATTAAAGAGATAAATGTTCTACTTCTCATGCAACTGCTTCCTAGAAGAAGCAGATGTGACAACGGTGAAAATTACTTCACTACTGCCAATTATTGTCATAATTACTATTGCCATACACTTGGCTTTTTAAACTGAAACTATATGGTTCACAGATTTCCTGAGTTTCTATTTAAGATATTAGTAGAATCTCAAGATATCAAAATACTGAAAAGGAGGTAGCAGTTTGGCCAAAAAAAAAAAAAAAAAGCTAAATAAGAATTTCAGGGTAAAAAGTGTTCATGAGGCTTTTTAAGTGACAGCACTGAAGAGTACATATCCAGATTCCATTAGCCAAGATCAGATCAGATATGCTTAATGTTGGAAAGCAGATTAAAAATATGATTCGAAACACAGAAGCCCTTTGGCTTCCTAGAAGACTCAGGGATAGGTATCACAAAACAAACACTATTCACTGGACGGAATGCGAAGTAATGAGGACACAATTTATCATGGCTTGTTTAATAACATAATTTTGCTCAGAAGGCAAACTAAGGGGTGGCTAATGAGGTTCTATCAAATAAGTTACATGAATTGTGTCATTTGCAAACCGCAAAATATGACATTAGTTAAGGGAAACATTTGACAAGCAGTTTCTCGTCTCTGGACCAATTATTGGGCAATCTTGCAAATGACATAATTAACACAACTTACTCAACTGATCGCCATTTGCAACTCACCAGAAATCAGTTTCAACCAAAATTATGCCCTTTAAAGGTAAGTAAGCATAAGAGGGAAGGAAGCAAATACAAGGATAAAAAAGCAGTTTCAGTCACTCTGAGTTAAAACCAATGTCATCTTTATGTGCCAAAATAGCATAGCTACTTAGCCTTCTTAGACTGTGCAATGAAAAATGAATATACTAAGGCATATCCTTCATATGAGTGTGTGTACATATAAACCCATCCCACATTTTGCCCACTAATAGAATATCAAAATTATGATTTTCTCAATTCAAAATCTGCCTGTACTTCCAGTGGATGAGAGAAGGAATGGAAGGTAAAAGAGTATCAAAGATGTTGCAGGACTGACAATAGAAGATGTACGCACGGTTCTTAGTATACCACCACTGTGAAAAGCAGCATATCCTGTGCTACTGAGCCAGCCAATGTGTTAAGAGGTGAGATGTATGCAGCTGAGCAATTCTTTAAGAGCCATTTAGTTTCAAACAAGACTTTCTCAGTGTCACTGGGAAAAGGAGAAGACCTGGAAGAGTGTTTTGTCAAACCCTCATAAATCAAAGGAGAGAATCAAGTTCATTGGCAACACCTCTATCTTCCTATAAGGCTAATGCTTTTCTTACGAAAAGTATCACTAAACTCAAGAGGAAAATTAGAATCACAAATGCACAAGGGCTTCCAGTGAGTGAGTGAGTGATTTGGGTGTGGGTGGAAGTGGTGAGAGGATAAGAACACATTCTTTTTAGCCCTTCGATTTTTTTAAAAGGAATTTTCAACAAAAATTAATGACTTCATGCTTCCCAAGCCACTTTTAGACCTTCATGACTAATCCTTAAACTTAAAATCTCTACAATTTCATGTTCAGGTGGCAAAATCTATATAGGAACAGTATTTTATTTACTTATGATATTTAAAAGAAGAATTCGCCAAAAAAATTATTTAGGATAAAGTTCTATCACAAATGTCATTCATTTGAGAGGCTATGCTATAAAATCATGTCTCAAAATCATTTACACAGGAATGAACTTTTTCTGGGGTACTCTGAAGAAAAGAATGTCTATACCAACTTCAATAGGGACAGAGGTCTTTATGTATCAACTCAGTACCATGCTTCCAAATATACCTTTAACAAGAAGGTTAAATTCTAGTTGACAGTTTCTGAAATAGAGAAACTGAGGAACAAAGTGGATCTGACCTGATTACTTCAGATCTGCAGTCCATACTAAACCCCAGGTATAGAGTGGAGGAAAGTAAAGCGCAGAGAAATGGTTAAAATATAGATGAATACACAACTGCTCTCACAAGTACTTTACCCTGAATGCAGAATATTAAATGTGTAATGCTATTCACAACACATAGGAACTCTTTAAAATTCAAAACAATATCAACTGTCTGCACATATGGAATTTTACTTGTCGACCATTTTTAATAAGGAACAGAGGGCATAAAATGGGTCCATTCCATTTAAATTATTTAACAAAATAAATTGGAGATGCAATGCATTTGAGTGTAGGTAGGATTGGGCCTGGCAGATTTGGCCATCACTGATGTGTTTATGCCTTGGTAAAATATTCTGTTTTTACCTATTCTGTAAAGGCTAATTAACGCCTTTTCAGGTCTTCATTCTTCCCTAGCTCTCTCAAGGTACTCCATTTTATGTCTGCAGTATAAATAACAAAAGTCTGCCAAATTGTCTGGTTGCTTTCCAGTAAGGAAAAAAAAAAATTGGGGGATTGATTTTATTTTTACAACAGGCTAATTACTCTTACCGATTTATATTTATAAATAAAACCAATTCAGACCAAACATGGCCTTCTAAAAAATGTATAATTCAATTGGGTATATGCCAATGACAATATTATACACCAGGGTATAATTAATTTCACTTGGAAAAGGGAAATTTTATCAAGAACGTTCCAGTTCAAGATATCTCAGCTTTGAGGAAGCAAAGAATCATTTCCAAAACTTAGCTGTTAGCAGTTTTGGCTGTCCTCTATCTTCCAAGCTATTAGCACTGCATAGGTATGTCTACATTAAGTTCTCTAAATGTTCACATCTACCATAAATCGTAGGAGAATACTGTTCACTCTTGAAAATTCATTTATTGCATTTTCCTCTCTGTTCAGATAATGTTTTAAAAATAGCCATCTTTCTATGCCTTAGTTTCCTTACCAAAAAAAAGTGTAACTGTTTACTCTCAGCTGCCACCCACTCATCTAATCCACAGGGATATTATAAGGATTAATTCAATATCAAAAGTAAAGTAATATAAGCTGTGCCAAAGAGAAGGCTTCCATACAACAACAAAGGACATCTTAAGCTATACTTTTCAGCAGAGACCCACAAACAGTTGTAAGCCGTATTTTCCTTTTTCTCTTCCAAGCTACCATGTAGATGTTAAATCATGTATATTTAAAAATGATAATTTGTTGAGCCATCTTTGGTGATGACTTCAAAGAATCAGTAAAAGGAGGAAAATGAATAATTTGAAAATCCCAATTGCTGTGTATTTCAAGTCACAAGCAAAGTCAGACCCACTTTATTACTCTGACAGATTTTAAATGCAGCTTGACTTTACTGTTGTTTCAAGTGATTCATATTACACTAAGATTTTGTCACTGTACTGGGGAAAACATTACAGGGTTTGGGTTTCTTACCCTCCACCGGTCACTTGTCCTAAACAGAACTCCCAGTGATCTGGCTTATCATGGTTGGGAGCTCATTAGGCTGTTCCTCACGTTAAATTACTGAAAAGGGTGATGTATTTATAATACAGCTTGCGATGCTATAAAATGGCTCATCAATCTGTTTTATTCATGGAAAGTCCACATAAGGCCACTAGTCTGTTACTGGCAATAAACCTTGGGTGCGTCTTCAAAAGACCTGCATATTAGATAGTGATTTATGTCTCTGTCCAAGAAATCAAACACGATACTAACAAGGCAAGGGATAACTCAACTGACACTTTCAAAAGCAATATAATTTCAGTAGTAAATCAAGTCGATATAACATATACAGGGAAGAGAGAAAGACAGACGATTAGCATGTATGTATTAAAAGAATAGTATTGAAAACATACCAACCCTGAGAGTTCAGACCTTAAACCACTCCTAACCATTCTCCACATTGTTTTTCTTAAATGGTGTTTCTTATATAACATATGTACCCCACATTTCCCACTTTATAAGTCAAATACCCTTTCACAAAGATGTTGATATAAACTAAACAAATGGATTTTTTATATACCTAAAGGCAGAGTTGCTGGGCTGTTAAAATTTAAAGGCTGTCTTGGATAAGAAATAAAGATTCAAGGAAGAGAATAGGGAATGTTTAAAATCAGCAAGAGAAATAATTAGTTGGGTCTGATTGTTTTCAGAGAATGCCACTTTTATTAGGTATTTTTTTTTCCTGTTACCAAGCTGAAGAACATAATACTATTATATACAGATCTCTCACCTTAAAATCCAGTAAAAACTGACTACATAACAAGTAACATTTGTTTTAACCACTGGGTTTTAGGTTTCCAAACAGTCACTTAAACAAACAGCATGAATGTGAAAATGTAAATTTAGAAATCAGGAGTTTTTCACAAAAGTGGGTAAAGAGTTTAAAATGCCTTACATATACTTCCTTTTTTATCTAAGGGTCCAGTTTTTGAAATTTTCATTTTAATACAGATTAAGATGAGTTATACAAATCTAATATCCCTTCACATATACTGGACTTGCATTATTTTATTTGGAAAAAGAGTCCTTATTTTTAAAGGAGAGTTCTTTATATTCTTAAGTGCACAGGATGACGCCACTTTTCTTCCCCATCAGTGTGTCTCATATGCCCATTCTGGCAAAACGGAAAGCTACTGGGGTTTTCCTCATGGACCTCATCTTAAGGACAGAGGTTGTGCATGCCACAACACTCCTAAAAGTGGAAGGAAGAAAGACATCTTCCCTGTTATTGTTAATTAAAATAAAGTACTCAGTTTTGGCAAGGAGCAATCCAAAACACTTTCCACTTCACTCCAGGCAAGCTCTCCTGCCACTCTGAAGTCCAGATTCATCAAAGCCCAACTGAGAGTCACCAAACTTCCTGAAGGGATACCTTGCCCACCCTGCCACTGGATGGTTTATAGGTTTTTCCCATTTTTAACCCTTCACTGCAAAACATCTGGGGGTTATACATTAAGTTGTGTTTATATTTGGCCAAAGCAAGTAAGAATTCTGAATGACAAACCCTATTTATAACTAAAAATTAGCCTTTTTACAAAATAAATGCTGCAAAATGATTTAAGATTACTACAGAGTTTAAGACTAGAAAGAGAACTATGACTAATACATACAGTGCATTTCAGGACTTTTATTCTTAAGCAAGTTTTAAAATAATTCTAGATAAATTCAGTGTGAGATTAATTTATTTTCCCCCTCTCACCTGTCACAAGGAGTTTAAAAGAGAGGAGGGGAGAATTCTTATTTTTTTAAAAAAAAATCAAAACACATGTTAAGTACCAGTACAGGGCTTTCATCTTTTCTTACCTCCTCAAACAAAATGCACATACACACCATCCTTTAGAACTCTTTCAGGTTCTCTCAGAGATAAATAAAAGAAAAAGGGTTTCTTTTTCTGGATCTTGAGACACACACACACACACACACACACACACACAAACACGCATACACACACATATACGTACACTCCAAGAACCCTGTCTGCCTCCAATTCTCTGTCACAAGGAGCACTCTGGAGGCCGGGAGGAGGGAAAGTGTTTGGGAAACAGAAGGAGTCCTTTCAGCAGGCACCAGTTTTTCTCTGTCTGTGAAGCGGACATTGGCATATCTTGCCTGGGCTTTCCCTGTGGGGTCGTCTGGTCGGCAGGGTAGGGAATAGTTGTCTTCACCATACCAAGGTCAGCCTGCTCAGGCTGACAGCCTCTGTCTCTGTACAAAGAAAAGAATCAATACTTTTGGACTACGGCTGTGCCCTCAGTGTAAAACAACAAACATGCAGCGTCTGACATGTTTCTAGGTGATTTGTGGCAGAACCTCTTGTCTGATCTGTATCCAGGAGCTGCTGTGTTACTGCTCTTTGCTTTTTGCCTCCCCATCCCCTTCGGAGGCCCCCTCCTGCTGGCCCCAGCTCTATGATGTCTAATACTTTGCTCAGGTACAGAGGCGGGTGTTCTACCCTACAGCTACTTGTCACTCAATAAATCACACCTACGAGCGCAGTCTGCACAGAGTGATCTAGGCTTTAACAAAGGATCAGAGGAACAAAGTACAGGCAAGATACTGTAATTATAACAAAAATAAAACATTCAGAGGGAGGCAGCAAACACATGGGCTCTGAGGCATGGATAAAATGTCACCAGAAATTGTAGCTTTTGTTCTCTTTTGGTTTCACTCATTTAATGCATCATCTTCTGCTGCCTTTCCTCTCCCCTCTTGGATATTTTGGTGGATTTTTATTATCCTTTGGTCTAACTAGAATTAAAGTCATTAACATAAGTAATTTTAATGTGTCCATGAAACAAGTTAATATTCACCTCAGACATTAAAATGTACGTAAGGTATACGAAATGAAAAGAGAAGCACTTTCAATAAGTGCCTTAAGTATCTTCCATCTGTATCCTTACCTAAAATATTTGTGCAACAGGCCTCCAAATCCTCCTGAAACTGCCTAAAATGTACAAACAGCACCAAGAGACAGCTATTAATTATGATTTGAACTGAATTATTTCAACAGCCATGAAACGATTTAACTCATACAAAAACATGCTTGTTTTGTCTTACTACATAATTTGTGCAGAAACATCTCTTCAATAAAATGTTAACATATATTATATGTTGCTCAATTTGCTTTGGAACATTATCATACTAGGTCTGTTCTTTCCCACCCACCCCCACCCCTAAATTTATTTTCCAGAGCCTCAACCCTCAGCCAAGTCAGATAAGAAGGATTTGGACAGTTTCTTCTGTTCTAAACATTTTAAATGCAGCAGTTTGAGTCATCCCAGCAATTTCAGTCACATCAGACACCTTTTAATGCAGGGAAAGTGATGTTCCATCATGGAGGTCTTGCACAAGTCTCTACTGTAACTGTTGCTGATGAAAATAAAAGTGAGTTAGAATAGCTCTACACTTCCTTCCTAGTCAATCAATTCCTGACAGCACCAGTTCCTTCAGCCATGTACTTCAGCGATGATGGATCAATAACTGTGGTTTAACAACAGGGAGCCACCAATCATTATACGAATGATTAAAAGGGGGCTCACTCACATACACCTCTGCAGACAGACTAGGTCATGAGATCATAATACTTGCCACTTCATACTATAGAAATTCATAGAAAAGAGGCAAAAATGAGGAGAGGAAGAATCATTATGGTAAAAGCATAAAAGAAATATCAAATGCACCATGACCATGCCAGTTTTCAGTTTTGGTTGTCCTAGACATTAATTTTCTGAACTCACTAATAAAAATGAATAAAAGCAAAATTTAAAAAAAAAAAAAAAAAACCAGCAGGGAAGGGTCTGCTTATTGCTAAATTCTGCAAAGCAACAAAATTACTCAGAACATCACATAGTGAGGAAGGCATTTAAGGCATTTGACTGCTAACCAGAAGGCTGGCGGTTCAAACCCACCAGCCACTCCTCGGAAGGAAAGCTGGGTAATCTACTTCCATAGAGATACTGCCTTGGAAACCCAAGGAAGGGTCACTATGAGTTGGATCCAACTGGACGGCAATGAGTTTGGTCTTTGGTTTTCCCTCCCCACACCCACAAGATCCTCCACTGCCTAGAGGGTCAAGTCCAGCGTACTTCTCAGAAATCTTTGCAGCAGTGACTCACTTCTCTCTCTGTATTAAAGACTCCTTAAATATCTACCAGAAAAATCTAAAAGACCCTTTAAAAAGGGTATGGCTGTTTCCTGTAGGACTACAAAGTTCCTTGCACAAGCAGATTCTGAACAATTACTGTTACATGAATTAATCTTACCAAAAAAAAAAAAAAAGAAACCTAGTCTCTTTAAAGTACTCTAGAAAAAGATATTGGACAACTTCCTTCATGTACCTATCACAAATCACTACCTTGCGTTTACTTATTACAAAGCAAAGAGCTATAAATTATCAAAATAAACTTAACTATCAAAAGGGAAACCTTGAAAAACAGCAAAATTCTCCATGTTGCTGAATGTCCTTTCTCATCTGCCATCATACAGTCAACCAGCAAATGATCAAATGCTGACTAAGAGCCATGCTGGTCTCAGCACTAATCTAGATGCTAAGGACCTGGCCCTGACCTCTGACAGTAATGAAGGTAAACGTAACAACACACCACTGTACATAATTAAAAAACAATTATAAGGGTTAAAAAACCATCCAGTGTACCTCACTCCGAACCATAAGCTAAGCTCCATACTTTCCTCAGTGGAGATTTGCATGTTCCTATGATGCTGAACAGGTTTTTCCTGACTAAGATAGACTAGAAAGAAAAGCCTGGTGGTGACTGATTTCCTAAAACTCAGCCATTAAAAACCGTACAGATTACAACAGTCAGACCTTCAAAAGATCACGAGGATGGTGCAGCACTGGGTAGTGTTTCATGCTCTGTGCATGGGATCACTTTCCCATTTCTGTCATGTAAAGGATATTACACAGATAATGACACTATTTAAATTATAGCAGAGGCTGGCTGGTGAGGACAAATGTAGACACTAAAGAATTTAGCTTGTAACTGGCTGAGTTTGGAAGCAGGGCATTCCAGGTAGCCAAAATTACAAGTAATGAGTGCAATGAAAAACTTGAAGAAGCCCTGGTGGTACATTAGTTTAAATGCTCAGCTGGTAAATGGAAGGTCAATGGTTTGAACCCACCAGCCACTCCACAGAAGATGTGTCAGTCTCCTTTCATAAGACTGATAGCTTTGGAAACCCTATGAGGCAGTTGAACTCTGTCTTATAGGGTCATTGTGAGTCAGCCTCAACATAACAGCAATGAGTTAGGTGGGTTTATGAATAAGTCAGGGTAGGAAAACTGATTGAGTAGTTATCAATAAATCTGCAGGAATATCAAATAATGGGAATGAATGCAATTGCCCAGAGAAAGCGTGTAGAAGAAACCAGTAAATAACAATCAGGAAAGGTGTATTTAAAATAACACAAAAAGAAGAAGAAATGTATTTAAAATAAGACAAAAACAAGGAATTACAAAAGGAAACATAGGATTGGAAGATGAAAAGTCAGAAAATCCAAAGAATTCAAGGAGGACCAACAGTGGTCTGCAGTGTGAAATGTCACAGAGGGGGAGAAAAAAACAGAAGTGCTTCTACACAATGTGTCAGGATAGAGGTCAGCTCTCCAGAGGTGGTGTTCTGGAGAAGAAAACAAACAGGCCAGACTACAGAGGCTACAGCAAACACAGGAGGTGAGGAAACAGGAACTACATATATTCTTTGTAGAGTTGTGAATGGAAAGTGAGAGAAAGGGGTTGCCAGGTGGCAATAGAGGTGTGACCTGGCCATCTATATAGGCTGAGAGGAATGAACCTAGACTGGAAAGAGACATCTCTTTGTATCAGTAAATACCTAGAAATAAACTATAGGATGGTTTTATCTATGTGATGAAATAATGTGTAGCCTTAAAAAGATCATAGAAGGATGTTCATGATATTATATATACATAAATATACAGACATATATCACCCATTGCCACTGAGCATAATCTGAACTCATAGTGACTTACTAACTTTTTTTTGGCAGTAATATCAAAGCATGGAAATAAAACCAACCTTAAAAAGGAGGATGGGGAAGTTTAAAGAAGAGAAAAAGAATAGAAAACAAAACTTTGAGTAGTCTAGCATATTCGAGTAGATTTTCCCAAATGTCAATGTGAAACAAGGCCACCTCAGCTTACACTGCCTAAAACTAACATACACATTAAGATTGGCTAAATGCTTGTTTACACCATGAATAGCTCCTATATTGTTCAGGATATCGCCTTCTGGATACTTTAACTTTTTCTTCCCTTTCAAATGACCAAAGCCACAATTAGAGGGAACATTTCCAATGTCAAATTCTTGAGAATTCCCTTATCCTTCCAAATTCTGGGAAAGATCATAGGTCTTGCAAGTATGTGCCCAACCCTTTTCCTCCCCAGTATCAATAAACAACTTCATCTGTCTCTTAGGGAAAAGCTACATTTTGCCATATAGCTTATTCACTACATTAACACTGAACACACAATCCAAGTATCGAATACCCAGTGCCAGGGCTCTCTTTACCCAGATATGGTAGGCACAAATATTCCTCCTACCTTTTATTTTTATAAGTATTTTTTCTATAAGATGCTGGCAATGACTCAGGAACAAATTACTTATTGACCTGCCAAAGGAAATTGAGGTAGCAGTTTACATTGTCTTAAAATTATCAGCTAGGTTCAGAAAAGTGTTGTTGTTAGGTTGTTAGGTGCTGTCAAGTCTGTTTTGGCTCACAGTGACCCTATGTACAACAGAACGAAACACTGCCAGGTCCTGTGCCATCCTCACAACTGTTGGTATGTCTGAGACCACTGTGGCAGCCACTGTGTCAATCCATCTTGTTAAGGGTCTTCCTCTTTTGTGCTGACCTTCCACTTTAACAACGATGATGTCCTTCTCCAGGGGCTGATCCCTCCTGATAACATGTCTAAAGTATGTGAAGCAAAGTCTTACCACTTCCCTTCTAAGGAGCATTCTGGCTATACTTCTTCTAAGACAGATTTGTTTACTCCTCTGTCAGTCAATATTCTTCACCAACACCATAATTCAAAGGCCTCAATTATTGCCAACCATAAGCTAAGCTCCATACTTTACATGCAGTCTTCCTTAATGATTTTCCAGCTTTCACGTGCATATGAGGTGATTGAAAATAACATAGCTAGGATCAGGTCAGCCCCAGGGACACAGGTAAGGAGAGACAACTCAGGGACGCCCAAAGCAGCAGGCCAGAAGAGCAGGAGAAAGGGGATTAAAAGCCAGGAA